>NW_019211455.1:13971875-13986537 GCF_002443255.2 Varroa destructor | reverse complement strand
TATAAAGACGACTGACTCGCCGGACAGCCGGTAAAGGAGTGGTGAAGAAAGTGATAAAACCAAGTTATCCTCTGGCAGCAGAGTCGAAGTGGCGAGCTTAGTGGCGAGCTTTAAGAAGAGCGAGTTAAGTTTTTTCAAAAGAAAGGTTTTCTGCTGTCTTTTTTTTTTGCTTTCAGCCACGGTCAACGCTTGATCGTGTTCTAATGAATTTCCTAAAGATTCTTTTGAAACTGTACTTTACTTCTGAATCGCCGAAATAACAGTTCGTTTTATCTTGACTTGGTATAAACAGGAAGAAAAAGTAAAAAAAAAAAAACTACTATTCTTACCTTTATTTTTTTCACCTTTAGAATGACTTTTTTCATTATTAACAGTGGCTATACGATGATGCGTTTTGTCCCATCGCATATACTAAACTATGTAAAACTGTTAGCGATACTCAAATCAGTTGGACTCCGATACAGTGATAGATCGAGTGCATGAATGGCGTAACATGATTATTTTCGACTTAGCATGACAAATTGTTAACTGTAGAACTGACTATTCACAATATAGAAGAATATGGAAGAAGCTTACCGATATCTCCCTGTGAAAACATGTTCAAATATTTTAGCGTTGTCCACAGTGGCGACTAGCAAATATGTTTTTATCATATATAAAAATATACAATAACCATAATAATCGAGAAACAATAAGTGCCGATCTTTTTTTAATCAAGTTGAAAGCAAACAACAACAGAGTAAGCTGTTGTACTACTTTCGTATTTGTGTGTTCTTCACACGGCTTGTGTCAATAACTTTCCATTGTAGTAGATAGATACTTGAAACCAACAGTTCTCATTTTGACGCTTCTTATTATCGTTTTACTATGCGAACGTGCTGAAGTCATTGCAATGGCAAACGTACCGTCACCGTATCGCTATTGGCCTTTGCGTGTCACACCATCGTGGCAACGTATCCTAGGACAACAATGCAACAGAGTCCTGGCATTGTTGCTGCCTCTAATAAAAAATCGTCACAGACCTAAAACGTTTTCAACGACGTCAACTTTACAACATGCCTGTAATGGTCTAATAGATTTGTATATGGGCAGCCAATCGTATGCTTGCGTATTGCTGTTTTTCATCGTAATAATAGTAACGGCAGCTGCCACTATGGTATCGCTGTTGATTACGGCCGCGGTAGTACGAAGACGCTGCCCCGTTGTTACGTTAGGTTGTTAGACTGGCTGCAGCGCTCTTTTCTACGCTCTTATCTCTGTTTATACCCGGATCGGTCTTGAAAATAACAGACATAAGACTCATCGTAGTTGTGTTGGCCGACGCCCGCCTTCAAAAAGTTTTGTCGACAGTGAATCAGAGCTGTCAGCTAGCTACTCGCTGGTAGTTGACAACCTGACTAGCGGCAACGTGGTATACTAGTGCTTATCAACCAGTCTGGCTGTTTATGCAGTAGCCAGGCTACATTGGGCTGGTCAAGATAAATCCCAGATACGGCGAGGATTTGAACAAACGCAGTAACGGCGAGCAATTCAAGGGTGAATGGCCGGAATGATGCGACTGCAAAAGAAGCTTTGCAAGAAAAGAACGATTTCAAATTCGTAACGAACGAGTGAGCGACTATTTTTTGACGGTCTGGCAAATTTGTTAGCTTTCTGGATTCGTTCCAGTTAGATGACTAACCGCGATTTAAACAGGTTGTACGTCGCGGGTTCATCGATATTGATGCTGTACTGCCCGTAAATGCCTGCCCGTAAATGTTTGTGTGTGAGCGCACGTAAGGCATGCCGGTCTGCTAGGACATACGATGAACAAAGCAGAAGATTCATGCGGGGACAATAGCGGTAGATATAGCTTTTTAGTATAGGCCGTCCTGGGGACGACAACGTCCGCTATTACGACGATCGCCGTTAAGGCCATTCAACTGTGGACTTCGCTAGTAGATCGGCCAGTATGCCGAATTGTCTGCGCACTACCTCCACGGTACCGATCGACACGCACTAAATCGATTCTGAATTTTGTTCTAGGCTACATTATATCTGTGGTAATTATAAGCACTGAGTAGTGATTCTTGGTCCACAACTGTGCCTGTAGTCAACTACGTAGCGGATCAGCTAGATAACACATACCGAGGGTCAATATCATTAAACGTAATGAATATGTGGAAAACGAGCAAAATCGATAGCCGAATCATTGCCGAATATGACGCACTGAATAACCAACAACTAGCGTGACAGGTAAGGCCTATACAATACGACACGAACAGTAACAACATAAACGAATCAACCTCACCGTAATAGGTGAACATCACAAGTGTCTTCCCGATGCCAGTAAATAGTTGCTATTAAAACTGGGCTAACTACTGATATGTCATTCTGTACGGTTTAGACATTGCGCTGTGTCAGATTGCAATGGCGAGCCATATTGCTTCGTTATCCAAGACAGCTAATAGCGGGCAAACGCTTTAATCCGTGCGGTTTCTCTGGAGAAACCAGGGGTTGGGGATGACGCCAACCAGTCTCTGCTGTGTGGCACTCGTCATGAGTTGGACAGCGTCCGCATAAAACAGACAAACACATAAAAACAAAAAGAAAAGTATCACCAGGGAGAAGGCACAGCCATAATCTTGTTCATCAACTTTGATCGGATCTATGGCTTGCGCAGGACTAAACATATACTGTAAGAAGGTAACAACAGCCCGTCGGAGTAAGAAGCCATGCTATTTTCTCAGATATTAATTGAACGAGATACAATAGACATTTCTCCTATGCTACTTGCAGTGTGTACGGTGTAGCTGTAAAAGAGAGGAAGCTGTCTCTGGCTTTGTCCATCGATCCGAAATCGGGTAAAGATTGCAGATGCTGCTAACCGACCCCTAAGTCTTTATTTAAGGACTGACTTCAATACAGTAGTGATGGCATTGAGATGTTCGACAAAAAGTAATTGGTTTTATGTGTTAGGATTTAGTATAGTGGTAGGGAAAAGTATCACCTTCAACAGATACGAGCTTTACAGCGAAAGAAGAATCGTTCGAGCTGAAGTGTCTAGATTGGATATCATATTATTCACTAGTGAAAATGTTGATCTCTTGATCTAATACAGCGGGATTTTTAGGCGCTTCTCGGGAAACCGCAGATTTATGCGGTCCGAACGAATCCGCCTGGTCACACACTCCTGAACCTTGCCAGTTTAAAACGTTTTCAGAGCCAATCAACTAGTCGAATTCTGCCGCGCAATTCTCAAGCGGAGCTTTTACAAGAGGCAATTTTCGCGTGTCTATCAAACAATACACAAATGAAAAAAGAGACATTGCCGACTCCAGCCTTCAGCCAGAGCTCGCCCACTCCCAAACATCTTCACATCGACAACAGCTGTAGCAATATGAACAGATTTTTTGCGAAAGCACAAACCGCGTTTGACATACCCTATGCTTAACTTCAGGAAAGACCCGTTCAGGGCTGAACACATATGAATGTATTTGAAATCAATAGCAACATAGCGGGGAGCCATGTGAATGCATCTTGAATACCGTACGAAACATATGAACGTCCGACTGCAAGGTGGTTCTCTCGGTTTTTTGCGGTACTGAAGTCGAGCTAGCAAGAATTGTATATCTTTTATTTACTCATTGTAGTAATTTCGCTATCGCTATACGAAGCGCAATGAAAAATACCTTTAAATAATGCGAAAAGTATTGTAGGTAAAAAGAATAGTTCAAGTGCCGCACGACGCGCTATGATCAGCGTGCAACATAAACTAACTAGAGTGTGGTAATGGTGCTCCATCATAACAATAAAAACAAAGCTTGAAGATTAAATAATAGTCATGTCTACGATTAAATAGGCACCTGGTAGGCTGCATATCGTTTGTGTTGCACCTGTGTGGCCGCCCGCCTTTAGCCCCCGTCGGTTTTTCGTGTGCGCGTCTAATCCTTTTCGTCAGATGCTGGACGGCAACTTGTCCTGACCAGCTGATAAAACCGATTTGGTGTTTTTGTTTCCTTTTGATATATTGTATTAACGAAAAACCTCGACACGACAGGTTGTCATGTTAAATGCCATTGACGCACGTGGATAGTACAAACAAAATCCCCGACAAACAGGTATCAGCGGCTCAGCTTCCAACGGAGCTTACAACACCGACGATTACCGCGAGTCTGATGCGGCCATTTTGCACACATTTATGAAGGGATAGACAGATCATTGCTACTACATATCGATAATGTATCACAACAAATCGACCCAGCACCTGGCCGTAGACTCAATAGAGCTTGCTTATTTAGAACTACCTTATTGGTACAACTGAAACGGACCACATCATCTATCGCATCTAGTTTTTCTTCAGTGCTCAGTTGTGTTTTCTGTTCCGCATTGTCTCTATTTTGATCACTCACTGCCTGTCTATGCTTTACGAGTTTCTCTCGAACCAAAAATACATCATTAGCAACGAGTGAGACGTCGAATAGTACCGCAATTACTGTGCCAAAGCACGGCCCGTGCGTTGAATTAAAGGATGACTGTATCGATGGCATAGACAGCGAAGGCAAAAATATCTAAGGCCTGTCTCGGCCTCTTTCTTTTTCCCTCTATTCCACGCGTTGAGACGAGTGTCGTTTCGCGTGAAGATGATACGCAGTCGACTAGCTGGACGAGAGCCGGCAGCTCAACCAAGTTGCCGGCTCACAACAACTTAACCCTGAGCTATGCACCTACACAGACAGGCGAAAAGGTTTTATTAACAGAATCAGAGCGCTGCTTGCGACCCACCGGCAATGGCAGATAGCCAGTCACAGCTGAAACAGTGACAGCTGAAGTGTCCCCATGTTAGCACGAGCAGAAATTATGTCTTTCGAGTAGTTCGATTCGATTGTTGTCTCCATCGATAGAAATAAGGAGCAATGAAACAACAACGATTAGGCTCCGCGTATAAGAATAACGGACAACAAATGCCTGCCTGGTCGGACTCGACGGCGATCAGTCGCCAACCGCTAAGGGCCGTCGACAACCGTCACTTGCCAACCAGCGATTGGAATTAACAAGTGGCGACCAACATTGCTCCAATACATTGTTATGCAGGTCAGCACACAAGCAACGTTTAGGGGATTACGAGGTCGAGTAAGTGGATGGAAGGCGAAAGAATGTACGCGGTTATCATTCGCTTACCTCTCAAGAATTTGAGGTCTTGTATATACCACAAGCAGCAGTTCATTGTGGACCATTTAATTGTTGCGATTTGTGTTCCGAAAATAATACTACGACTAATAATAATGAGAATAATATTATGGTGTTTCCACACCACAACTGTTGGATAAAGACAGAGTCCAAGTACTACGAATCAACATTATCTGTAAGCAAAATGATAAAAGTAATTGATTGGTGGTGGATTGTTTGCCGAAGGGTGAGTGACGCTGCGCCAATCGCCTGCGTGTGGTATCAGTTAATATCATGTTTGGGAAAGTAAGCCGGCGAAAGTGAAGCTGTAACACATCATGCGCCCAAATCTGGCGGACATGGGCTCATGATCGGTTAGCAGTTTTACAGTCAACGGCAACTGTCCGCTTTTCTATCCGTTATAGTCACTTCTGCGAGCCATCTCTGATCTCATACGAAGTTGATTTGTCTTGCTGGTTGCGTGTCGATTAATCATAGTTGATATTTTTACTAGCCAGTATCAACAACTGGCATGGCGGTGGCTCGAATCTACAGGAATGAATATGTCTGTCGGCTCATTCCCTCCCCCGCCTATCAATATGTTTGCCAAACGATCAATGGCTACACTATAAGACGGCCGGTGTGGACACTGAAATAATGTCTAACAACTAATAATTATACTAGAGTCCTCTTACGATTAAACTTGCGGAGATGAGAGCGTTGCCGATAGTGGCGCTCGTATCGACAGGTCATCAACGAATGATGATTGTCATTTTTCGTCCCACGTAGAAACAACAGACAACGTAAGAACCTAATATGAAACTGGAAGGTTTGAGATTGTCTTTTCACTGGCGTCGTAGCAAATTGAATCTATAAACGAAGTGTTTCAATTTTGATTGATTCATGGTAATCCGAAATATGTTAACCGCAACGAATGACTGTATGAACAACTAAAGCTAAAAGATACGCAAATACTAATTGGAATGAAAAACTATAAGCAGCTATTCCTTTACTAGTTGTAAAGACGTCGAAGATAGCCAATTACGTGTGGCACGTTATGAATAGATGCAAGACAGTAACTAAACTGCTTCAACGGTTACTGTGATTATAAGAGCTAGCTGACGACCTAGCTTTTGACGCAGTACTATCGAAAACCTAGAAGTTCCACTCTCTGTGAGCAGGATTTACTTTTAGGCGAGTGCATGGAGTAGTCTATTTGGACCGATAAATGGCCAGATCCTTATCATCTACAACAATAATAGTGACGGTTCGTCTTCGTGCCGTGTAAATTAACATGCAAGATTGAACTATGGGCCTTTATTATATGTGTGTGTGTGTGTTTTTGGCGCAGATGCCTCAGTATACTTCCAAGTTGCCATCGAAGCGAGAAACGTCCTGGCTTTTAGAATATCGGAATGGTACTAGAAGATAGAATAGATTCGTTTTATTTAGTAGGATAAAACAACTGAGAAACTCTCAAGAACATCTTATGAAAGAAAAAAAACAGATGTCCAATACCAGTGTTATTATTATTATTAGTCACGTTTTCACGATAAAAAGCTTTTCTTACCTTGATGTCCTGGTGCACGGAAGACGTCCCTCTTGTGAGGCCCGAGTTTATTGATGCAAAGCACTAATACAAGGAGGGGACCCGGGATATCCCCATGTGCTCGACACGTATCTTCTAATGCACAGCCAAACTTCACCCTGGAATAACAAATATTACAATGTGCAATACTTTAATCGAATATCTTCAATGAACCAGATAACGCAGAAATAAACGTATCAGCCAAAGTACTAGCAATTTCATTACCATACTCCAATTAGAGAAAAAGTATTGAAATATAGCGATTTAACCTTAGGAGCTTGTTTTTAGAGAAAGTGTTGAAACATAGCAATTTAACCTTAGGAGCTTGTGTCAAGTTATATGCTGGGTTTGGCCCTTTTAGCTGCAGCGAATTTGCTCCCTGTGAATACACTACACTCTGTGGGGTACTAACAAAACTCCCACGATTTGCATTACAGCATCCCTCTCGGAATGATTAAGAATATTATATACAGTATCTGTCGAGTACGACTACTGGCGGGCCCTCTGGCTCGATTCGACTGGCAGGTCCGTAACAGCTAAAGGGAACTTGGCAGGCCAATAGAACTTATCCAAATAGATTCATATAGCATTGGGCTATCAATGAAAGTAAATCTGTTGTTTGATTGTCATGTCCCTTAAGTTCCCTGATCCTTAGTTTCAGTTTGTAGTCTAGATGCTGTTAGTACTCTTACAGTTGTCAGATTTGTGACTGTATAAAAACGAACGTATGATCTGTAAGTTGAATCTCGTCTGCCAAGTTCTATGACTGATGTGGCCATCTACATCTAACGTCCAGGACGTAGTAACCATAATTAACTACGACTGTATAACGCATCGCCCAATAATAAAAACGGCGTAGATCAGCATGTCTAATTCGCCGATGTCACGCTTACAGGAGACACGTACATGCCGGTATTGAGACACAGTCATAGGGTCAAGTGTCTACTTCCTAATAACAATATTAACACTTAAAATAAAAATTGCGCAAATTATTAATTGGCCATACAGATAAAATCAACTGTATAATGATATGCATGAAATCATGGAACTCTTTCCAAATAAAAGCACTCATGGTTCGTTTGTACAGTTACTCATTTGGAAGTTTTGCAGTTGAGACTGAACTGTGACAAAAACACTACCGCAAATACGAATATGGAAACGAGACAGTCGTTACATTACAGGAACTACAGTGATTACATTTTTGTTGTGTCAATGCTGAGTGAAACCGACGGGACGTGATCCATGTATCTATATTGCTTAAAAGGCCTCTGATTTCTTAGTGCCTATATACCCTACCTTTAAACTTATGATTTTATGTAAACTGCAATACTCCCCTTACCAATACCATTACTTCTGTTCAAAAAATGACAGGACGCCATAATGTTCATTGGTTTGTCCGGGTAGCTGGCCCTACCCGGCTTCGAGGCCTAAAAACTCAAAAACAGATTTTCTTTGAGATTTCTTTCTAGTTTAGAATACAACGCTGGCAAATGAAATCGGCGAAAACTTAATGGAAAAATGAAACACTAGAAATCAGTGGTCGTTCAGTGTAACGATCCTGTATTAGATCTTGTCCTCCCATTCAGT
Source organism: Varroa destructor (assembly GCF_002443255.2). Taxonomy (NCBI): domain Eukaryota; kingdom Metazoa; phylum Arthropoda; class Arachnida; order Mesostigmata; family Varroidae; genus Varroa; species Varroa destructor. The sequence continues at coordinate 13,978,214 of NW_019211455.1, read as the reverse complement.
TACGCGATCATCTTTGCCCATTTGTTAGTTTGCGCTTTTTGATGGCTTCTTGATGCGGTGTCGGCAGAGACCGCTATATAGCCGTCAGCATCAGCTGCCCAACGTGGAATGATGAAAGCCGGATCCCCTAATAGCCACTATTTTACATACACAGCGTTTTTAGGCGTCTAGACGATTTCTGCTTATTCGCCACTTGGAATCGGCTGTCTTCACCCTGTAACAACAGGACACAGATTGTGCACTGATTTGTGCATATCGGGTTACCAGAGCGTTTACGCCACCCTATTGAAACGGCCATATAAACAGGCAGAACGAATCTACGCGGCCTACATTGACAACTCGTACTGAACCGCTAATCGCACATAAGCCGGTTGCTCCGGGGCCAGCGGCAGTGGCCGGCGGACAACCCAGAACGCGTAACACACAACACACAAACATCCACACTAACTCCCGCACCTCATTGGGGACGAGCACTTCTCGCTTTGCCCGTTGCTATTACTACTGTACTACGGTAGATATGAAATTAGCATGCTTTCGCCTCGACCAGACGTTGCCACCACCGCTTAAAGAGATCGTCGCACATTTGGTCTATTTGGGCAGGACCCGACCCGACCCGGGCGGTACCACATCACACAAAGGTCTCCCTGACTATCCTACATATTGCCAAGGCATAAGAGATAGTCTTACCAATCGTAGGATATACTAGCACCGATAGACGAAAATAGTGAGACCGACTAGTAATCGCTATTACCTAAAGAAGCAGGTTCTGCTTCCTGCAGAAAGCGGGACAGCACGAGCTCGTGAAGAAACCCGCGCAAGACAAGTTCTCCCGTTCAAGTTCAGCCACTGCTACCAGCGTCATCTATGGCTCACTTACGGCACCGCGCACTATCGTTACGTGTTCTGCCAAGCTCAGCGAAGCCATTTGACTGTTAGAACGGAGGTAATGGTGATGGTGACAGCGGAATTGGGTGGAGGAGGCGGCGGCGATGGCCTGAGAAACCCGGTTGTTCGATGTGCCCCAAGCCTTTGTACGAGCACAGCCGATTGGACGTCGCAGGTCGTTTTGTACAAATGCCATTGGCGCGCCTGTAACGCCTAGAACAGCGACGATATTGTGGTTGCTATTGTTGATGATGATTCTCATCACCACTGCCATATGGGCTAAATAAAGATGAAAGAAGAGGTCGGCTGAGACTGCAGTGGCCACGGTAAAGTATGCTGTCCCATTTTATCGGTTACGGTGTCGCCATACCAAACATCGAGGCGCGCGTATGCACACACACACACACATACACACAAAAGACCGGAGGCAGCGGTGCACGCGCCGCAGAACAGCACCGGCAGCGGTGACACTTCAAGTAGGTCTTGAAAAGATCACGAGGTCTCGGTGTTAAGTTTTCTTACATTTAAGTGCTCAACAGTAAGTGTTCGATCCTATCGTGTGGCCGCTTTCGTACCTGTGCCAGCTATCGTAGTATATCGGAGACTGCCTCCGCTTGCAATCTCGCCACCACAGTCTCAAGCTGTGGGTACGAGGAGGGTGCCGCTTTGTCTGTCTGCCTGGTAGACATCTGCGCTAGTTGGGTCTTTGCTATTTATTTTAAGGCTATCACGTTTCGTCTCTCTTTTCCTTATATTTCTTAATCCGTTTACGTGCGCAAAATAATTCTATGAGCATACAATGGCTGTTCATAGTCATCGATTAGTTGTAATCATTGTTATATAATGCAAGACGGGTTTGATTGAATATGGCGGATAGCCTGCGGCCGCCTCCGAGCGACAACTGCAGGACAGAGCTGGTAATAGCGAGTATTACTGAAAACAGAGCCATTTAGACTTGGTGCAAAAACGTCGAAAAGAAAGATTTCACTGAGGCGCGCCAAACCAAGAATCGAGGTTCATGTATGCATCCAGACCTCTATAGTACAATCCAGTGACATAAGCTAGGTCGCACTGGGTCAAGCTAACTGAATGAAAAAACGACGTTTTTATTATTAGCTACAAATAAATAGCTTGGCCTCTAATACTAATATTAATAATAATCGATCTTATATTGTACTCCAATTTCAGCAGCCACATTACATCGGCTAACGTCACAGTTAGCACTTATTTAGGAGTATTCGGTTAGCCCTCAAGACTCAACCCGATTCATCAGTATCAAGCTCGTACGGAGCTTAAGCGAAAAAAAAAAAAACTAAATACCGAACGCAACAATGTTGAGAAAAAGCACTGCAGCAGACATATAACTAGATGGACAATAAGCTCTTCAGCTATATTCCGGAATATTTTCACACCATTTTGTTTTTTTTCACTATTATTGATTGCTGCCTATCTATACCTATATGTACACACACCTATATATAAGATGTCTTTAGAATATTGTGATCTTTGTGTAATACGCATTTCGAGAAATAGCCACGGCCCTTTGCTGTTCGAGAAACTTTGTCTTTTTCCTATTGATTTTTCTCGCTTGATTAGTCCGTTGAGTAAAATAAGCAAACACCTAGTTTCGAAGCAATGCTTGCGTGCGTTTGATTGCTGTGGCGGTAGTGGCGACAGTAGTCGGCATTAGCCGGCGCCGGGGTTGCAGTAACGGCAAATCTCGTCGACAGCTGCACTCGTCTAAACATTAAAGACGTTCGTTCAACACTTCGTAGAAACCCAACGAACAGTAATAAAAATGGGTGTTCGTTGCACAGCAAAGCAACTGTATATCGCCCACATACTATCCGTGGACTTTTCCGTTGTCTGTGGCACGTTAAGGAAGAACGAGGGATGTAATGGGAAGCGAAGCCAATCATATAGAGAAATAGCTATCAGAAGCAATAAGAACGACAGGAGCAGTGACGCCAACGAGGGACTCAATGATCAATTTTCAATTTCGCCATTATGTTCTTGCTTCCTATTCACTGAAATCTGTCATTGTCCGTATACGCTGTTGTATTACATAATCCGATGGTACCGCCTATCGATTTAGCGTATTTTCAGCGGCGTCTTTTGTACAGCTTTACTCGCTACATAAATACAAGCACATTTGTTACGCATACCCATATTCGCAGCGATAAATTTCCCTGAAAGCATTCAGGGGCAACAGATAGGGACAGTATACATAAATGCAAACAGTGTCACGCAAGCCACGAATTAACGAACGCTAGCCTAGCTAGTAAAATTACTAGGACCACAGCGTAACTGTTGGCCTATGTCTGCGGGAAGTCATAAAAAATGAGCCAGTGATCTTCATAATGCATAAAGGCGCGGCTGAGGGAAGATAGCGCAGTGCAGTGGGTCGAATATGCACGTTTGTTCACCCCGTCTAATTGTCAGCGCAGCAGTGCGTAGAAAAGGGGGCCAGGGAAATGTATGCGTTTTGATGACAGTTGCAATGGCTATAGTAGCAGCTGTGTCATAGACATTGTTATCAACAACTAGATCGTTAGCTGGCTGGTGGCGGATGGGCACGCACTCTGTACGTTCAATTGCATAACGTAACCCACTAATAGCGACATGAAAGATCACTCGAAGAGAAAACATCAACAGATGAGCTTGCTATTAATTAACTTCCATATGATACTTTCGTAGTTGAATTGCAAACATGTTGAAGATGATATTTTGTTAATTTTCTCCGACAATTAACCAATTATCAGTGTGTCTATCCCAGCAATTAAAATCACTATCAGCGAGAATGAAGTGAAAAAAAAAAAAAAAAAAAAAGTAGAGTTAGATAACTCTACATGAGCAAGTCGTTGAATTCAACAAGCGATAGTTTAATGCGTCATAGATGCAACGACAAATCGAAAACCGCTAAACTATATGGTGCAGTTAAACTACGATAACTATCCGATGATAATCATCGCCTCAAAGCGCGAGCTGGGACCGTTTGCGACAATATCCATCAACGGATTGCTAACAGGTAGCTGATCCCTGATCAGTCAACCCATCGTACTAGATCGTTGTACCGTTTCAGCCGTCGTCGCTCTACTGCTAGCGAGTATTTCTAGCCCTTCTATCCCGATCTGCCTTTTCTCCCCTTCAAGGTATGCTTTGCAAAATTGCCAATGCCGATGCTAAAATGATTCCGCCAGCACTGGTAATGTTAGTTTCCTTTTTTTTTAAGGAGCGCGACTCGCACCGCCACTCTAGTTTCAGCAGACAAAAGTAAGCAGGTCATAAAGGACAGAGAACAGGCCAAGGAATAGGCGAAAGAGGATTAACCTATAAAAACGTGCATTTGTAGCATACCGTGCAACATGTCACCGTGCCGACATTTCGCGACGCTGACACTTATTATCGTCGCCGACGGAACTGTAGATTTATCGCTGACGACAAACAATGTTCAGTGTCCAGATCCATCACTGGTTTATTAGCGCTGTCAAAAGCATTGGGGTAACAGCATTAGCAGAAGGCTCGGTTATCAATGCTACGTCATTGGTCATGGGAACGCCCAGCGAAGATAGGACAGCCACGATGTCGGCTGATGAAAAATGACGGTAGCATAGCAGCGGTTTCGGATGCAAATCCGAGATATCAATTTGGTTAATGGTCATTGTGCACGATTGCAATGGAGGTATTTGTTGAGAAGAGTATCACGAATGATACTGCTGCCACTACCAGTGAAGATCGGGACAACGGCGTACAACTGATGTTGTAGCCAGTGTAAAAAGTAAATGTTTCCTTTGCTCGCCCTAGAGTACGTTACACATACATTATGGGTGGTAATATGCTTTGCTGCCTGAGAGACTAGGTTAAGATTGGGTAGGACGATGCGCACCGAAAGTGTTTATCTACGTATCGTAAAAAACGATATAATAAATCGTGTGCTTGAACAATTACGTTAATAATTGCTATGCTAATACGTAAATTAGATCGACTAATAACTCGTTCTGTGAAGATACTAATTATATCATAGGATGGTACTTGTTCGTAGAATTTGGTAACTGACAGTTGCGACAAGGGCCGACCACAGGTTTTTCGCAAATGATCTTCAAGCAGATATGTTCTACCGTTAACTAAAGGTCTCTGTCTGCTTAGGTTTTCCTTCCGTAACGCGATATACTTCTAACGGATTTGCCTATCAAAGTTCGGTGTACGTGAGTTATTTCAAGTTCGAAAGTGGGAGTCAATACACTTCGTTGTGCGAATAAAGGGTCCAGCCGAGTGAAGAAACTTTTCCAAACACTTGTTCCTGTTTGTATTTTTTCTTTGCTTTTTGTAACCTACGCAGAGCGGTTACGTTGGCCTAGGTGTAACCTGGTGGACCTACTCACCTTAGCACATGCTGCACATCGTACATTTTGCCGATTAATACATTTTTTTAAATGAATGTTTTTATTTCACCCTTTCCTGTCACTTCTTCGCCTGTTATTTTTCATCGCGAAAGGATAAGAGCCGCGTATCGTGAGTTTTATCTATTGAACGTTATTATTAATGCATCGAAGAGTGTTTTTGCTCGTCTTGTCCTATAAAGTATTAACAAATAGAACGAACAAGACAAAAGCAATATGACCCCGTTGTTCATTGACATGCAACAACCCGGTCTGACGGCATGAAGACGATCAAGGTGTCCCCCCTGTTCCCTTTTTTTTCGTCACTTCCCGACCGAACCGCTGATGGCTCTGTGTATCACCACCAATTGTCTCAGTGTTAAGGGCCGCAGCGGCAGAGAGTGCCACTGTCTGGTAGTCGGATGGCTTCTAATGGTGCGTAAACGTCAAACAGGCAACGACATCGACGCACGATACGCACTTTATCACGCGTTATCATCACAGCACGCATCACGCCACATACAGCGCCATGCAACACATGGCGAGGGTAAAAATAGAGCCGCTTGTCGTCCATCCGTGTCACTCGCTGATACGATAATCATGTCGTAAAAGTGCGAATAACAATAGCAACAATGGATCCTAGCAGGCGCAGCAGCGTCGGGCAGTAACAAAGCATCGAGAATTGAGCAAGAATTAATAATATAACCATAATCAGACCGTGACGTACGTACCCGCGGGTACGGGCTGTATGCTATACGACGAATTCTAGCTAAACTAATCCATTACAGGTGATCCGCTACAAGGAACGAACGAAAGAGATCCGAAAATACAGGAACTGATTGAGAAAGAGATAATTCGAATAAAAAAAATAGTGTTTGTACTGTTCTTCCAGCCACGGTTTCCACTACGGCACCTCAGAAGTTCTTGCCGCATGTGGAACTACGTACGGAACTCATTATGAGCTCGCTCCACAACCAATATATATGTATATATATATATATATATGTATATATATATATATGTATATATATATATATATATATATATATATATTACATATATGATGGCAAGAACT
>NW_019211455.1:13674540-13971775 GCF_002443255.2 Varroa destructor | reverse complement strand
ATCTGAGTCTGTGGCCACATTACAGAGAAGTACACGGATTCGAACGAATACAGGCATGACTTTGTTTTAGAGAAATCGAGGTGGGAAGACCGCTTGTGGCACAGGCGGCAATAAAAAAAGTTTCGACAGTGACGTTCGTCGTGAGAGGTCCAAGACGGGACCGTTTAGAACGTAGCGGTTACCCTTTCATGATTAATAATTTACCTGAGCCCAGTGTCAGTTATAAGCGCATTCACCTTGATGCTGTTCGGAACATCATTCGAGTTAATAATGTTGGTTTATCCAGCGATCTTTATATTGCCGGTATATATTTCCAAACAACAATATAAAACAATTACATCTTGTCATACGAAGCACGCCACGACATAAATGTGTAATTGGCAAAATTTTATTGCCAAGTGTACGACGGTTAGCTTGTTGTTGGTGTTGGTGGTTATTGTTGTTTTTATTGCTCTTGTTAAGGCAAAAGTCGAGGCGGGAAGTTGGTGAAAGGCAAATATTTTTTAGCCAATGACTCGACTTACCCATAAGCTGGCAATCTTCAAATCAAAACGAGTTTTGATTGCGATTACGCTAGACATAGTCTATTTAGCGCATCAATCGATTTCTTTTGTTAAATTGGTAAATATTGGTAAAAAAATAAAAAAAGAATGATAAAAAACAGGATGCCTGGTTCATCATATATGACATTTCCCTGTATTACCAGCCCCATTTTCAACTAGTTCTAGAGATAACTTCAAAGAGATTTTTGTTGTTGAAGTGTAGAACGTTGTCCGCGCTGCTGGAAACTGATGAGGAAACGACCTCTTAAATAATGTTTTGTATAGAGACCGCATTTTGCAGACGGCAAAATGTTAATCTTTAACTTGACCTCTTTGATAAAGTTCTTTGTTCCAGTTAGTTATTCGATGGTGTTTTGGTAAACTATCGCCGGAATGATTTTTGACCGCTGAGCTTGCTTGGAGTATAATGAACAAGCAAACAGATATAGGCCTCCAATCATAAACATGGTTTGAGCTAGAGAACAGCGGCACTTGGCTACAAATATGACCCAGAACGACTGCATCGTGTAGTCCACTCTAGTAGATAAAAAAAAAACATGCTGATAGGCTGGACATGAGTTTTTTTTATAGAAAAAATATTTCCAGGAGCATTTTTTTTATCTAAGAATCTTATTAGAATATTAGATGATCTTATCCACGTATTGCTATTCGGGTCCACGTATATTTGTTTTTTTTTTATTTTATTTACAACTTGTTTTAATTGATCTGTTACTAATTCGTTCGAGCAATATGGCGTTCTTTTCTTTTTTAGATTTTGTTGGTTCCTTAAAATTTCCATCTATCAATGTACGTTCGTTCCCCTGTCATCGCTATTGGTAATCCATATTACTATATACTATAGTTTTAATCTGCTGTGACAATGACGGGCCATCTTTGTAGCAATGGTAGCTACGATCAAGAGCAGTTCAAATAGAGAAAGCTGTTTCACCCAATTTTCTTTTTGTACATATTTTTCGTTGCGACAAAAACTTACAGTCTCCTTCGCTATTTTTTGGGACATCCGAAGTATCGGAATGGCATTGCCTTCCGCCAGCGACAATCAGAACCTAGCAGAGTATGTCGTCCGTTTCGTATGTTTGTGTCCATGTGGAGGCCAGTGAATAGTCACGTGTCAAAGATTCTGGCGGTCACAATTGCCACAGACCCGTGTTTGTTCTGATACTTCCGTACTGATTCTACCTGATGTTTCTCTGTTTAGTCGCTACTATTCGTAGCTTTACTTACTCCAACCGTAGCCTGCCAAATTAGTGTGGCAGCCAAAACAAACCGATCAAGAATAAGAATCGCCAGTTACGGTGGCGTTCACGCCATGCCCGGCCCCTTCCGTGTAGTTGCCCTAAAATTAGATGCTACACAATGAAGCGCCAGGCTCAGTCAGACAGGCATCCTTCTCCGAGATGCTCTTCACCCCAGAGCCCAGGTGCAGCGCGATACTTCCGCACTGCTTAAACTTCAGTGACGACTGTAAAGGTTTCTTACTGCAAAAGACGCTACAATCACAAGGGTTTCCATCGTTTTACTTGTCACCACAGGAATCGTTGTGATCAAGTAATAATATTAATAATATTCGTTGCTCAAGCCGACTGCAACGAAACAACGCTTGGACACCTAACGGCATAGCGATTTTGTTCCTCTGATTTGGCCAACGAGCTTTGAACCACCGACACAGCGCAGAACCATTGTCAGCGACAGGCAAGGACTACTAGAGCTCGGCCAGTGGTAAACTGGAAGCCGGCACTGCTGGACCCCATTGGCGTTGGCAACGTGGTCCACAAGCAGAATAAAAGACAGCCATTTGCAGTACCATTAACTGTATCTCATTTGTTTCGCGTACTGGTTGGCTTACCATTGAAAACTGTTACCCCTTCCTAAGTTTTCCGCGTTACCGCCGCCGCCGTTATCCTCCATCGTCAGTGCCTTACCATCATTACAATTATCGTCACATTGTTCACACGATTATTCTACTCGCCTGCAGCACCCCCCTCCTTTGGCACAATCGTGTCACGTCTTGACATCGCTTCCAGCGGTTATCCTGCAACGCTGCCGAATTCCCTTTTTTTTTTCTTAAACATCGAGTTTTTCTCCTACTTGACGAGATAGACGCGTCGTTTCAAAACATCGTGCTGTTGCCGCCGCTCTAGCTGTTTCCCACCGACTGACTACTCAAAAGGCATTAAACGGGTTATACGTAAAGCTGCACTAACCAGCCATCCACCATAGACCTGAAACTCTTGGTACTTTCGGGCGTGACGCTCACTAGTAATGAACAGACTGAGACGAAAAGAGAGAAATGGAAAAAGAAGCCGACGTGAATGAGAAAAACGGAGAGAGCAATCGGGCAAAATAAGAGAATTACTTACGCCTTATACCGTTCAACACAGTCATAGCGTGGGCCCGACTATAATAGCCGGGCTGCGTTGCCAATGTTGACTCTGAGCTGCCTCGTGCCGATGCAGTGCGGGGCCGCAGAGAGCGATACACAGATCGCGAACATCGCATTGGACGCGCAGCAGTCAACTACGCCGCCGCCGTCGCCGTCGCCGCCGCCACCGCTACTGCTGCTGCCCGGAATATCAAAGGAAAACTAACAGTAGTGAAATGGACGCCGGTGGAACGAGTGGAATTAATAAAAAATCGCCACAAGCACGGAAACAAACGTCAACTGACTTCCTGCTTATAGCAGCAGAATGCTATCACCCAGCTCATTTAGGTAGCGAGCATTCGCTCTGACGCTGCTGCGAATGCCGATGCATCGTCGCCGTTCAACGCTCTTCTACCAGCTCAATTCTGCCAGGTCTGAGTAGTACTGACAGAGAGTTCCGCCTACCCCTTCTGGACCTTACCGCAACACAACTTGGCTAAGTGGCCTGTCAATCTACGCCGACACACGAGCAGTCAATCAACAAGGACCTGGTAAAATCACAGATTTAGATACAAGTAAGAAGCGAACTGCTTGCAGCGATCCTGTTGAGGGTAAAGTATCGAGAACAGGTCATGTCTTCTAATACTGTAATAGCAAATGTTGCTAGGGTTCAACTACAAGGAGACCTACTTTACCGCGTCACGTTTCTAAGCAGTTCGGAGACTTGGCTAACCTATTTTTATATTATGTTAGGAAGACCAATCGTCCCTTATAGCCATATGAATTGGATTGTTATCGTCATCCACAGGTTTCGCCTTTTCTCACCTATTTAATCAACTAATCAAACTCGGCAGCGACCTGGAGTACACTGGCAAATGCTGTTTATTGAACAGCACAAGTAGCCGCTTAACACAGTTCGCTGGCGATATATCTTCACACGTGAAATCGTTTTCGTGGCCCAATGCCAGCCGACTTACATTCGTGTTGTCCATTGGTCATTGCTTCTTCTTCCAGCTGTGGTATGATCAGCGGACCTCTATTGGTTTCTCAGTTATATTCATCTGTTTTTTTTTTGTTGAAACGCAATCACGAAGCCTAGAGAAAGCGTAAGAAGCGGCATGAAGAGAAGATACTTTTGTGCTGTTGAAAAAACCAAAAGAATTGATGAAAAAAGTTGAAATATATTTGTCAAATACTCTTGTTGTATTTCTTAATGTTAGCGCAGAAGGATTATCGTGTTTATCCCTGCACTTTACGTCCAGCTTAACCCAAGCCGGTTTAGCAAAGTGAGGTATGGGAAGCAGTTCCCTATGGAAAGTCACTACAAAGCGAAAACTTCGCACATGGCCATTTTTTGGCCTTCTCGATCCCGCGAGATCCTTAAGCGTTATTGCCGTTTCCGTAGCAATAATCCACCAGAGCTAGGTAAGGCACGGTTCATTGCCATTTGTTTGCTACATGTGATGTTATCAGCATGACTGGAGCGCAGAGTACCATATGAAGGGGTCCCACATCACTTGTCGCCGGCAATAGAGCGACCTTTCAAGCACCGTTCAAGCCAAATAATGTTTTCTTTGATTATTTTCGCTAATAAAATTATCATTTGCGGCTTTTCACATATAAATCTAGCTACGCGCGGGTTGAACAAATAGAACGGGTGGGGGGTAAGGCCGAGTTGATGAGCAAGATGGAATGAATCAAACGAAAACATGGAAAAATACAAGTGTTGCGGCATTTCCCCAAACGATGGCTGCTGTACATCGCTACTCTGATCTATTTTCACCTAGGTATTATTATGTCTCGTTTGTACTGCGTAGGCCACAAAACGGATCTGAAAGACAGGCAGTATTGTAGTATATAAATATTGGCTTCAAATGGGTAGAACAGTTTAGTTGAGCTATACGTACGTACGTACGTAAATGGAAAAGGGAGGCAAGTTTTCTTCTTCACCAACAATTAAATTCAAATCTAATTATTACAGGCATACAGGTACTGATCTCAGTGGCTTCCATGATACAACATAATAATGATAGGTAGCTAATTAGCAGATATATTACTAATGGCTTCTTTTTACAATATGGGTCTTTTTATATTAAAAGGGCGGAGCTTTCCACAATCCAATCGTTATGTGACCAGCTAAGTCACTGGATCAGTACAAAGGCAAAAACGTCTGCAGTGCATAGAAAGACCCGTGCAGTCACAGCGGCCAGTCCCTTGGGTCACACAACTAGAACGAAAGGAACGTACTTAAAAATTAAATTTATCGCTGCCATGTCGCTCGATAAAGGTCGTCACTTGGGTGCTGCCTGGATTCGTCAGCATGATGACATATAGGAGTAGAGGAACGAGGCCTGGTACAGATTATTTTGGAAAGATTTGCCAACACAAGATACTTAGGGAAAACGCACCTCGTTTTTCCGATTACTACGATTCCAACTTGCGCATTATTCCGGTATTAGGGATTTTCCACTTAATTCTAAAGTTCTTAACGTGAGTTCTTCGTCTCGGCTGCCCTCTATTTTCTGGCTGAACTAGAGCACTGCTATCTAGAAGTCAGCTAATTCCTGCCAGCGTGCATGTATACATAAGCTAGCGTAACTGGTTTTGTAGTCGATTTTTGTTCAGGTCGAAGTGTTGATTGTTGACCGTTAATGTTTCATTGCCGATTACAGTACAGACATCTGGTGCTAATTGCATCCCGGATATCGCTACCCGATCATGTTCGCCTGTCAGTCTTTATCTTATTCTTTTTACCAAAGCGACGATCCTTTCATGTCTACCTAGAATCTCGGTAACGGATGTTCTTTTTTTTGTGGCGAGCAGGATCTTAAGTCGGGAGTTATTGTAAAATTCCATTTAACGCCGTATTGTGCATACCGTGCTATTCCGTCAGCGAAGCTGATTCGTTCGCAAAACTCGAAAAGGAAAAGTTCTGATCGCTGCTGAATCATTTTGGAAAGTGGTCGAAAAGCTGAGGAACAAAATGTACATATCATCGTTTCCTGATGGGTCACTTGCTGCAACTACGCTACAACAAGATGCAGGGTCTCACAGTCGATCGTCGCTTAATCTTGGTTCTACAGGAAGGCCAGATGGAGTAATAGGACAACAAAGATATGATGTATTTCGGATTGCAGCACTTGAGCCATTTTTTATGTATGCCAACGGCCAGGACAATACAGTTGGACCTTCGCTATCCATAGAGTCGACAGGGCAAAGCAGCCTTCTTCATCTCGTCGAATCATTGTAACACTAGTGTAGTACAGATATAAGCGGCTCGCGTCAAACAGCTGTCACAACTGTTGTTGGAAAAAAAAACGCGATCAAATTGTAGTGTTGCGGTAGCACTGGCTATACTAAGGTATGCACAGAACAACATCACAAGAAAAATATGTAATAAAATCAAAAAGAAGTGGAGTACATGCCGATCTATAAAGGAGATACATTGTTGTTAAATAAGCCTGTCATTTCCCGTGATAGCTTCGCGGATAATGGAGAATAGGTTGTGGTTTAGGTTCAAACGCGGGTTCAATTCGCGAGGGCCAGCCGTCTGTCTCATAGAACGCCTAACAGCAATACCAGACGCTAGACTCGAAGCAACATATTTCACATTTATAGACGCGATTATGTCAGCCTCACTGATGTCGAGACACAATAAGGCAAATCGAATAAGCGAACGAGACAAGACAGCCTACAAAAAAATCAGGATTGTCAACGTCGGACAACATTAGAGTATACCAGCAGACGATAAATGTATAGTGAAATTTTACAACCGCACACGATATTTAAAAAGCCACTTCGTTCTAACCAGAAAGTATGCATTGTCATATACCAGCTGCCGCTATACAAACTGCATATGACAACGTTTCAGCAGGAATTTAGACAAATTTTTAGTCTATATATATATATATATATATATATACATGTGTACGTATTTTGCCAACAATCCCTTAATATGATACAATAATTCATCTGTATGATTCGTACTATCTCGAACAATAGATCGTCGCTTCGGAATATCTTCATTCCAAATCAGCTGATTTAATCGCCCTACTTTACTTAGACTATACTGTTGCATAATTGTCTCACAAAACGTTTCCCGCAGTTGATCTCGTCACCAACTCGGTCCATACCGTGCTTCTATATGCGTTTTTGCCAGACGCGTACGCTAATCTTCGTCGTCCGTAATTAGCGCCTGAGCAGGTCCCTCCTGCAACGCGCAGAAGATCTGTGGCGAACACGTTTCATCACTGTGATAATGTTGGTGCACTAGCAGAGTCGATAGCTTCTGGGGAAGAATGAATTTAAGTAGTTTATTGTTTTAATTCAAAGTAACACACAGACGTGCAGGGTTGCGCGTAGCATATATGGCCACAGAATTACCTGGGCAACTCGCTTAGAATCCGTTACGGGAGGCAAATTCTAAGTGTTTCCGAAAACAAAGTTACATTAACAGACATCTATGGATATACACATGTTAGCGTGCAGCTATTGGATACCAGATTCGAAAATCATATGCTGCAGGTATGGGCGCATTCATTATATCGAAAACAAAAAACCTTCTTCGATTAACTCCAATAGTGCCCTGTATCATAGCGTTACTTACACATCGACGTGCCGGTCCGATCAAACGGATATTCCCCACAACGCATTGTTCGGGCAATGACTTTTACAGCGCCATCGCTCTCACACGGCCAGCGACATGATCATGCGTCGCGTGAATGAAGTCTACAGCGTTGACTTTTACGGCAATACAAGGCGCGATACCGAAAACCGGTCTCTTCGTCTGCATTCTACTCAAGCGATACGCTTTATTTAAAACAGACGACGTATGTAATGACTGGTAAAGCCTGTCACATCGAGGCACCCTGGATACAAACGCATGCACATGTACAGACGCTAAAGAGCCTGTATCTGGCACCTTCAGGCCAACACGCCTCGACTGGCTGCAGAGGCATATGACTTCTAATCCTGGATGGGACTGACTTGAAAGAATGGGAAACGGGGGAAGCCATGAACACGGATAGGCGTTCGATGCCAGGTTACCATCAGAGTATTATTTGTTTCCACGGATCAATTTCTAGCGAGTACATGTATAGTGCAGATCTTTTTGTACCATCGAGAATATCTTCGCCTCAGAAGCCACATCTCTCATTATTACCCAGGTTATTATTGCTGGTTGTTCTGGCGCCGTAAGGTCGCGTAAGAAGGATTCAGGCTTCGTCGGGCAGCGGCGATAAATTTTTCCTATTTGCTTCCGATAAGCTGCGGGTCAGCTAAACAATACCGACCAGCATGGGTACAATACTGTAACGCTATCTGGCGCTATAATAACAAGTCAGCGCACATAAAAAAAATGCTGTGAGGTATGATAGAGCGACAGACAGGCAGCGGGTCAGTCGACTGAGGTGAAAAATTTGCGATTTATCGATACGCAGATGAACTTCGCGACGTATTGCTTTGTCGTCATTGCTCAGATTCGAGCGCAGCTTAGAACAGATCGTAGGTAGGTACTAACATAAAAAGAAGATGCTGCGTTAGACCGTTGTATTGTCTCTTGTAAGTGAGAAGAAACAACAAAAAACAAGCCGAATATTTATTACACTTGCCTGTCAGCTTGAATGGTGCCATTTATGCGATTTACCATGACAGCGGTACACAGACATACACAGAGCAGATATAGTCATGAGCACCTTTTAATCAGGCGACCCATCAGGGAACCACTATATACCTCTAGGTATATGCATTATAGAATATAGGAAGCACTCATTTGTTCCGCCCAAAATACAATAATGGATATTAAATATAGAACATACGCACGTCTCTGTTCATATCAACTTCTAAGTCAGCAATAGACACAATTTGGTCGTAAAATATCAATTCTCCATTTTCCAGTTGACGAAGCTAGCCACACACAAAAGTGAGATCAAACTCGACGATCAGGGAGGTTTGGTATGACAATCTGGTCAGCGAAGCAGCCAGAGCGAGAAATAGTTGCTCCGAAAATTCTACTATCCATATCTACTATATAAAACGTGTGTCGTTAACTGACGAAGGCTTAACGCTGAAACCCTGAGTCAGAAAACGAGTCTTCATGCTTCAAACATAAACAACAGTTGAATAATAGATCAGCCTATAGTCGTTAATATTTTTATCTATTAAGTTAACGTACTTTGGTCGCCTTTTTATTATTGATATGACTGTTGTGTCTGCATGCGCCTCGACCTCGCCAGGAGCCCTATCGGCTTAGCCAATTACTGCGGATACACAAAAAGAAAATGTAAGCAAGAGTCGATTGAAATCGAAGTGTTAGGCGAAGGCTTTCCTGAAAAACCAACAAAACTACTCGATCTTTACTACCTGCCCGCTACTGGTTGAAGCGCATATGCCTTTTTATGCCTTTACATCGCTCATGCGTACTTCTTATTTATTTCGAGTTTATTCTATGAACAATCAATATAAACAAACGGCGGCAACTAGCCGTTAAGTTTTTAAAGCACGCCAGTCTTAAACATGTCTAACCAATAACAAACACATGGAGAATTGATAACAGGACGCAGTTCAACGGTGTCTCCATCATGTTTAGACGTTTCCGCCTGCCAATAGATGCTTGAAAGGATCAACTTCTTTCGGTCTAAATTCTGTTCTGTTAATTCAAGAGAGTCTATCATTGTACACAAAATGCTGTAGGAGCGCAAGTACGAGGTTAAGATCTATCTTTAACAACGGGAATGGTTTAAACATGTCTAACTACGTTCAAAAGCTGTCATCATCTTTCTTCGAAGTCTGGGAACGGAACGCCTTCGACAAAAACCTGGAATCAATTTTAGGAACAAACCATGGAGCTAGTACAAACGTGATGAGGAATTTCAGACTGGCATTGCCATCAATAGGTTACACGCTAGCCACATGGGGGACTTTTCGACGCTTCTTCTTGTAGAATCTTGTTAAAGTCGTACAAAGACACGATACGTTTAGCTATGCTATGATAACAACTTGCTAAAGGTATCAGCAATAAGATGTTTTTACAAACGGGCGGTGCTACGAAACCTACTGCATAATATTACCTCGTACATAATGATAGCATGATAAACTTGAGTGTAGTCCCTAGGCGGACATCACCAAATTTTCAATATCCAGGAACGTCTCACGCATCGAGTAACGATGTACCACCACTTGTCGAATTCACTACTAGAACGACAACGTACGCACCCGTTTCTCTGTACAAGCATATTCGGATCAAGAGGCACTTGAACTGCGTCACTCTCTACAGCCATCGTCTGTGGAAGAGTTGTTAACGTCTGAAAAATTTTCATTAAAGCGAAATTATCAGACGTAATCACAACATTAACATTCTGTTTACTATCGACACTCGAGGCCACTGAAAGATTCTGCTACGCAGTACAGCCTTCCACGTGCAGAAATACAGGGACGGCGCGATCGCTCTTCAATCGATTAAGATGCTGTTATATCTATCGGATGTTGACGAAGCAGAGATGAGGTAATGTGCAACTTAGCGAACAAACTTACGTTTGTACTTACCAAATCTGGAACTATTGGCTTCTATGAAAGCTGGGCATCTTCGCAAGATTGCCAGAATGATTACGGACTGGTTTGCACTGCACTTTACTAACGTACGCAAGACCGCGTAATACATAATATTTTCTAGGTCTACTAAATTAAGGCGGCGACTTTTATTATCGTGTGAAGCAAGTATCGAAATATATGTTTTTAGTACTGAGCTAAAGGTGGATTTACATCAGATCAGGCCGCATTCACAGCATGGAAGAAACGTATCGATTGCGTGAATCGCACTTTGACCCAAGTACGGGTAGACGTTGCCACTGAACTGCTGGGCGAACCACTACTCACCATAGCGGTACTGAACTATAGCTCGCAATCTTTACATGTGACTCTCAAACGTTGGCATGTTGGCAGCACTTTGCCGGACCTTCATATCCAAACTCATATTGCCTCTGTATCATTTACGTTTCTACACATCAACAGACTCATGACCCTTTGTACACGAGGTTCACACTATAGAGCTACTTCTTCCAGCGCAAGTCGATATCCCCTGGATCGTTCAGTTCAGCGCCCAGACAAATTTAGGTCGCTCTCTCTAATGCATCCCACACTAAACGATGAGAAAGAACAATTGTAAAAATAGGTTAAGCTGTTACGTTTTAGATCCATATATTGGTCCTGATAAAAACAGCCATTTTTTGGTTTAATGCACGAATCACTCCACTCCTATCTCGGTAATCTTCATTTTTGAAGGTTTCTACATCTATTATTATTATTATTTCATTTGATATTATCTGAAATTAATATCATCTGAAAAAAAAGTTGCCAGCCTATGGACTGTGTATGTTGCTCATTTCACCGACTTCCAATGAGCTTCGACAAAGGTCGAAATTCTGATGGAGTGTTTAGTGCTCCAGCTGCAACTGCAATGAATAGAGGAGTGACCTTTGGGAGTATTCACAGCGCCCACAACCATCTTAATAATTTTACTGTTTGCACCTTGAGCGTGAGATCGTAAACGAAATCGATTTATCTCAGTCGAACCTTCTTAAAGCGAGTAAATTATTAACTCTACTATTACGACCGGTACCATGAAAAGGCACGCGGTTAGAGTGGATTACGAGGGCATCAGCTACTGGATACGACAACAAAACAGTGACAAAAGCAATGCCAAGCCAAAAAGGCGAGACGAAATTTTCTTGGAAATATGCTTACCCCACTCGGGGCGCCACTGCTCAACAAAATCCAGTATATAATCAGCCGGGGGAAAGTGAAACCACGATCTGCCATTAGATTTCTACTGCATTTGCTCTATAGCTCTCAATTACTAGGCACAGTCGCTGTGTGGATGCGCAGGCTACACTTCTACACTCAATATGTGATAGAAGCGCTTTAAATGAAGGGGCAAATACCTGATTCTGGAAGCTGGTGACCTTGCTTGCTGCAAAACATCCACATTGTGACACAGGTGAAGGAGATACCGGCCGAATAGAAGATCTATAAAATCTAAAAAGATATCCTACTAGATTCAGCTATAGAATGCAGAACGGGTCGCGCCGGATCAGTTTATTTGAGGGTGTTTCAGTTCATTTGAGGATAATTACTGCAGTCAACGGACTTGTGGTTTATCTCACAGTTGACATACGTTAAACTCACTAATGAAATAACACACTAATTGGGGCAGATGATGCGTGCAAACTCTTTCGCTTCTTACTCGTTCACCACTTAAGTGGATCAATTGACGACGGTTATGATTGGGCCTCGATCACGTATCGGAAACCAACTACGCCGCAACCAATTCGCTTATAGCGGATTACATTTGCAGGCGACCGCCATTCACAATGATTCAGATCGAAAAATAAAACTAAACAATACTGTAATTTAGTGTATCAAAAAATGAAAAAGATGCTTTTTTAGATATGGTGGGTGTCAGAGGTTGATTCATGCTATGATCATCCCCTACAAAGTATTGCACCTTCTCCGCGCCATACATCAATGAACATTCATATAAATTCTAGCTTGTGGAAGCCTTATTTTAACGGGGCTTTCTATACTGCCACGAAACTAACATTTTATGCTTTCCGTAGGCATCCATGCTACTTGAGCGCATATGCTAGCGATACTTTTCATGCTTCGAAACAAACAAGGCCACTTTTTGTTCGTATCTAGAGACGCTTGCTCTGAAGAAGCCTTTAGAAGCTGAAGGAGCGTTTGAACACTGAGACTGCCCGTCCTGATTACAACTGGCATCTAGAATACTTCACGGATCGACTTCGGAGAACCAAACTTCTACACGAGCAGGTTCTATAGAACGAAGCGTCACAGACTGTTGCCAGTTTTATAGCTCCCGCTATGCTGCCCCACTGTCCAACCATACGGCATCAACACGTACATATTCTACATCTAATCATGTGAACTAGCTTGTTGTTGGTGGTATCGTTCTTTGTAATATTACTCGAAAAAGACACAGTCGACAGTTCCTCTTCGCTTGCTCGAGTCTTAATCGTGAGTCCTTATTCAACGGGCAAATCGACAGACACGCGGTACCTCAACAGACACACGCGGACATGCATCGCCGCTAGAGAACAACAGGGTTAACCCATTTACCTAGTCATCTGTGTCGATCGGCTGACGTCGTCCAGGGAACGGCGACAGCGGCGGCTGTACCGATAACTGATTCTGCACAATCTTTTTCATTTATACGATACGTGATCACAGCACACACACGGTAGCACTTACGGCTCAGTTTGGTTGGCTGGTATGGCTTTTGTTGACATCGGTACTATCGGGGATGAACGACGACCCAGACAGCGTCGAAGGTCATTTTGTCGACGTCAAGGAAGGCATCTTGTCGTCAAAATGAACAGAATACAATAACAAGAAGAAAAACGAAACCATATCAAAACCAGGAACTTATAACAGCTCGACATGGGATGGCATTTGGCAGGTGAATGCTGTAGCGTTAAATGAGAGCCTTGCAAAAAAAACGACCGGTCGTGGAAAAATCGGTTACTCGTGTCTGAAAACACATCAGATGTAATGGGGAAGTAAATGAAAAAGCTCGGCTTGTGAATAAATATCTAATATGCGTCATTCAAGATAGGGGAGAGTCATAGGAATATAGCGAGAGCCAGCTCATGGTTTGGCAGTAAACATTTTGCTTTTGTATTTTGGCGGACAATAAAGTTCTACCGGATGAAATGCCTAGTGGTAGTGCTGGACGTAAAGCTCGAAACATTTACGGCGATATGGCTGCAAGTTGATTATTATTGCTATTATTATGATTAGGTCACCGAGTGATCGAGCTGCAGAGTAGGATCAAATCATGGCTAGATTCAATGTTATCTTCAGAGCTCTCCTATTTTATGCATGTTTAGCGTTAATGAGAATTGGTAATATATACACAATATTTAGAACGTTTATTAGAACACAATTTATTAACTGACGTCTTCATTTAATTGTTTAGTAAAACGCGACTCGGTTGGAGAACAAAGATAACAGTCGTAATAACAATACAAAAATTCTAAGTTCAAAGTATCTAAAAAAACTATAAATGTACTGATTAATTTCTCTGCTAATTGCCGAAATGTGGCAGAAATAAATGCCCAGAAAGGCATCGATGTGAAAACGGTTAGTTCGACTAACTTCTAGATTGGAGTCGGGTGGCATAGTGTTTGCCGGACACTCTACGACAGCGTTAACGTTAGTACGTGCACAGTTAACGGAAACAAACCCAGTTTTACGTAGTTATATCGACGCTGACGATAAGTCTCATAGCACAAATATAATGCACGAACACATCACCTTGAAGCAATATTCGATCAATGATAAACGCCACTCAACAACAGCCACAAATCTCTATTTATTAGCATGCGACTGCAGTCGATCAACCCACTCTGCCGGGCCCATTCGAGTTTGACCTTATTCCTATCCTACGCTTGTATCAGCATGAAGCTCAGCGCCTCATACTAGCTTAGCTTATCTGAATTTGTTAATTCATACGGCTAATACTTCCTTGTTTCTACTCTTCGTACGGCTTCTATTAATCATCATATCATCACCATTACTAAAATGTTTTCTTTATTCCTTCACTTAAGTATCTCGGTCTTCTTTATTGTTGTTTTATCTTGTTATTTTTTTTAATTCTAGCAACGATAATGTATCGTACTTACTTAAAATGGTGTCAGTAGTGTGTACTGTTTCAGTTGCTTTAAATAACAATGGAACATTAAGTTATGTTTGCATCGGTACCTTC
Organism: Varroa destructor; assembly: GCF_002443255.2. Classification (NCBI taxonomy): domain Eukaryota; kingdom Metazoa; phylum Arthropoda; class Arachnida; order Mesostigmata; family Varroidae; genus Varroa; species Varroa destructor. The sequence goes on along the minus strand of NW_019211455.1, from coordinate 13,957,071 downwards.
GGCGATTAGACTACTTCCATCGATATCCAGAGGTTCGCTTGTCATGTATATACGAAACGACATGGCAGCCGTAAAGAATAAACTCGGAGACATGGGCAAGCATCGTGCCTAGATCGAATTAAGATTGTGTTGACTACAGTCACCATACGATGCAAGAGACAATAGTAATGCGCTGCTTTGATTTGGCCTACAGTGGAAAACGGGTAGATGTAAAGTCCCGTGAGTCACACGTAATTTACTTGCTGCGGAGCGTGTTGCCAGAGTGTATAAAAAGGACACAGTAATGCCCTAGCGCTCTTATAGGTTAGCGTTGCACACTCTTTCATAAACGACAGAAATGGTGACTAAAACCACATTAAAATTTCATTTGTACGTGATTTATTTGTTCACTATGTGCTTTGGGAACACTATTGATTTCCTCATGTCAACAGGCAGTGATTGTAAAATATCGCATTCATTACAAACAACAATGTCTGTACGCTGCAGCAAACGCACCGTCCAGGCTCACTACCTGACTTCCCGAGACCAAAAGCTATCTTTCACTAGTTGAGCCTGCAGGTGCCATAATGAATGAAGCCTTTTGGCCACATTAAAATAACTATTCTTTAATAATTAAGTCCGCGCATTTGAAAATACAAACTTTGATATATCAAGGCCATTTAAAATATATTCGATAGGCTTTACAGTTGATCCAACTGTAAAGTGTTTCATTGGAATAAACAAGAAGGCCTAATTCATTGCCTATGCATCATCTACGATATAATGCACCTTCACCACTGCCCCCAGGGGCGTCATCAAGATCACAGTCATCAAATGAAAGCTGTACAGTGACGCATGGTACAGTGCACAAGCCGGCAGCGATTTTTTTTTCCTTCCTTGGCGCTTTGCCCCTTCCACTTGTCTATCTGCGATAGGCTATAGCCGCTACCACGGTGCGGCCATTACTCAACCATATGGAATTAATGTCGTACTCCTACATCGCTATTGACCTGCCACTGATATGAGCTGGTTGACTTTCATGATGACAATACAACATTAAAAAACCATAATTTTCCCTGCACAGTACTCGTATCACAATAAATAGGCGATCAACTATCGCACAGCTGCTGCTGAAAAAATCAACCTTTCTGATAAAACTCGCATCAAAACCCACACTGCTGAAGTCTGGAATAGCGTGTAATACGCTCCATCAACCAATTGCTGGCAACGATTTACCTTTGAGCGAAGCAGAAAATGCTTTTCTCTTCTGGTCGTTAACTCAATAATTCTTGTTGAAAACAATTAAAATAATTTTTATGTTAGACTCGTTTTTGTTTACTAAACTAGTTGTTGCTTTCATAATACTTTTTCCTTGTCGAAAATTGTCGCTGCTGCATCTTCTGCTATACATCTGATAATGTTCGTCTTCCTCTCTTTCAATTTTGTTTTCGTTATTGTACGCTACATTTTTTATAAAGCAATGAGTATCATTATACTTCATTTTGTTTAAGTCTCGTTTGTTTGTTCGCTATTAACCACATGTATTTGTGAAACGTATGTCCATCATGTGAATCTAACGATATAAATGACGCCTCAGCCTCGTTCAGCCGTTCCCGTTTCGCTTATTTTTGTTGTTACAGGTGGCCAACACCATGTGTTTCTGGCCATTACTCTTTTGAGTGGCAGCTGGCGATGCTGAACTCATTCTAACCGGAATTCACCGTTTGCGATTCACTGTCCTATAGTGCAGTTGAAGGCAAGTTTGTCAGTCGTATTAATGCATTTTTATCTCCAAATGTTGCTTAGTTTACCCGTCATTCTTGTTGTAATCATTGCTTCCATTTACTTAAGCCTCACAAACTGCAACAACAACTGTGAGTAAGACGACGTCGCAAGAGAACACCTACGATTACCAACGCTTGCTATTTTATTCTGTTTTTGGGAAATGGCTCACTCAACGTACTGTCTCCGGTGATCAAATCGGGTTAGGTCGTTTCTGACGGCTACGCGATGATCCATTCCTTCGATGTCATCCACGGGGTTCGACGTTATGCATCTTCTAGAATACATCGGCTCGTGCAGTTTTACTGCCGAAAAAAACATTTGTAGCACTGCGACCCCTGTGTGGACCACGTTGCGACTCGACTGGAATTTAATGACACCGTTTTTGGTTTCCCTTGCCCTTACGATAAATTCCTCTGGCATGTCTATGTGTTGTGCTTTTTTATTACTCTGATCAACTCTAATTTTCTGACAAATTTAACTGTGTAATTTTGTTTGTTTTGTTATAGCGAGCCATTGTAGCTGTTCGGTTTTATCGCAACTTGAGTAGCTAATATCGCCATGTCGGTGCTTAAACTGTTAGATCTTTTGTTATTCGACCGTCTTGAATATCTATGTTACCTATCAATGTAATTGAATCATCAAAAAAAAAAAAAAAACAAATCAGTATCAACGTCTCGTGAACTCTCGTTTACGTCCTCCCTGTCTTCTATGGCTTCCTGAACCCCTATACGAAAAACGAAATGAGGCAATAAGGAGGAACCAAATCCAACATAAACGATTTTTGTGGGCAATTTCTTTCCAATTTTTTATTTTGTTATCTAAGCTTATCCTCATCGCTTTAGCCATCGAAAGAACACCAACGATGCATTTTGCTCCTTGTATTTGCGCACACAGAAGCGGCCGTAATTGGAACTATTTACCATTTGCGTCACCGCTGTCCAGAACGACTATACTAAGCTATAGCATTCCAACCCAGTGTGTATAAGGTACGGTAAAGATTAAAGCGATTTAAACAGCCATCATAATTGTAATAATGTAAATGCTTGAGATATTGTTCGCACGAGCGAGGAACGCACCATGATGACGAACGCAGTCCCTCTAATCGCCACGAACTGTTCCTAAGACTAATTCCCCAACCACCACTACGCTCTTCGACGGCGACGATGGCTGAACGACGTTTGTGCTCAGCATTTTGAAACAAGCCACACACATATACATACAATTACATAATAACGGCTATTATACTATATTAGTAGTAGTTACTCGCATCTAACTTTAATCAGCCTCTAGCTCTGCCATATAACGCACTTTTTCCTTCTCCTTGCTCCGTTCTTATAATGATTATTTTTATCTGTGAGTGTCGGCGGCAGTTGTTGCCTCCTGTGCAGCAAAGCTACCTACACCCTACACCCCCCCGCCGCCGCCTCTCCCCTCCTTATCTGCCTCTGACACATCGGCACTGTCGTAAAAGAACAATATCTCGCCGTTGTGTATCCATAGCCCGGCTATGCTGAGGGGCAAACAGCCACAAATAACTGATAACTATTTCTATGACTTTTTTTTCTTCTTTCTATCCCTTTTCTTAGCCATCTCTTTACCTGCCTTGTTCGTTGACGATCACTTTGTTACGCTTTGTAATCGGTTTGTGGACAATTGGAAGCAATGGAACGGTTAAACGATGGGTCGCTGCGGGCAGCATCACATCTTGCAGCTCTATAATAACAGTCAACGTAGTCAGCGGATTTAAAAAGGTGTTGTAAAGCAAACACGCCTGAGCTGATAGCACACGTACGCACAGTGGGCTTCAATAAAGCGACGTAGGGAAACAGTTTAAATTGGGTTACTGCCATTGAGCGTTCAACGCCTGCCTCGAATTAATTATTTTGTAACAATCGCAAATGTATCCAGGAGCTTATGTAATAACAAATAGGATCAATTTATACACTAACAAAAATGTAGAAAAGTCATTTTTTCACAAGGATTCACACAGGCATGGTAGAATAAAAGTGGATGTATTAGACTGTCACCTTCAATCAGTACCTCTCTACGTACGTATTTCCCTTATACTGACTACAAGCAGTCATCTCACATAATCGATTCCCCGCAGGAAGAACCAGGATTAACAAGAACAGTAGACCGCTACGCTTGCCGTAGCTGCGACACAAAAACAAAAGCAAACGGTTACAATATTGTAGGAGAGTAACGTGACTGTTTTTACTTCGAGGACAAAAACAACTGAATGGATACCTCCAACGCTTCTTCCTTAGCAGTGTAACCAGAACTGAAAAACAAGAACAACGTTTCGCGGAAAATACCGCGGACAAAAGTAACGGGACACAAAATTATCATTAACCAGTTACCCATTACAAACAGTTGCTAAGGTTACGTTTTGTAATACTGTTGAACCGCCTACACGCAAAGAGCAACACAATAATTAACTCTTTCTTCATATAGCATCAAATTATACATGTTATATAGCAAATTCGGTTAAAGCAATGTTAAAATTAAGTGACAAAGAGGAAGGCTGACGCCTGCAGCTGGATTTGGTCCACGAATCTCCTTCACATTACTCTTGAATTTGTTCATTCAAGACCACTTTAATTTGAGTGGTCGGAACGCCCATATTTAATAGGCCGCCGTGCGGTCTAGCAGCTTGCGCAGAAAACTTTTATCAAATAGAACCGCATACTAACATCCAGACGCGTTACAGGTGGTGCGGTTCCATATCACGTAGCAATGGTTCTACTACTATTATTTAACGTATCCACGTATATTCCTCATTCGAGCAGCCCCACTCGCGAACACAAAAACAGTTAATCATATTTAGCCCTCTTTTAACAACTACAGTAGCTACAGCAACGTATTGGAAATTAACAAAAGACACATTACCAAAAAGAAATGCGGCAAAGTTCGTGCGTCGAGCGGCGTTTTATTAGAATGGTTCAACCTAAATCACCCGCATGGTTTCAATGTACGGGCGTTATTCTATTGTAGTATAGTTGCATTAAGAACTGCTCGAGCTGTTCCAGGTGTTCATTCATAAACACCATCACCGCGTCCTTCGCTCGCTCGCAGATGGCGCTCTAACAATTGCAACAACTAGGAAAGTTCTTTTACCAATTAACGGAATCAAAATAGCATTCAAAATAGTCTCCATCATCACCGCCACCATTAGCTTACTTTGATTTCTACACTTTTCCGGTGACGAAGACATGATCAATCAAGTTCATACTACATCTCAACTTCCAGTCTGAAAAAACTTATTATAATTCAACTCATACCCCCTCGATTTCATCTTCCGAAGCCGCGTATCACTGCGGACACTTTGTTGGCGCATATTCGGGTCACATCATTCGGTTCCTCCAACTCTCCCACAACAGTTTTGTTGTTGCCGAAATAGAAAGAACATCAAGTTACTGGTCATGACACGATTGCGTATCCTCCACCAGCAAGTTTATGCCGTTATCCTTATCCTAGCTATAACAAAACATCATGTCTCGTTCTGTTACGTATTCGCACAGACAGCGTCGGTTATGGATTCCAGATTCTTCCCTTAAGCTTAGATCGTTGATTATCAGCAAAATTCCCCGGATCTATCGAGTTTATTATGAAAAGGATGTCCTCGGAACGGACAGAAGCTGTACAAATTCGACTAGTTTATTTCCACTATTATTCTTATTACTATACTTATTATTCTGCACTTCGTCTTCGCTCACGTTTATCCTGCAGGAGATCTAACTGCAGAATAAACGTGAGCGAACATTTGTCCCGCAGCAGTTTAGCGAAACGTTGTCGTCATTTTTCTTTTGTACTAAGGTTCGATTTCGGGCTATGTTTAATCATTTTTAGTCTATTAACTACCGTTCCGAGTGGCAGTGGCCACAAGTGAAGTTCGCCATCGGCGGCTGCCATCAGCCTGCGCTACAGAGGGATTTACTTCTGGTATCGCTCAGCCATTCGTAATGCTGTCGATGTCGTTCGTCTTGGTGATTGCCGCACTGCTCCAAATCTCTGTTTCGTCGTAAAAGACGACGCTTCCGTCGTCTTCTCCAGCGACCGTAAAGAAGAGTCGTTTCAGCAACGAAACGTTTCAGCGACGACTACGGCGGCGGTGAAAGCGGTAACAGCATGAAAATGTGGGCAATTGTCGAACCATCGAGCAAATGCTGCCAGCTTATGCCACTGACACAAGCACCAGCCTCAAAAGGATCAGCATTGCCAGCACACCAGCAGTCACTGTGGTAACAACTCTAACATATTGAGAATAAGAAAAAAGCAATAGACTGCGATCGTTACCAACCGCCAATGCGGCTACTTCTATTCCATTAAAACCACAATGGATATTCAATTCTCTTCGCGGTAGTGCCGACGCGCTCTGACCCGCTCTACTGATGTGACTTAACGTGAGTTGAATGCACTTGACGGGAGGGCGTTCAGCGCTCGTCCACGTTTCACTCAATTCATCAGATCGGCGCCATCATTCGTCGACGTCATCGTGACCATTGCCGCGTCAGTGCCAACTGAGTAATCTGTATACTGCAACTGTATGTGTTTATATATGTGTATGTGTATAAACGCAGATTTATCCGTTCTGTTGTATAGCTCGCAACATCGTCCTGTGCCACTATTATGATAGTAGATAGATGCTCGTAGTACCCCGCTCATACTGATTCTCTGTATCAAAGTGAAGTAGACGAACGGCAACGGTAGCTACAGCTGCCAAAGGCAATGATGTAACGTGGGCACATGTGTCGTGTGAGAGATACGCTCAGAGAGACTGCCATCGCGGCTCTTCTATCACTCTCCATATCGATGTCGATCACCATCGTACGAGGACATATCGAAGCGTATATGTGTAAGCATGTACAAGAGTAATAGTAGTATTATACATATGGAGACAACCATGGTTGATCCTTTTTGGATCCAAATCGTGGGTCAGCCTCAGACCAATGTCACTATGTATGAGCCCATTACGCATTTGTCTGTGTAGGTATGGTCGCCTTGACACCGTTTTGGTATTGTATGATAGGCCGTCCATCACTCTATATCGCCATTGTGGAGATCGAAGGCTCATCATATCGTCTTGTTGAATAGATGTGTTTTTTGAATACCGTTATAAATCTTTTCGTTGCAATTCCGTTACATAAGTGGAAGATTTTTTTGCAGTAGTGATATAACGTTACAAAAATTCGTACGATCTATTGTTATTGCTATTGCTATTATGTAAAGTCTGCGTGCAGGTGATGCACAGTGATCTGGGTGCAATCCAGAATGCACTTATCATTACTTCGAAATGACGTTGCACTCGGTGCTTCACAACAAAAATAAGCTTCATTCCGGATCAGCAGCGACTCCTTTGCACATAAATGACAAATAGTAACAACAGAAGCTACGCAAGTAGAATAATTTGTTTTTACCTTTAGTACCAAGCAATACATTACATGCTGTAGTTGTTTTTCTTTGCTGCAAAAAAACGACGAAGACTTCGACGGACGCTCACGGTGTAACAAACCGACAATCGACATCAATTATTAAGCTTGGTATAATAGCTTGACAATTCTGTTCGTGACATTTTTCTTAGAATCTGATCAAACGAAGCACAGAGCTGGCGTCATGTTTTTTTAAAGATGTATTTTTTTTATTTGCGTCACACAATTGCCGCCTGCCAGCGACATTGAAAGCCGTTCATGTTGCGTTCGGTAGCCAATGCCTTCAACAATTACCTAGGCAGATACGTACCGACATGCGCGCACGCGTGAACTGTTGGCACTAGTAGCAAAACCAGTGATATCATCTGCACACAATCAATCAGCCCCTCAGAACGACTGTGACAAACGTGAAAAGCAAAAAACATCCTCATAACAACGAATAGAAACGGTCGGCGAACAGCGCTGTCGGAAAACGGTAGAAAATCTCCTAAACAAAAAATTGTATCAAAAACCATTCAATGTAACGCTACCACAAAGTGTACATAACACGTTTCTTGAAAATGTCTCTATTCGGTAACCATAAAGGAGAGGAGCAGTCTCAATCCATTGCCTTGTCCACTGTTTGTTTAACGACTTTTACAGGTATTGCCCGCTTAATAATGCTCCAGCGTCGGTACGTTATGAAGTGCCTATCGATTATTAATTATTAGTCGTGCTATCAACTTCTGCTGTTAAACTGTAGCTACACGATCTAATGAATAACAACATTTAGAATTTAGAAAAAACACTAAATAACACTTATGGGCAACCTTTGCCAATGAAAACATTGCTATTTGAACGACTTAATTACTGCCTACGAACAATCAGAAAGCAACTGCTTTAGTTGGCCAATGGTGACCTAAACGTTTACATGTAAGCCATACACGTTTCGAATAGCTGTCATCAGCAAGAGCAATGGAAAATGCGATAAATCAGGAAAAAACAAGATTCAAACACATTTTACACAGCGATATTCTATTCTGCCATAACGTCAGTACCGTGGGATATTTTTAGACCCCGACTAGCGGCTGGACTTTATGTGAACGTTTTATTTAAATGCATCAATCACTCAGACTTAGACAAAGTCTAACAGAAACATATTCACGAGTTTCAGCCAAAAATATCACCAATCTTTTCTTCAGGCGTAATCGACATGTGAATAATATCCGCGCAAATATTCGTTTTAACGAGATGAACAGTTTTCAGCGGGCGCTGGAGCACAGCTTTCCAACAATGTACGAAATTAGTATCAGGGTGATTTGTAGATCGTGTCGGTAAATACATGTAGTGTAATATGTTGCTGTTCCCAAGAGGCAAATATCAACAACTGCTGAACACCTATAAGCAGCACCGAATGGTAGCAATGTGGTCGTTGTTCCTGACAACATAATAAATGACAATATTTCTTTAGGCGAAACTTTGTAAAGGCGTGTCTTTAAGGCACGCTGCCGTGCTCCCCCTCCCCCCGCCGCTGTTAACGAAAACGACGATGGAGTACTTTGGTCATGCATAACAATAGGACGGAGGCCCCTGCTAACTGCGGAATTGTTGTAGTCGCTTGTCTGAACCGGGAATGTGGTCATCTGATTGCTTGAGCCTGCTCACTGGGTCTTGTTAAGCGCGCGGATTGCTCCAAGGCCAGCGTTGGGTGTCCCCGTTGCTCAGCCAAATGGGTTCCACAGTGGAGTACTCGACGCGGTGTGCCTAGAGTACAATGGAACCGACATTACCGCCCGGTCTGAGAGGAGCCAAGTCAATAGAGATCGTGGAGGGCTGACCTTATTGGGGGCCTCTGTGCTGTCGAATGCTGGGGCAATAACACCAATATTACTGTTATAGCAAGCACACGCGAGGATGCACAGTCGTTGCTTGGTTCTTTACTTAAGAACTAACACTGCGATACCTCGCGTTTAGTTGTTTCCTCGAATAATTCTGCGGCGTGTTACTGTTTCTGCTTAACGAAACTAGCCATGCCATTAGAGGTTATGGCGTAATAGTTATTATAATAATAGTGATGAAAACATGAGCGATATCGCTCATGCTACACCACTCATGGATACAAGCGATCTTGCTGCATATTCGTGCAGCAAGATCTCTTGTATCCACCGGTTCAGGTATAGTTCAACTGCTTAAGCTACAATCAAATTATCTAACCGCCTACGATAATTTATAGATACCATCCATATCTCATGTGATCCGTTAGTGAAAGCATCCGTAGAGATCCGTCAAGACAAAACAACTAGAAAATGTTCTAAAAATATAGCTATCTGCTTTTTTCAAATCATTGTTTCAATTTGGTTATTCTTGAGGCTTATGTTGTTAATGGAACAGCCAAACACCCGCTGCAGTCCCATGTTGTTCTTTTCTAATAAATCGAAAAGAGCTGTCGCCCTCAGGCGCCGCCAGGTCAACCAATATCACCTTTCCTTCTGCTCTCCTTAGTTCGCTTGTTAAGTTCACTTGCTATCGCAGTAGTCTAAGCCTTCTCACGAAAGGTCTAGCACTCAGTATCATAATTATTTATTTATATTGTTGGCGGCGTTTTGTTTGCCCACCTATTTGGGAAGTCAGTTCCTCCAAGCAGCGTATTTACACTAGTATCCGCCGCATCTTAGACGGTAGAATTGCTCTTTGCTGTAAAAAGGGTTATTTGTACAATTCGTTGTTGTTGGTCGAAACATCCGGTCCTCATATGTTGTTGCTTTCGCTCACTAACGTTGAGGGTCCAGACGGAAGCCACATGAAAAATATTACATTGTATTGCATATCGTTAACGTTATTCTATGGATACCTATACGTAAGCGGTACTGTTACACAACGTTTCGCTCTGCCATTCAATTCACCAACCCACAACAGAGAACTACTAGTAAATGTATCAGGCGGTCGCACCGGGCCGATGTCAGTAGCGCAAATGGCGTCTAGTGCATTTTTCTTTTTGTCTCATTTTTTCTACTCTAGTTTGTGCGCGTATGTGTATGTATGTGTACGAGTGCTATGGCCTGCCAACGGCCCATAATATTCCCCAGGTTAGAATGGATTGCTCGCTGTTCCTTGTCGTCGTGATCAACGGTCGCTGACAGCTATAGCACTGATGTAACGCTAATGATGATGATGACGACGACAATAACTTTTAAACGTAGGGAAGACTAAATGATCAAAGAAGGCTATATAGTGAAACAAAGGTCATTTCCTTTTGTTATTTTCACTTTTCCACGAAAAAAACGCATCATTACGTTTACCAATGACAATAGCTATTTTGTTGACAACAGATTGACACTGTTGGCTCGCGGTAGAACAGCGCTCACAACTGATCATCAAGGGCAACTACTTTAAGACGGTCAGAACTAAGAAAAATATCACAGTATACCCTAAAAGACGTGGGCGCTACCCGCTACAGCGCTGAAGTGTCCGTTTACTATGAGAGGAAAAATCGAGGTCCAGTGCGAGAGCACGAGATAGTGTGTGTCAGATGAAGACACGCTATGAAGAGCCATAACCAAATAAAAAACAACAGCCTCTTTTTCAATAGACAATAAACTCAAGCGGTAGCACTGCGATGGCGGATACTGTGGCCAGTAGGTTAATGCCAGTCGAGAAAGAGATGCGAACCATTTGTGTGGTCGAGCGCGGGTTTCGGGCGCTTCAAGAAGCCCGGTCACAGTACGCACTCAGTACTGAACAAAACCAGCCGCGCCAGCGAGTTTGAGGAGCTGTGCAAGAAGGCCGGCTAAACGCGACACTGGACGCGAAATCGTGTCCCTTATGCGCATTGTTCATCCATTTTGTTCATCGAGCCAGAGTAAGGTAGTCGCTGTAGAAGTAAAAATAAATATTTTGCATGAGACCTAATTAGATGATGATCATCACGAACGGAATCATAACGATGATGTTGACGATGACGTCTGTGTACATGCTGAGAAACAAACGACAAATTCGATGATGACGGGAAGGACGGCAATGACGAAGGTGGAAAAACTAACATACGTCTAAAACAGTTCATTAGCGGTGCGTAACTCGACGGTCTCGAGGCTCAGAGCGATTGTCCATGATAGACTGTGGATGACTGCTCCTAATAGCAAGCACACAGCAATCGCGACTCAGCTAAGACTATCAGTGCACGCTGATGCAGGCGCATCTAATCGCAATGCGTGCTATTGGATGGAACGGGTAAAGGAGAAACTCTTTGGGGTGAGAGAAGGGAACACAGTAAATCGCTGTTGGTCAGTCGTCGATAAATCGATGCCTTTTTACATTTATCGTAGGTTTAGAAAACGGACTATTCGAATAAACTGTGACTATACCATTTCAGAGTATGATTTCGAATAGCATTTTTATAGGTAAAGATAAAAGCCAGATATTAGCTAAAGCTTACGATTCAGTATTTTCTCTGCCGTATTTCATATTTTGACATGTTTCTATGCTACAGAAAATCTCAATACGTGTGTGTCATCAAACACCGCGCTTCACATGATCAGGCTTTTCAAGCACAGTTTTCACAGGCTTCTTTGACCAACCAGCTCATGCTGTTTACTTCTTCATCGTGGACGGTTTTTGACAATGCCTGTTTTACTTTCGCTGAGATTTTTTACAGAATGTTCGATGATTGGATTACTTCCACCAGTTAAATCGTGTTTATTGTTACTGGCGTATCAAATCAAAACGTAATTGTCGTATAGAACGATAATCTCGATATACAATACATAGCGTAACACGAGTAGTGGAACTATCCAGCTTAGTGGTGGATCAATCCATGTGACTGGTTAGGCAAACGGAATCAAAAATCAAACAAAAATAGTCATCTGTTTGTTTTAGCTTATTGAAATCCCGACGGCTTTTATCACAACTTAAAAATATAAAAGAAAACAACTCTTACCATGATGGCTACCTGCAGTCGTGTGCTTCTTTTTAAGAATGTTGCCATTTCGCGCATCGTTACGGCATACGCACCATGGCCCAAACTTGGCCAGGGAATAGTCCAAAGGCGAAATAAAGGGCAAAGATTGCTTATAAAGTGCACAGAGCAGGCATTTTTTAAGCTTCCTCACTAACCAAATGTGGAAAAAAACCACAGGTAGAAGGATGTCTTTCAGAAGTAAAGGCGAAGGGGATCGATCAGGTATTGATAGCTCGAAAACCTAAAAAGAATTATGCTGACAAGACGTAACACGGATAATAACTGAATGGGCCTGACCTGACAACGAACTAAAACAACTGAACTGAAAATAATAACAACTGCATCAATTGACCGGAGAATTTGCCTGTGTCAAAGACAGTGCCCAAAGGTGAACTTAAGGCCAGAGACGGTGGTGACGGCGAATGTCGAGGTAAGCGGTGCCCACTAAAAGTTGGCTATGGGAACCGGTCAAGGGTGAGAAATGAGAAGGAAAGGAAGATATACAGAAAAACGAGGGGAAAAAGATGGCAATATTGTTTTCAAAACGCAGCGGGAAGGGTAGACAGGCGCAACCTACAGGAATGACAAACGGTAACGGACAACTTCATGAAATTATAATTTCAATTATTTCGCGCAATAATTTTTGAGAGACCCGAACAGATTCGTATGATAGGTACCTCTAGTTCATGAGCACAAAAAATATCGATATTTATCATATAAACATATAGAACAAGCAACGCTTTTTGAAATTTAGGACCCGAAATTGGTAATATTGTTAAACTTTCGTGGCGTGGGTGGCACCAGCGGACCAGACAATTGCATACAAACAACACTATGTAGGTGAAATTAAAAGATATCAACTAATAATGATAATAATCACTCAAGTAACTCAAAGAGCACTAAAGGATGGTACACTATAGTCAATATTTTGCCAACAATAGATGATGGCTGAATGAGCGATGCGATTAGCCATGACGACTGTCAGGTATGAATGTTTCTTCTAGCTATGAATCCTGTTCGCTTACAATTAGTTTTTTCTTTTTTTTATAACAAGTGCCATCTATATTGCACTTCATCGTAATAAGTACATCGTTTAAATGCTTATCATTCAAAAGTTACAAACAAAAACAGAAGCGGCCAAAACAGAAGGCGCCCAGTAAATTAGAAAATCGTAAAATTATACAATATTGAAAATAGGTCACAATATTGGATATAATGTATTGATACCGACCGAGTCAGCCACTCTAATTTTTTAAGATAACTCATGTCATGAGTTAAGCGCATGAATCAAATGTGGACGAGAAACGACATATCGCATGTCGATGCTCTCAGATATCAACCAATTCGAAGAGCGTTGAACCATCATCGTTAACTAAGACGTTGCGCGTAAGCCTGGGTAACCTGATAACAACAAAAATAAAGATTTACAACTGTAAAATAGTTGTCTCGTAATGTAAATTATCTACCGCACTGTAAGTTGAAAAGATTTCATGTCGTAATGGTCTCTTTCCGTCTCTGTTTAAATTGTCATGCACTAGAACCAATGCAGCATGTGTGTTTTACATGTCCGATTGCAATGGTTCGACCTGGTTCTGTTTTTGTTTTCACTGCTAACTTCTACATGTTGTGGCCCATCGCTATTGTTGTAAAATAAGAGACCATTTATACTCGATTCCAAAAAAAAGTGTCCATGTATTCATGCACAATCCTGCCTGGCGAACAAAGCGGGTCGCTCTTGAAAAAAGAATCATTCTACCGTACGTTATAAAAAGGATATTTCGGAGCATCACATTGATTGCGACCTAGAAAGAATGTACAGCATATATTTTCAGAAGGTCAAAAAGCCGTCGCTGAAGTTTTTCCCTTTACTATTGAAGACTATTTTTAGAAACATATGATCACGCTTTATGGTCGCGTGCGATTAAACAAATTACAACGAAAAAAAAAAACAATCTAACTGGCCTCCCCCTACGTCAAAGATCTCGTGCGCTATGCACAGCCCTAGCTATAAACCCCCTTTTAACACCTCTCCTAAATTCAGTCAGAACGATAGTAGCAACGTAACCTTTTACGGTCGTCGCAATCCTCTGCCACAAAAATGTTCAAACATTGGCACACATCCAATCGATTACCACGTTTCCATATCAATGGGCTAATATAGGCAGTCATTATCTAATAAGCAATGTATTATCGGTAAGTATTACTCTACTCACTTTTCCATGCGTATCGTATAGGGGGCGTTGTATCCACACGATGTGACAACACTGCTGAGGGTGCTTGCCCCTCTGTGAACTCGTCTAGCCCAGCCAGACATCTCACAATGACCACTACCACAGCTAGTTCTACTACTGCCAACTACGTCTAGCACGATTCTGTAGCGTAACTCTTCCGTGTTTCCTCGATCTCGGGGTCTCACTGTATCTCTTCAAAGCGTATTATCCACAACACTCCAATCGTCGCCGTAGAGCGATACCTACTCTGAAGTTGGTGACACTACGGCCACTAGTTCTTCGTTCCGTCTAGTGATACGCCACAGTTTCCTGTATTTGCTGTTTTACTGCTGTTGTTGTTATATTTGTTTAGTGTCGGTTCCGAGCGCGTACTGACTGATTCACAAAACAAACGCGTTAATCCTCTTGATTCTCAATTTAACGACCTCTACGTGGCGAACGTTTTTGGGTTCTACTAGACCCAAATGAGACTCAAAATGATATAGCACTTGTAATACGCTTCCGTTTTCGTTACTGATGCTTCGTTATGAACACGACGGGCCCCATGGATAGGCAAAACAGGCTTCAGTGAAACTTTAAGAACCTATGATAATAAAATGTTATTCCGATCTGTGGTAGGAGTCAGAGATATGGTAGTCGACAGATAGCCGTCACGTAGAAAGTTGGTTACCTACAATGCCGGATAATAGCACGAAATGACGCTTTTTCATTTAATTTTATTTTTATTGAAGGAATAACGCAGTGCTGTTAGACTACTCCGGCGATTTTTTTTTTGTTGTTGTTGTTATTGTCTTCGTTATTCTTATTGCTATAGGTTGGGAACGACTGTAACAGGTGTAGCTGTTTAGCAACAGGAAGATTGCAGTCGTGACTGACTCTGAGCCATCCATGCGTATACGACAACCTGCCTCCAGGCCACGTTCACAAAATAATTGTCAGCAAAAATAACAGTAAGAGAGCCACACTCACGGCGTACCCGATCATTATTAACACCTCTTTTTTTCATTCATTCGGTGATAATTGCAAGCCTCAAGAGATATTCTCAATACGATGTCGATTTTAATATATTATGTTTGTTACAATTAGAATTAGAGATATCTCAGGCAGTACGGAGATCAAGGCCCGCGCGCACTTCCTGCGATTTGATTGTTGCTAATCTGGAAAAAGGTGATGACGTTAATATAAGTTAGAACGTCAACTGCTAAGACGGGTGTAGGTAAGAAACGAGGAAGGATCGTTGATTGGCCACAGTCTGCTCAACTCCTTTCCTGAGCGGATCTCCTGCCACACCATCACCCAACAGCGTGTTGTAGCTACCGTCAGAAAAATGGCTCGTACAAAAAGAAACAACTTCACAATAACATGCGCACATACACACGCCCCAAAACAACCAACAAATTAGCGACAGAACGACGGCTCGATAGTGCTTGGTAGCGTCGTCACAACACGCAGACGCGTCCGCGAACAGGCCACTTCTTAAGTTGAGCACCAGGCAACCCGTGAATAAAGCACCGCCACACAGTGGCCAATTGAACTGAACCGAACGGCGGCCACACGCCCAGCCGCAGCTTTCTACTCTTCAACAACTGCTCGAACAGCAGCAACACTAGCACCAAAATCAACCACTCTCAGCGCCACCCACGGCTCGCTGTTCGCGACTTGCGACGACCGCAGCTTCTACGCGTGTCGTCTCCCTCTTGTACGGCGGCGGCAGCTGCGGGCGCGCGTCAGTGAACCGCTGCAGCGATATGGCGCGGGCGATGATGCAGTGACTGGCTTCGTCTTGCCGTCGCCGTGACTAACCCTGCTGCAATTGCAGCTGCAGCTGCTGCTGGCAGCCGCCGATGCCGTAGCGCCAACACAAAACGGTACTAACCAGACGACGAAGCGAAGACAACATGGCGGAAGCAAAATCAATACGGCGGCCAACAGCAGAACTACTGATCAGACCATCAACCCCACCCACACGCCACCGGCAACGAGATGCTGGGAAAGGGTAGCGTCGTGAAGAGTGGGCGAATGGATGCGTTCGCTGATGCCGCCAGGGACAGAGCGAGTAGCGGGCGTCCAGAAAGAACGCGCAAATATTTAAATCGTTGCTTTTCATATTGAGACTATGATGTTGGTAATGATGACAACTGGTTAGACCGTGAGATAAAAATGAAGACATAGGAAAAATGGCTTGTTGTTGTCGGCCAGAGCTGAGAGAAGATGAAAACCGTTGCTTTGTAGCTTGAAAGGCTGCAAGAGATGTTCGGCAAGAAAACGGGTAAATTAGCGGGAGAGCCTGATTGCTTGATTCGATTTTGGATTTGGCGCGTAGCGCTGCCCGGTATTTAGAACAGACATTATAAAGTTTTTGTTCGTTAGTATTGTTGGGTTGCGGTGAATTTTTGCGCATCTTTTGCAGTACGTGATATGAAATCTATACGGTGACGCTAAGCTGTTGGAGCAGCAGAAGACCCAAAAAGGTCCCTTTTTTTGGGCAAAGACAACTGAGCTGGAGTTGTCGGTCCTGCACTCTTTTATCGTCTTCTTTTTTCTTCAGAGAACCTATCGTTGTGAACTGTCCAAACTCCGATCAAGGACCCATTCGAGCTCTGTGTTGTACTGGGACCTTACAAAGAGCAAGGCACAGCTGGCATCTAGGACCTGAGAGCCTGTGAGTTGAACTAGGTCTAAAGTTCAAGCGACTCTTTGCAAACAGATGGTGAGTTCAATTTTGTGTAGGTCGTTGGGCGATCGGCTGACCTAATAACTGGAGAGACTACTAATACGTGGTGCTGTGTCAGTGCCCATTTTTATGGTACTTTCTCTGAAAGCAACGAATTATTAAAACTAACCTGTTTAAAGCACGTTGTGAAATTTCAAGTGTAAATCATGTTATAGAAGTGATCATATCAGCCAAAAAAAAACATAGGAAAAGGATAATTAAACCAAAAATTCCATAACAGTTCTCAGTTTCGCCAATCAGATACTCTTCAGTGAATCCAAAAAACGACCTGAATATTACAGAAACTTCCTATAACGCCCTTCATTTCCTATAGATCAACCTAATTTTAATCCAGCTATGATTAAATCGCGAATGCAAACGAGATACGCAATTTGACATATTCAACGAGCTGGTATCATTTATTACTGTTCGAAATGGACATGTCAAAAACGGACAACCCTATACATTCAGATATTAGTTATGTGCGTACCCTTGAGGAATAGTGGGTAAACTGGGCGCAAAGATGACGTTATTAAAGACAAAGCGATTTTTTGATGAAAAAATAAAAATAGACAGTCGTGATTCTTTATTCAATATTGGTAAGAACTAATTGAGGTCCAGTAATACTGGAAATATGTCGTGTCAATAAATACGGAATTGCGTTAGCCTTTCGAAACAATAGCCTTTACGATACTCAAAATCCTTTCTATATCTGGTTTGACCAACCCCTTTGACGGTCTAGATAGAAGCATCGATATTATGATACCTCTCGTTGCTTTGGTTTTCTGACTACCTTAAGTAAATTCGATGTTACCTAGCTTTTTTTCAGCTTTCATCGTTTACAAAACGTTCCCTTGCCGTCCAGTAACTAAAACACAAACTAAGATTCGTGCAAAGGTACTTCCAACAATCGACTTCATTCGGTTGTTGTATGTCGTTTCTAGTATTTGTAGAAGTAATTTTTGTGTCATGCTCGTTGCGTTTCCTGCGCTGGACGCGTGCGCTCAACCATATAAAATCTTACTTTTCTTTCACTCAATCTGAAACAAGTTTTTTTGTATATTACCCTCCTCTGGTCGAACCTCTAAATTCGGAACTCCTTTATTAAAAAAAAAATGTACCCCCATATATCTGTAAATCCAGTACAGTCTGAAACAAATTAATTCTGCATGTGCATTCAATTTACTTGCAATTCCCAATCCTTGTCGCTGCCTCGACTGTATTTACTTATCTGTAGAGTTGGCTCGGTCGTCCAGCTGTAGCGGGCCATGGCGAGCGAGACCTCGCTCGGGAGAGGACGTCGCGTTTACGACAGGCAAAATCAGTGTATCGAATGATGATATTTATTTAGAACATCGCGCTGCCGTTTGTCGTCTAAAAAGAGAAATAACCAACAAAACATTTCTGACAAGAATTAGCTGCAATTAGCTAGGATTGTTCGTGGACCTCTATTACTTACATGGTGCTGCTGTTACTGGATAGCAGAAAAGCGTTTGACGGCTGTGTTTGGCGGGCGAGTGTCGTGATTGGAGGGGAACGTTTGTCTGGCTCGACAAAACTATGAATTCTTCTTTTTCGTATTTTATTTTTCTAGAGTGTGGTATACGACAATCCAATTGCGAGGTCGGACGAACGAGGCTGACAAGCTAGATGCAGCGGATTGACATTGTCGTCGTCGTCGTCGTCGTGAACTCGATTCAGAGAGCTGTTCAGTTTGTGTTGACTGATGTGAGGGTTAAGAGCAAGAGCCGTGGGGTTCTTTGACTATCGGGTGCTGGCTGCCGCCTTGCTGGCTAGCTGGCTGGCTAGCTGGCGATCGTCACAATCACCGCAGAGGGCAGTAATGAAATCAGAGGAGATATACGGGTCGTCCGCTCTCTCGTAATTTTTTTGTGTTGGCTCAACGTGACAACACTTAGGGAAACCGATTCGCTCTTTGATGTATAGGATGATGCGGAGTGACGATAGCAATAGTACGTTGTTGCTGCTCGACGACGATGAGGACGGCGGCGAGACTCCGAGCTCTGGCAATGGTAGTCCACGTCCATCCCCGTACTATTATGGAAAGCTACCTTTGTTTTTAGAGCACGGCAACAATATCAGCGGCGGGTGATTGTGAGAGATTTAGGTAGCTGGAAGGCCTGACGCTCACTCGTTTGAGTAAAATCTACTAGCGTACATTTGGTAGTGCCTTTCGAGCGACCGTGCAGGTGACGGCGCGCCACAAAAGTGGCAGCTGAATCAACGTCGGCGAGAACGACGGTGCAGACGGCGACGAAGCTGAAGGAGGTGAAGATGGAGTTTGATCTGGCGCTTCAGGGCGCTGGTTCGTTCGGGCTGTATCAGAAGCTTCTACTTGGCTTCCTGGTTTTGCCGGCGGGTATGTTTTGCGCGTTTGTCTACTTCTGCCAATATTTTATTATTTTGGTGCCGCATAAATTTCATTGCAAGTTACCTACGAATCGGAGCCAAATAGTGGCATCGAATTTGACGTACGAAGCGGCAAAACGAATTTTCATACCGGCTGACGATCAGTGTCATCTATTTGAATACGAGAATGCAACATCGGCGCTGTACAGCTTACAAGAGCCATTACGAAATGCGACCTGTAACGAATACACGTTCGAGTTCAACGAGCTCTACCCGACAATCGCGACGGAAATGTTTCTCGTTTGTGATCGTGGCAAGTATATTTACGTGATTCAAACACTGTTCTACGTTGCTTTGTCTATGGGTGCTATTATCTTCGGCATCGTTTCCGACCGCTTTGGTCGGCGTTCTTCGATCATTTGCAGCTATTGCTTAGCTGCCACTGCTGGCCTACTGTGCTCAATGGTCGATGTCAACATCGTATCGTTTACGCTGTTCCGTTTTCTTGTCGGACTCTGCCTGCTGCCGCTATCTGAGGACCCGTACGTTCTCGCTCTCGAGTACATCGGGGCAGAACACCGCACTTCGGCCATCGTCTCTTGGGCAGTATCATACATCCTGTCGTCAATGGTCGTGCCCTGGGTAGCTAAAGGTTGTCATAATTGGCGTCTTTTTAATGTTGTTATGTCTGTCCCGCTTCTGTTGCCGGTCCTCCTTATGAACTTCATACCGGAAAGTGCGAGCTGGCTCCTATCTAAGCACCGGGACGCCGAAGCGGTTGATGAGCTGATCACTGTAGGAAAATGGAATGGCAAAGAGGTGCCAACCGACCTCGAGCTGCGAGTTGAGGACGCCGAACAGTTCTATAACGGCAAAGGAATCACATTACTTGAGTTAGTTGGCACACCGACGATTCGAAAGCACACCCTTCTTCTGGCCGCTTCATGGTTTCTCACCTATCTTGTGTATCACTCTGTGATTTTTAGTACATCATTTATCGGTACGGATATTTATTTGTCGTATACGTTAGGCGCCATGGTCGAGCTGTTGGCTTTGGTGTTCGTCATGTTTTCGGTGGACGCAGTTGGGCGAAAATTGCCTATGATGGTGTCCACAACAATGACGGTAATTACAAGCCTATGCGGTTTATTCTTTTTGCATACGTCACCGGAAGTCGAAGAAGTGTATGCTCGTGCAAGATTAGCCCTGCTACTCCTGATGCGGGTAGCGATAACGACCCACTATGATATCATGCTACAATATGGTGCCGAAGTCTACCCGACAATTCTGCGAGGTCGTGGACTAGCCGTCTTGCGGTTTGCGGGGACCCTCTCGTTGTACATATCACCGACGCTCGTCTACACTGCCCAGGTTAACATGGTGTACCCCATCATCATCTGTGGACTACTTAGCGCTGTTCTGGTCATCCTGACTTTATTTTTATGCGAGACCCGGGGCTTGCCGTTGCCGCAGACGATCGAGGCCGCCGAACAACTCGGCAAGGGCGAGCCATTACTGGGGTTCATGTGTGCCTGCCTCGAAAGAGTAAAAGGTAGGGCCACTGAAGACGAACCTGATCAGGGTGAGGGAGAGGTCGGCGAAACAAGGCGCAATGGCACAGTCTCGAGTGATGGACGAACATCTGAAGAAGACGACAAGTGCTAATGATTACAATAACATGCGCCTAACATCTATTTATCTATCATCAGTTTATCACCTGCAACGTTTCTGTGCGAGTTCTTTATGCATCCTTTTACGGATGTGTTCATTACCTGTTTATATATTTTAATTTTTCATACATACATGAACATCAGAACGAAAACCGAATCAAAGTTTAGAATTTATTCGGTACTTATCTTGATGTGACCACAACAACAATCCGACATCCATGGGTAAACTTCTCTCATTGTTTTCCGAAAATTAACTTGACAATAATATAAATAAAGGGTATGTTTAAATGGAAAAAGAAGATACCGGGATACTGAATGTTGAATAAAGAATGGCAAAATAACTAACCATCGAAAAGCTTCGTTGACGTGACTGTTAACCAAACTTGTTGACAGTTGAAAGTGAATTGATGTGCTCATAATTCGTTGAACACATATGATACAGACAGACAGAAAAAAATCAATCTACGCTTATTTGCGCCAGGGACAAGCATCCACACACACGCTCATTTTTCAGTTTGAGCGGCCCGTCAATGACGATGATCTTTTGAAATCGCGAACAAATGGCGTATGTAATATATATCACCTAGATACATATATGTATTTTATAGATGAAGTGTTATATCGCTATATTATTGCATAATTTTGTGCCTGAACGAACGGACCTTATGATAAGGTAAATAGTGTGACGACGGCTCGAATGAGTTGTTAAGTCGTACGAAGGAACGAGACAGACTGTCAAAGAGAGAGGCGATAAAACAGAAAATGATTACTACTTCATAAGCGGACGTGTTCATCGATGTATAGCTATTGGCTGTGTGTGTGTGTAGATTGCAACCTAGTGAAAAGGCATCTGCGCTATGGCGTACGACAATGGACCAATGTTCAAAACCGCCAATCCAATTCGCTGAATACTCCTTGTGCCTTTATATATGCAAGATTGTGACGAAGATGAAGAGATACAGTAAGGAAGTATACACATACCGTGCCTCATATTTATCTATTTATATTTGCAGTTATTGACCAAACAATTTAACACTAGAAGGACAGCTATAATACGAATGGTACCTTTAAATAGTTATTTTCTATATATGCTAGATTCTAGATAGATTTCTATATATGCTGTGAATATTTACCGACCAAAATAGATGTTCTATTGGTGTCTAAAAACTAGTAAGAACAATAAGTGTAAAGAAGTAAGGAAAATAGACGCAAACACTAATGAATATTAGTGCATGCATAGTTATATCACTATGTAGAAAAATAACAGATCCTGCAATTTGCTAGGACTAGTAAATTAAGAAAAGAAAAATAACGACCTGCTTCTGTTAGACATAGCAAGGACAAAAAGGCGATTAATCAAATGTTATTATAAATAATAAAATGTGATGCGATTTGTCGTCGATGTATCATTGTCTTTCACTATGCATTATATTTGCAGTTAAAATCACGCAGCTAAATTTGGCTAGAGTTGTTCGCGATGCTTCTGATTGAAAAGGACAACATGTGCTACACAGCCTGTGTGGATAAAGTGAGTTTTTTCAAAAAATTCTAACTACTTTCAAAGGCCCTAATTCTTGACACGATCGGTAAATACATAATGCGAGTGGAGTCACTTTACAAGATGTTCTGTAGATGAACGCTGAAAACAATGCGTGACTAGCAGATCAGCGTGGGGTGCCATGATATGACCTAGTTCGGAGCGCAGTTCCATTAGCTACAATCACGATACGATTATAGTCCGTATGCTATGTCTAAAATTAAGGGGTTAGGTCGTAAATTACGGCACGATGTTCCAAAATTGGTCCAAAACAGCCGTCTAATACGAAATGTGATTTCGCTACAAATGAACAAGTAACCGGGAGTAACGTATAGCGAACCAACGCAGACGTGAATTCGGCGATGCAGTTTCGTTAGCGAGCTCTTCAACGAGAACGGGAAATTCATTTAGGAACTATTCAGATCGCATAACACCGCCGCGAGATCAAAGGTTGAGGTCGGTCACGTTAAACAGCGCCGAATATTTCATACAAGCTTTGAGAATTTGGCAAGCTGACTTTGTCGTCGACTTTTCTTGTTAGTACTGCTCGAGCCATCAGGTCTATTGGGCCAACGATCTGATAAGGCCGCTGCTCGGTGTTTATGCACCTCTAACTTCGCTTTGAGACGATTCAACGCTTTGTCTTTTAGTCCGCCCGAAACGGAAGTTCCAAAATTCTACTGCCGACGTATATGTCTATTTGAAATCCGATAGAGGCCTAACGAACAAGAAATAGCTGTAGTAGGAAATCTAAGACAGGGAAAAAAGAAACTATTGGTGAATCATTTTGATTCACTTCCTTGGAACATTTGGAACGTGTAGAGAGCTCACGCGTATCTGAGGATCGGGTTTTTCATTCAGTGAAATACTGGCAAGAGTTTTCGTTTGCTACCTGCAGAACTCATTTTATGTAACCTAATTTTTCTAGCTGTCACTCGCCAGCTCATCAAGTTCTATTGTAATAAAGAATGTATGCTTTGAAGAGTCTGCGGATCTATCTGTAAGCTGCAAATGGATAAGAAAAAACAGGCAAATATGCACAAACAATTTAGTTTCGACACAAACGCAGGGTCGATTGTGTTGAATCGATCTTGACGCACACGAGTAACACATGCTGAATCGATATTCTTTTATGTTTCTTCGTGTTTCATAGTTACAACCTATCTGCTTATATATATATATATACCAATAAGCTTTTATTTATATTAAAAAGAGATCATTTAGAATGTCGCTAAGCGCTGCCGGCAAGTTGCGGACAATGTCAAATGCAGCCACTCAGGTTACCACGTGGATGAGCTGCTGGTTCCATTATTGAGAATAGTCATAGGTGAATCATACGGGATCGTTCCATTAAAAGATATATTAAGTATTGAATGCGGGGTTCTAAATAGAGCATCGGATCAAATTTTTTTTTCAAACCGCAGGCTGCATTGAGTTCGAACATTCATTCTCACTTTAAGTGGAATAAAGTTCAGTATCTATGTGTTACATTGGTTTTTAGATATATAGCTCACATTGTTCATAGGATTCTATTTTATCGAATATTTATATATTGCTTGCTTCTATAAACTCGTACGGTTTCTTTTGAATGGGCTTGAGCTATGTTGGGTACGTACGGGTGTGAGTGCATGTAGGTATATATGAGCCATGTTGGATATGCAGAGTAATGCTTATTTAGTGTTGGCAAATGAGTGAGGGTCGAGCAAGTAACGTGCGCCTATCGTCATGTGCTTTTGCTACTATAATTGCATAATTTGCACAGTTCCTGATGTACGTGAAACTGCACGAACAATTAGCTCGTATGGTCATAGATAGCGGAATCAATGAAGAACCCGGCGACCTATACCAACGAATTACAAGTGTTCGATGAAACCCTGATGTTTATGCCATGTATAAAACATCATTATAAGCATCACTTCTAATTACTCCATTATAGTAAATAAAAAAAAGTACAATAAGCTATACATTGAAATGGTCAAACATTTTGTATTAACCGAGTAAACTTCATCGTCATATCTTTCTACACGTGAATGCAATCGTCATCAATGCGGTCCAGGGATTCTAAAACTAAGTACAGGGCGCAAAACCGGGAATATTTGAATTCAGCAGAATAGTAGTATCGATTATAACGTCCTAGTTCTTAACAAGGTGCAATTTGAGGTAGCGTTTGAACTTCAGTAGGTGATTTAATCGAAAATGTTTCGCCGTCAGCTCAGCAGCCTATAATAATAACGACAAATCTGCATGTACTGGACTATCTCGCATAGGCTTGGTGGTAGTTTGATTATAGTGGAGTTCGTTCCACCACCTCGTCATTGGAATCGATCTCAGGGCGTAGTCGAGTTCTATAGATGTTATTGCCGGTCGTAAATACTTCGAAATATCAAAGTTGAAGATAGTAAAAATGCGATCAGCTTCATTATGCATGTTATCTTGATTATCAGAAATAACTCGTCTCCTGAGCCTCAGATTTGTCTCACACATAATCTGTCACCTACATCACAATGAGCGTATCTTTAAGACCTTATTAAATCAAACTGTTGTTTTTTTTTCATTCCGTTACCTGCTTCAAAAAAGGAGAAGAAAGTTCTACGGAAGGGAGAACAATATGGGAATAAAAGCTCTGCTATATTTATCTGAGATACAGTTACGCTGTAAGTGCAACACCACCTGAGTGTATGTCAATTAGTTGGCCCTCTGTGCAAGCTTTGCCCACACCGGACGCACATGTATCCATCTGTGTATGTTTATGTATAGGCCTTGATGACATCCCCCATATCTTCGTCCATCCCGATGACACGGCTTCGCTTTGTTTTCCTAAGGTCTGTCATAACCAGCATACGACGGTGGCTTAGAAAAACTGAACTGTAAACAGAACACACTGTTTCAAGGTGTGCACACAAAGGGCAAGGCGGGTAAAACGGATGGAATCGGATACATCTTCGTCGAGAACCGCGCAGTTTTGAGCGCAAGTTCCGCTTAATGTTCGCGTCTAATCCCCTATGGAACGACGTCGTATAAAAGAGTGATCCTTTTTCATCATGCCAGCCTCGTCGCTGTCGTCGTTTGTTTTTCCCAAAGCCAAGAAGCGTCCAGATGGTGGCGTTGATCTTGTGCAGCATCGGTGGAACCAGCTGCAAAGCACGTTTTCGAGACAAGAAGTAATGCATACGCGCTTACGCTGACATTTTCGGTTCTTTTTTCTTACTGTTCATTTACTTTCCTCTTCTTTCGCATCTCTCGGATTTTGCACTTATCTTTCGAGCATTTTTCCTCTTGTGGCTGCTCGATTAGTTCGTCTCGTCCCTTATGGCTTGTTCTGCGGATATACGTCTCCGAGCTGGTTCAGACTGGACGGAACCTCGATATTCTGAGAGATTCGACGTCTGCTGTTTGATGGGTTCTTGGTGGAAAACATACGCATATGGGGACGGAAAAGCGTATTCTTCCGTTGATGCGTTGGGTTATGTTCCCATAAGCTGTTGCCCGAGAGGCGCGAAGAAATTACCAGCACTCCTATTCTATCTATTTTACCTGCGTTTTGCCTGGATCGATTATACACTCTGTTCTATAGGGTTCGAAAACTTCACAATTCGAAATAACTAGTAGCAATGGTTTATAAGACCAGTAGCGCCCAGCCTGGATCTGGGCTTTATCGTTTTGGGTAGTTTGGCGACTAGCGTTAGGAGAGGTGATATTGATACCCACACACGAGCAATGGATTTCGCAAGCTTGTCCAAGCGGTGTGTCCCGAATAAGAATGATGTTGGCAATGAAGAACGGTTTAAGCGACAATATTCATTTGACCAGAGGTAGAACTATAAGAGGAAGAAGAGAAGCCCGTATGAAAAAGGCAAATGCGTGGGACGAGGGCAAAAAGAGCTTTGTGCGGTAAGCGGTCAAGGAACTTCATAATAATTTGGTGATTGCTAGGCAATATCACCCACAAAGTCTGTCCGTTCGCTGTCATGGATAACTATTGACAGTGCGGTATCATTAGCAGCGCCGGGGCCATTATACTCGAGATAAAAAAGAGTCGCCCTGGGTTTTAGGCTAGGATATATACATACAAAGCGCACTAATTACCAATGTATAATATATATAATAATAATATATATAATAATAAGTGCCCATGTTTTTATTATTTTTTATACCACAACTCGCTTAATCTTTCCACTGACGATCTTCTACCCTAACACATCTAGAGTATACGATGCACGTATACGCTATACGGTATGCACGAATACGTTTAAATAAGGTTGCTTACCATTACACACCGGCGGCAACTTCGACCAATGGAGGTGATATGGTGGGTTATCTGAAACCCAATGAAATTGTACTTAGCATAGCTCGACCAATTCAGGGCTAGCATCGCTTCTCGGGGGCCCCCTTTATCTTTGGATTTAGACATATTTCGATACGCTTACTGCTAGTGCGGCCATCCCAGCTCCAAGCACTTCACAAGGATCAACAAACTTGGCCCGTTACAGACTAGCGACACCACCCATTACTACCTCCCCTGCTCTCCAGCTCCGTAGGATGCTTCTTTATAGTATTCCCTAGTATTATCTTGGTGAATATGGAACAGTTAACGATGCGAGTAAGTTGCTATGACTTGGTTTCCTTGAGCCTCTTAGGCGGCGAAAGACAAGCAGAGTATCAACGACTGGAAGGTCTTCCGACCTGCTAAATTAATATTAGGAGTACTACTAATAGTTCAACAGCCAACACTTGCTTTATGTTGTTATGCGCAGCAAATAACTCAATATGCCGTCCTTATACAAAAATGTACATTATGCATATTAATCCCGCTCTAGCTGAGCGACTGTTAGTTACTAACGCTGCGGGCAAATATGCCGGGCCAAATTTATCAAAATATTTCGAGGTTTACGTCTGTTGCTTAAGTCCTTAAGGGTTGTCTCAGAGGACCGCAGTGGACTTGGAAAGGAAACTTTTTAGGCGATCCGGCGGCTTGATAAAATAAAGATATATATGTATAAATCAAGGAGCAAATAATGTACCGCATTAGAAAGTTCCGGCCTAATTTTTGCTGCCTCTGCTAAAACTTGGCCTAAGGTAAAATACATTTAAGTGTATAAGAAGCGCACCTTTTCCGTAATAGGTAAAATTGAAGGTGGATTATCACTATTAATTTTTCAGTGCCTAAACCGGGACATAAATGTGAAGAAAGCTAGAATCGCTTTCTCGTTGAATACTGGCTTAACCGAGCACCACTTACAACAGTTGTCCCGTTTCTCGCAGGATTAGAAACGCTAGGCGATTATTGATAATGATATTGTCGATGCATCAATACTGAGTCTGTTGTATGTCTAACCGGTTAATAGGAACGTCAACGCTCAAAAAAAATTCATATGGTCGCCGACGAGCCTTGACTATCGACGAAAGCAAGTAAGCATGACCCATTGCTGTTACATGTTTTGTAAGACTTAATAGTAATAGCAAGCGGTTGGAGCTTATATGTTTGACTGTCTACAGGCGTTTCAAAATATCCCGCAAACGATCCCCTGTACGCTGTTTTGTGTAAATCATGGACTTTGTTAAGTTCTTCGAAATATATTACCGATAGAGCTTATATGACTTAACAAAAGGTCTGTATAGTAGTTTGTTGTAGAGGGTAATTATGGACGCTATGGTACTATTGAAATTCTTGACACTAGCTTTATGGTTAGAAGCGTTAAAACTCTTGTATAAGTCACAGCTGTATGAAAATATATTTAGAATTATACTCGACTCAATTTGCTATGTAAATTTATGGGTGCATGATTGGAACAAATAAATTTGACTTGGGACGGTAGGAAATTGCAAAAGCTTAGCAAAACAATTATCAGTGGCGTAAACGGGTAGTGGCAAAAGGAAAAAAGGAATATATATATATATATATATTCCTTTTTGAGCATGTCGTTATCTTGCAAGGAGTTATAGTGGTCTTAATATAATGACAATATAAGGATATAGCGGCTTCTCGTGGGAAAATAGCTTTGTCTGTTTTTGCAAAATAAATAAAAGTTCCGAATTGAGCTTTACCAAACGATGAAGGAGACGCTGCCAAGGATAATTGTTATGCTAGTTTTTTGTTTCAGCTGTTTCAGGCTGGTACATACAGTACGATTTCGTTTGATATTTTGGGTACATATGAATGTGTATGAAAAATAAATTATTTCTTGTTTTCATTATTTTATAGAAGATTTTCCGCTTACGTTTACGCTTGGCCTCGCTGCGGTGACAATTTTGAAGTAACGTAACTTAATGCTATCCATTCAAGTTAAATACTATTCCAAAAACTGGCGTGGACAAAATTTCTTGAATTACCTCAATTACATATCTAGCATTATATTTTACTCTGCCCTTCTATGTTTTGGTTTGCTTTCTTTTGTAACGTCGCTCCTTTTCCTTTGCATACGTTTGCCAATCAGATGGTGGATAATTTGGACAACGATACTGGCCCGTACCCTGAGTTTTGTAAGCATGTCTGTTAATATTGTCGCTCTGAATGGATCTTCTATTAACCTGCTTTTTTCCTGTAATTAGTTCTTCTTTTACCAAGACTCCAAACGTCAGGTAGCACGCTAAGATTTGACTGTCAGCTAGAACAGTTGGTCCCCCAGCCCCAACAGTCTTTACAGCCTACGGCAATAGTACAGATTATTTCTAGTAAGGAGCCCAGCTGATCTCCTTTTTCCTTGACTCTATTCGCCCTCTCCGCGTTCGTTCCCATCATCGGTAAACCTCAGTCTATTACCTCTAAGACAAGGGAACATTGAAAGAGTAATTAGGGGAAAAGAGTGCAGGAGACAACTTTTTAGTTCACTTTCTCTCTCGGTAATCTTCTTGGCTTTACTAGCCTTCAGAGTTATGCTGCTCGACCTCCAAAGTCTTGTCACTGACAGCGAAGTTCATTGCTGAGACAATGGCGTGATCTTTTCCTGGCCGAGAGGGCGCTTTTCGAGGATTTAGTTTTTGCAATCGAATTAAATTGGCTGTCCAGGTAGTCAGAACATAAGGCCAGAACTGCGCGTGATGTCATCAATGGTGCCGATGAGAGAAGACCATCTGGAAAAACCCCATTCTGAAATGCATTGCAAACAGGACCTCGGTAGCGACCTTTACATTGACCTATTTAGAAATGCCAAGGTTGCACGGACATCAACGACGGTTTTGAACTACTCCGTAGAAAAATAATTAAAGTTTTCAAAGTTGCGATTACTTGGTGGACATCTCAGTATATTAGTAATGATATAACAGATGAATAACTGCGTATTGTTTTGCAATGGTCATAACACACATATATGAGCTAGAGTCAAAACGCGTCATTTAAACTGCGCTTAATTAAAGCTGAAGTTTCATGTTCGCATGACAATCTTTAGTACTTAGCCTATAAATGAGGATATTTTAGCTCTAATCAAGCGTAGTGGAAAGTATCTTGAATCCTAACTTCTATGTTTGGGTATCGATAGATGGTTTGCAATGTACATTCGTCGACAAAAACAATAGGTCAGTAGTTACGGTAAGCGTTCTGAAGCTGTTTTTTTTCATATGATGTTGCATTGCAGTATTAGAGCTAACAGAAATACTGATGCACGATATTACTACAGTGCACTTAATAACTAAGATCCGGTTTATATCCGCATGGCGACACATCAGCCGGGTTAGACGATCCAGCTCGCTTATGCACTTCACGAATTCGGGGACTTATAAAGGACGATCATGATAAAACATGACCAAAGTTAGCCTTAAGCTTACAGCTTTACTAGGTTTAATTAAATAAATCATCAGGGTACACACTAGACACTTCGAGTCCCAATGCTGTGGCCTATTGTTCCCTCATCAAAATTCTGTTCTTCATTATATTGAATTAATAGCATGTCTAGATGCTTCTAACGTTAATCAGTCAGTTCAGAAAGACCCCGAATAATGATATGCGCTGACGGCGGCCGATTTTATTTTATCAGAAAATGATGATCAACAACAAAAGCAATGTATATCGTAGCCCATCAAGTTTTCCTTCGTTCATGCTCCGTACGTTGCGCGATCTAAGTCCTAATTTTAGGCAAAGCGCAAGTTCGATACAAAGAATGCCTGTACAAACAGACAATCAGGAAGGCACCTCTGTTTCTTTGCATTTATGCACCGCATATAAAACCCAAAGTACTCTCGGTTATATGTTGTCACATGTTGTGTTCAGTAGAATGCCTAAAATAGACGTTGAGAGTTTTCCATCTGGTAACACAGTTAAGCATTACTCGAGGTGGCTACTGGCCGCTTCCGACACAAAGCAAAGCGTATCCGCGCCTAGCTTCAAAGCTAGACAACTTGATGTATCTTGAAGTTTAACAGCCACACACGTTATCACCGGCCCATCACGAGGACAGTCATCTACTGATGTGGCGATACTTTACTGCCCATAAGCGCGGCGATAGGTACGGAAATATACAGCGACCCGGTTTGTCATACGATCTAGACAGTTTAGGAATGCCTAAAATATATCATAGTCAAATGCTGTCACAAGTCTTCCCTTCAAGACGAAGCAGTGTTTGTCGTTCTTGATCGAGCGATTCAAAGGGTGACTCTGAACTCAGGCGTTCTTTGACCCGATTACGAAATATGTGCTCAAGGCAAATGTACTTACGACTCGACTACCATAAATAAACGGTATTTCGGCAACCGTAAACGAATACTGACCCGTTGTGTCGAAGTTTTACAGTAGGTGTGGATTCTTTTGTTTTAATGTCGCGCTCAAGTGACAGGAGCTCAGATAGTAAAGCCAACTTGAGACGTTCTTAGATATGATTGAAAAATGATTGTTCATGAAAACGGAAGCGAATGTTTTCTAGATTTTAAAATGCTATCACTAACGTAAATAAGCGCCATTTTAATCGAAGACCTTTTGCGATTTTTTTGGCAATGCCATAACCTTATCGTTATAAAACTTGTGTGCTTTCCTGTGCTGGGCTGGCCGAAAATTGTCGAAGGCGAGTTTTGTGTCCCTGCCTCGAAAGTAAATTAACTTCATCAAACGAGCCTTGCGGTAACGACAACAGCTGGCGGTCTGATGGTGCAATATCCTGTTGGGCTATATGCCGAACTCATTAAAATTTCTCAATAAAGACGTGCCATTGTCGAGATGAAAGATGACGTATTTCTTGTCCACTAGTTCCGGTCGAATTCGTTCAGTAGCTTCGTGTAGCTCCATTTATTCTCGACAGTAAAGGTTGGCATATATCGTTTTGGTAGACGGCGGCAGCGGTTGCTCGTAGTGCACGATTCCTCTTCAATTCTAACAAACGCATATTTTTGACGTTGGCGGTGTGCATTTTGCCACAGGTCCTATGGCTTATTATGTTTTTTTACGCACACGTTATTATCCTTTCAACTGCTTCAGAAATGGTTTGACTTCGTTGCGTTACCGTAGAGTTTCGCCGAGAGATATAACATCGAGGGAACTGTTTGGCTCGTGTGGCATCAAAACATCAACTTTTTTGTATCGCTGGATATCTTAAATGCATCGTGATTGTGTGCAGCAGAAATTTTTTTGTGGGTAACATTTGAAACCTTGTTGCAAAACAGATTTTCGCAGAAATTTCACTGATTTTTAAGGCGCTCCATCTAAAGTGCACCTATTATTTTTACGCCTTGGTAACCAAATGGTTTACATTATCTATATGTGTCTTTAACGCCATCTAGTTATTAAAACTGTCAATAGTTTGCCGACAGTACGATATGAAAGGTATATGCAATGCATTAATCTATTAAAGAAATGAACAGAATAAGCGTTTTGATCTCTCTGAAAAACGTGGAAATCCATGGTTTGGATCCTAGGGAAAGCGCTGATCGATTAACACAAGTACTTTGCTGAATTCAACGGGGATTATGTATCGGATACTCCACACACACCGCGCAGGTACATTTCAAAAGCTTTTGCTCAATTTATAATTACCCGTGCTGATGTACGGCGGATATCTATCGGTTTACTGATATTAAATGATTCATATACTCACAAGTGAAAGGGACACGGGCGAAATAGAATTGTCGCAATGTGGCCTCAGACCAGTTCAAAAATCAAGCGTGATACACTTTCTTTATTTAATTACGTCTGTCGAATAGTATATGCTGCGGGTGGGGCTTAAACTAGCGACCCCTGACCTCCTCAGCTAGAGGCAAGGCGATTTAAGTCACCGTAGCGACACGACCTTTAATAGAGGTTAGGAAAATAAAAAAAGTACTATAGCATGGACCCTCCGTCTGTCATTGTATATCGTTGTAAAACAAATTGCCTGCTCGGTAAATAGCGTTAGTTGGAAGGACATGTTTATTATATACACGTATTATTTTCCGTAGGTTTTTTTCGAAGCGGTGGGCGGGGAGATGAAAACTTTTCCTGGGCAGGAAAAGTTTTCATCTCCATGTAATCCGGTGGGGAACCTAACCGGAATCGTTTCAGCCCAATGACCTCGCATTACCAGCTACTTTCTGTAATAGTTTGTAATACTATTAATTGAAGGGCACTATTGGAGTGACGTGTGAAAGAGGGACAGAGAATTAGTTGGTGGGAATAGTCTACCCAGCGGCGCAGGGGGGTTAACAGGGGGGTTAGGAGACCCCCCCCATAGATCAGCCTGCCCCAGATAGACGCTGCTCTGCTGGGCCCAATCGTGCGTACACGGCATTACACAAATCGCCTTAAAAAGTATAACTTTGCATTGGGATTTCTCGTATTGACTAAGGTAACAAACAAACAAAGCTTCATGTTGTGCCTAGCTGGTTAAGGACCGCATCCATATGTACTTTTATTGCAATGGCTGAGATCTTTTTGCTGTACAGACCTTATTTTTGCTTTTACCCGGATCACAATGAGGCCGCGAAATTTGTGTAGTCCCTGCACAGTTAAGAATAGCTTAATTTCGTTAAATATTTTTTTGACAAAGGAGGAGTCTTGAAAAAGCCGTTCTCATGTTTGATTGCGATCCTATTATTAACAATTAACGCTGACATATGTATTTTGGACGGAGTAATCAAGTTCTTATTCATAAAGACAAACTGTGAGAAGACTTCAAGATTTATTTATATATAAATATTAGCATCCCAACTCATATTGGTGATGACCAGCTTTTTGTAGTCCTATCATAGCAAGAGTCGAAGAGGTCAATCAACCGGTAACTCTTATCAATTATCTGTTTATGGATTATTTGGTAGTTCTTAAGACGACCCCCGATAACCTACGCCCGTTAGCTCGTCTTTTCGTCAAGAGGTACATATTCGCTACTGGGTGAACAGTCCTTCCCGCGTTCGACGGCCACATCGTCCTTGAAGCTTCTTCGAATATCCATCTGTTATCGATCGAACGGATAAGTTAGCATCTGCACTGGGGCATGATTTTGAAAAAATTGTTTACGATAAGCCAAACCCAGACATTCTTATGATTTACATGAACGTATATGCATAAACGTTTAAAAAGTATTGTGTGGCAGCTTAATGATCTATATCGGGCATATCTTGAGGGTAAATTCAGTCTCATCGAATCTAAACTTTTGCGAACGAAGCGTCTGTGGAGGCGACTGAAGCAAGATGTTACAAGTTGTGCCTACATACGCGTTGCGTTTATCACTCGCCTGGCCTAATAGGCGAAATACACATATTAGTCCTATCTCCCATCCAGTATTAAGTTTGAATTCGCTGACAGAACGCTGCGATGATTCTGATGCAGCCGAAATATGTATAAAATTATCTGAATGTACATAGACAAATCTAGTAGTATATTATTGATAATTAGAGAGTCGCCAAATACGATAACGTTTTTCATCTTGGCGCACTTATTCGAGCAGCCCATACAAATTGCAAGTGTGTCTACCGACGTTCGCTGTGTAGAAGCTTTGCGTTGCATTCCCGTTTCGTGGCCGAGTTCCAATACCTTCTACAGCGTCGTTTTTTTCTCATCTCCCGCCTTCTCATCTAATAGATCGTCGTCTGGAAAACGATGGTTGAATGTTGAACGCGTACACTGCTTGCCGAGATACGGTCGTGAGAACTTCTTTTCATCGATCACTGACAATGTGTTTGAATATTTTGTCAAAACACCGATAAGCCTGCGCGCTTCTCCCAATTCATTTCGTCACGGAAAAAAACGTATAGATGCAAGAGGTATCTGCAAATGATATATTTCTCGTTCGAGGTGATCCACGATACCATCTTTAACTAGAAATATTTATAGCAGGAATAGAATTGTTATAATAAACAATAGGATTTACTAAAACAGCGTTTATTTCCATAGGGACTTTGAGTTTGACATACTCATAAGGCGACAATGAAACACCATTTTTTCGGGGCAAAGTTGGGCGCGCGCAGTTGGCCTCCGCTCGGATATAATTAACTTTATAGTTATAGCCGTCTGAACAAGAATACACGACGTGTTTAATAACAACAATACTAAAAGTCCTATTACTGTATAAAATAGGCACGGGAAATAATATATGTGCGAGAAAAAAAAAGTTAATATTTTATAACGCGTCTTGAATTCTTCGTCGACAAGGACCGTTTCATGTCTGGCCTCATTTTTAGCAACTGCACGCGCATCTCTCTAAAGGAACGCGTTGAAAGATGTAATTGTAGTTGTACGACGCCATCACAAATGCAATATATTGCAGTATTAAATAATAAGTTAGACAGTAATTTTATTTAAAAGTGTTTGTTGTTTCCTCCACCCGGGCAGAGTGGGCTGAATTGGTCTCAGGCCGACGTCTTCGAAGGTGTACACCAATCAAGTTTGCCAATGGTCGAATCTAACGTCAACATGTTGGCTTTGGCTTTTGATCCCGATCCACATGTCGATTCTGTCCTCAGCCCGTTCGCTCATTGGTTGATGCCCAGTCCGACGTCCGTCGACTAGAACGGTAAACAGAGGCGCGCGTGTTGAAGAAGAGGACAGACCGATGGACATCACCTTCAACGCATATACTACGGATTAAGTGTTGAAATCGTGTAATAACCTCAATGGCATATAGGTAGATCACTGTACTAACGATAGGTTGGTCGGATACGCCGCCATTATCGCTAGCACCATAAATGTAAATAGCCAACAGTCAAACGTTCATATTACGCATTTGAAGAAGACGGAGACGAACGGTCGTTGTTTGGCAGTCTTAGTCGGCATCTAGGCGGTATTTATTTTACAGACGAGCTTTTCGGTACATGGTGCATTATGTCTTGTTTCATCGAGTACGGCGATAAAAAGCTAAATAGTGATGGTTTGTTTTGTCGTCTTGTTCGCTCAATGCAGTCTGCCTCGGCGAATGAATTTTTCCGCATCCATTAGTGTGTTTGTCTTGAGCAGTCTCGTTGGAGATATGAAATCAAGTCCCTATACGGTTAATGCTTGGCTCAGTGATGATCTAAAGAGTGGAAATCGAGCCGCCAATTTACCTATTCAGGTCTTTCTGGATAAAATGTCCGTAAGATATATTTTATCTTCGAAAATATCCTTTGGAGATGAACCGTGCAGAAATGCATTATAAGGAGGATCTATAGAGCTAAGAAAACTAGAAAAGCGTGAATATAGAGATACACCGAAAATTATCAAACGGTAGTAGGATGCATGGTAATTTACGTTACGAAAAACGCTCACTTTCTCATCGTTGGCCACTATGAGCATTATTATATCGAAAAAAATACCCGATTTCGATGCTCATATTATGTAGGCGCTGCTCCTTGTTTTATGAAATCAGGATGCTCAAAAACAAGTTATATGTCAAGCTATAATTTCCTATTGATGGTATACGTGGAATAACGTTGCGTAGTAATAAATAAACTACTATAAAATAGACAAAAATAACGGACAGAAAATGTGGAAAAAGTCTTTCTGTCTTAATGCTGTCGCCAGCTATTCCCACCGTACTTAAGTTCTACTGGGTAAATTTGGAAACAAATTCTAGGGTAACAGTTTTTTTCTTGCACCTAACAACTGAAGTGATCAGTTACTACAATAAACCTATCTCAATAGTGGCCAATTTAAAAGGACGCTTAACGGTGCTAGAGCCGGACGCTGTACTGAAAAAATTTAGCTTGACAGTCGCTACCGTGTTTTTCTCAATAAAAAGAAGTAAATCTCGATGCTCCTGTATGGCACTGCGATTTATTTTTAGGACTGTCACTCGAATAATCTTAGCCTTAACTGCTATACCGAAATTTCTATTCGCTCTATAAAATAATTTATATTCGCTTATATATATATATATATATATATATATATATATATGGTTGTTCAAATCTAAATATTATCGTAAATAGAAGTATACTTCCGTTTTACGATTAGTTTCTTCCTACTGTGATAAAATAGTTAGTACAACCTGTAATCCCTGCTACCTGCTTTTGTATGTAGGTTTTCCGACTTGTTTATATTTCGGTTATTTCCGATTGCCGCAACGTTGACCCAAAACAGTCCGTTTTTATTTCGTTTTTCTTGCCTCACTCCTTTATTATAATTATAGCACTACGCACATAGTAAAAGATATTATTATCCATAAATCAATCTTAATGGGTATCATATAAAGGCCTTGTGCGAGTTGCGTCCAAACAGTGTCGACTTGAGCAAGTGCGTTGGAAGAGAGGAAGACGAAGACAATGAAAACTATATTTCTAGGGAGAATCTATCTGAATGGTAGGGTTCGTGTTAGTTTCTTCGTAAGGTATAATATCGGTTTTTATTGTAATTAGTAAGGGTAAGGATAACATCTACGCCATAAATGCACCCGGCCAAACGAACATTACTTTGCCGTACACAAGGCTGGTCTTTATAAAACTGCTGTATTGGCCTAACGGTGTGACGGCTGTGATGACTTGTTGTGCCACGGCGACCACAGCCGACTCATGTTCCATAGGAGTCGGTTAGGGTAGATAGAACTGCTCATAAATCGGTTTGTACGCTTACAAAATTAGAAGTGGCGCATATTTAAGCACTATCTGTTGCCCTGCCCTAGTATTAAGCTGCTGTAAACGATAATACCTTCGCGTCCGTGGATGAAGCATCGCGTAGGAGATACGGGTAATTGCACAGTTTTCGTGGTCTGATTTCGGTTGTGCTATAGACACGATATATATATATATATATATATATATGCCATTTCAGCCTGCTTCATCCCCAACTGCACGTCAACTTCTCAAGGTAATATCGATTGCCGTTATTGAAACCCCAACTATTTTCACCATGAAAAATTAATGTAAACGCTTAGTTTAATTAGAAAAAGTTAGATTTTTGTGATGGTCCGTTTTTATTTGGCACTGTCCGTGATCCATACATGTGCTAAAATGAACTTGAATCTTCTTTCTGTTCTACCGGTCCACGGCACAATCATACTCAGCAAATGTCCAGATTGCCCACTTCTAGCCTCGGTCGATCAGCATAAGGAAGAACTGATCGTTGCAACGGTTTGAGCGGAAGCCTTGCAGGACACCGACCTCGCTGCCGTTCTAGGCAGGAGAGCTGTTGATTTATCTAAGGTTACTCTAATTGCGATACGTACAGCTAATTGCGATGGTGAGGGAGACACCGGCCGCGGCGACGAGTATAGCAACGCATCTTGCAGCCAATCAAATAGAACTACCAGAGAAAAGGGCAGCTCGAGAAATAATTGCAGAAGGCTTGCCAGCCTGGTGCGTCCCTCTTTTCTTGCTCGTCCAGATGCCGCTTGAGATCAAAAAAGGATTTTCCGAAACGGTCGCTTGACTCAAGGGCCGTAGGGGACGTCACCCTCGAGCACCCCATCACCCCCTCATCGTGTCTTCAGACCACAAATGACTGGCGACTTATCGACGGGTGAAGTGAAAACTATGTACAAAGGGATGAAGTGGAAGGGTTTCCGTCCTTTTGGCCCTGCAAGGGCGCAGGGAGGAAAAAGTTAAAAATAAAAGCCTGGCTCTCGCATTGGTGGGTCTGTGGCTTGCGCTCTTGCTTCACCCCTGGTAAATAAGTAGGAATAGCAGAGATCAGTAGAACTTGTCAATTATTCCTATCTACACTGCTATACCTCCGCTTTAGCCATCCCTACGTACGTATGGATATATTTGCTGCGCGGTTACAACGTTGCTCTTGTATTCACGCCCACTTTCCTGCTGTCTTGTCAATTATACTAGTGACTTTTGACATATCATGGCTAATTCATACGTACAATGCAAGACAGAACAGATACTGGAAAGCGAATACAGGCAAACAAATCCATCAGGCTTAGGCCAGATGAGGCCAACAGCCACTTACCTTCGATATTTTTCTGGCTTTGTATCTGATTGGCATTAACCACAAATCAGATGCGCGCACCGAAAGAGACTAGCAGCTGCTATCAGCTATCTTTGCTCATTCATCGTATGCACGTAACCTGAAGGCGACTTTGTTAGGTCGGAGTTTGTGATTATTAATACTTATATTTTTCGTTCTGTA
Organism: Varroa destructor; assembly: GCF_002443255.2. Lineage (NCBI taxonomy): Eukaryota > Metazoa > Arthropoda > Arachnida > Mesostigmata > Varroidae > Varroa > Varroa destructor. The sequence continues at coordinate 13,917,983 of NW_019211455.1, read as the reverse complement.
TCTACCTCGGTATACAGGTACAGCATGTAATGGCGATCCCGGCATTGCAATTTAAGAAACACTGGCCTTACCTTCTGTAAAACTAAACCCAATAGGTCAAGATGAATTCCCTCTGTTGATAGGCGATTGGCCATGTCCGAGTTTTAACGCTTCTGTCACGTTTATTTATAATGTAAGTAAGAAAGTTGTACATACGCGTTAGCATCGAGCAGGAAGAATTCATTTGTTTTATATTTGCTAATTTTAATCTTATGTTTACATCAACAATACAGTTCTAGTCCCAGATGGCCATCAAGCCCAAACAGCAGTCAAAGTAGCGTGTCGACTGGTTTTTTTTTATCTGTAAAACCGTAAAAATCCATTTAAAAAAAAAATCCATTTTATGTACGCGCAGGCTATTTTCGTTGCTCGTTGTATACCAACATGCAGGAGTCTCTTAAACACGTAAAGCTCGAGTTCACGTGGTGTATGCTGCTGCAAAAAGACTGCGTAGATGCTGATTCTATTGAGTAAAATTTCAAATTGTCAATCCAAACTTATATGTTCTTAATTATCCAATTTTGGGGTTTGCAGGTCAGTGAATAGCCGAAAAAGACGCAGATTTGGGGCCGTGATTTATACCAAAAGCAAGAAAGATATTGTATAGGCCCAATGTGCCATATTATTATTTTTCCTAACGTAAACAACAAAGAGTTGCATATTAACTAAATTTAGTTTTTGATTGTTCATTTTCGCTAGGCTTTTCTCACTGCCACAGTTGAGTAATAAAGTCGACACCGACTCTGCGCAATCATCGGAACTTAATGCAATCGAGGACCTATATTCAACGAGCAGCTGAAAGCAAACATGGAGAAGTTCGAATCTGGATCTGATAGCGTGCATGAAGCTATTTCTCAAGCTGCACCCCCGTCACTGGAAAGCCTTTGCCTAGAGTTCGTAGCTGCTCATGTCGAATGGGTGGAGTCATGGAGGGGGATTGGCGATCATATGGCCAAACGGATTTTCACAAGAATGGTCGAACAGGGCCATGCAGATAGAATCGTGGATGCATCTGTCAGGTTGAGTTTGCGTATATTTCGCACGCGAGTTCTACACGTAACTCTTTAATACGACTTTTGGTAGTCCAATATTTGGTGACCTTAGATTACCCCATAGAAGATAGCGCTCTTCGTTAGAACATCCCTGTGCATAGCTGTAGTAATAAGGACTTATTGTCGGTTCCGATATAAACGAACTCTCTATGAGCACGTCAGAAACTCGGACTGATGAAAGGCGCTGTGCTGTTGAAGATCTATATAACAGGACAGTATTTTGAAAAGGAACTAGGCTTTAATAATAACTGTCATCGCTTTGAATATAGTGTTTCTCTCAGTGAACAGGTATGGGTGTGTATTTTTCGTCATTGACGTTTTTGAAGAGGGCACATAAAAAGCTGAACAATTTATTTGAAAAAAAACTTTGATCTAAATTTGACAATGAGTGACTTGCGAATTAACTAGGTCCAGATGGGCTAATTCAGGTAAGCGAGAACAACCTTAGCGGCGTATCAACTAATTACACTTAGAATCCTAAAATACGTGACCACAATACCATTGAATGGCGCGCAGTTATAAATAACGCGCGTTAACCTAGCTTATCTGGCTGCAGCCAGAAACTGAAAAACCCTCAATAAATCTTGCTAAGGTTTGAGAAGATACCAGATGTGATCTTCAGGAGAATAGTTAGCGTCGTTGAACTAGTCTGTATTTACTCTGTGCCCATTGTTACACATTAGAGATTTTTCTCCCTTTATCTCAGTCTCACTACAGTAAGGGAAAACGGGGTGCTCAGCTTAATGTGCATTTGTCGCGGAACTCCGTTTATATTGACTTAGGATGATCTGGTGTTAATTCTCGAGTGGTCCACTATACGAGGGAGTGAGGCTCTAATAGGTCTTCATGATGACGGGAAGAGTAACATATTTGCCTGCTAGTCTTAGGTGCACGCTCTGGTCTAAACTCGAAACCGAGCATAGACAGACTTCGTTCCGTGCTGGGGCCAGCCCTCTGATGAAATGCCTAACGGCGATACCGAACATAAAACTCGAAATGTGGAGAGGCTCTGATAGGGAAAGCCCCACAGGCACACCCCTTGCATTCGTAATATATGCGAGTTCTTATCTGGTCAGATACGATCGGTAAAAGTATTATAAAGGGCAGACCTCAGAATTGTGTTGTCGTAATACGAAGGCCCACAAAGTTTCTACAGAGGGGACCCATTATTTTTTCCGGTTACTCTAGTAGACATCAAAAGCGCCTTTAATAGTTTTTATGTGGACTTGCTTCTTCGTTAGATATGGACCAGATTGTGTACGCTGATGTCTTATCTCGCATAGTGAACGTACGCATACAAAAACTACCGGAAACGCGATCCAATTAAATGCCGACGCGAATTTATGAATAAATGACAGGCAACGGCCTGGCCGTAGCCCCTGCCAAGAACGAAGGGCCTTTTCTGGTTGAAAGAAATAGGTGTTAGACCTAGTAGACTTTCGACGAGGAATCAAAAGGGTAAGCATAACTGGATACCACCACCCCCATATACGACGGGCGGTGGTAAAGGCGAATAAGGTGATGGGAGAATTTGTCAAAATACCAATTAAGTAAAGGCAAACGGAGGCTTTTCATGCCGGTCGCCGAATTCATTCAGGGCTCCTGTTTGGTTTGCATCGACAGAGAACTGGGTGCTACTACAAAAAGCTCATTGCATTTCTGCATTCCATATTGTTCAAGTATGCAGGCTCCTAACTGTTCCAGCAAGAATGATTACCTACGACTTCATGATCGACGAACGACGAAGGTTATGGAAGGACCCCAGTTGGTAGTCTAACCGAACTGAAAGATGCAACCATGACTGCCCAGCAAAGCGTGGTTATTAATTATGCTAATAGTCGCTTATTGAATCGATCAGCCCAGCGGGAGACTAACATGCTATAAGGACGCAGTTCCTAATGGGATCCGAGGACTTTTGTAGTTACTTGCATAGAATAGGGAAAGCGCCCTTGCCGATATGCGTACACGCTGACAGTGGTACCAAGATGATGCCAAGCACTTTTTGGTGGATTAACCTGAGCGGAAACAGGCTCGAAATTGGATCGTTTAATAAAAGCTCACAGAAATAATGGGCCTCAGTCCCCGCGGTCTTGCTTAACGCATCTGCGTCATAGCTGAACAATGACACCGAGGACCACAGCTGGCCAAAAATGTACTGGTCGGGAAAAAATCACTAGGGAGAAATTAAATGAAACCAAATGACGGATACAACGCTAGATTGTGCCACAAAACCTAAACGAACTGCACGGGACACTGCTACGCAGCCAGGCATGTCGGAACAGAGGGGCATAAGACTACCTCCACGGGATTATCAATGTTGGCAGAGTAGGAAACTCTACAGGAGGATGGATCTTATGACTAATAATAACTTCACAAATCTACTATCTTTCTTTACGAGCTTTGCTTTAAAGTTATATTGGAATGAGTTCCGGACCCAGGCCCAGGCATGGGGTTAAGCGGGTGAGAGTCTTATAGTACCAGACAAATACCTTAACAGTTAAGTCTGATTTGCATAATGCGACACTTCTCAACCTGCTTAAAAAATTAAAGGTATTCTGCTATGTAAAGCAGCATCAACAAATCTTACTTCCTGCCGTGCGACTAGAACTCTGTCGGCTGAGGCACCTTTAGCAGAAACAGAATGGTGGAGCACGCGGGAAAAGGGCAAAATGAAAGAAATTGCGTGCTCTGAAAGAAAGCAAGGAATCGAAAGCGGGGGCGGCTCTCCTAAAAAAGGGTTCTGGCTGCTCGACATGGCCTGGGCCAATTCATCATAGATATTTTTCTATCTATAGTGTTGACAAAGAGGGAAAGATCTCTGGCGGCAGGTTACGAAAAGTTCTCCTCGGCGAAAGCACGCAGCAGTGAGTATACGTCGTCGGCGTATGGGATGTCACGAAGAAGAGCGCAGACATCAACTCATGAGACTTAAAGCTCATAAATATTTAATATAATTAACTCTGGTATATAATAATTACCTTTGGTTCTATGGATGGAATACGAACTTCAGGTACGGCCAGGATGTCCTCGGTGAGTATAATATGAAAGCAGTTTAATAATTATTTTTACAGCAAGATGAACAACGCTCCAAATAACAATGTTATATAAAAATATTAGGCGAAATTGATAACAGTACATGGATAAGAACGAGACGTGCCAAACAAAGTTGACAGAGACCGAGGAAGTCAGCTTGTGGGAGCAAGTGGCTCCTTTAGCAACCGGCCAATGGTAATAGCTGTTAATACAATTGTGTATTGGTTCTGTTTTTTTTGTGTATTTGATTGTTTGGAATTAGCTAGTCGATTGTCACACACAAGATAAATATACCATCATAATAGCTAGTTATAGCATATGCCGTCTAAAGAGCAATTTCCGTTTAAATTTTATACGTTACTCATTACAAGACATAGTTTTGTTTTGAATGCGGTCACAGATTCTTCATATTATTCTAGAGGAAGGTAATTAGAAAAACAACTTTTCCGTTTTTCAGTATAGATAGATACAAGTACCTGTACCGTTACGGAGACATAAATCTTACAATGCCCCGTGCAATTTCATTGATTACATTTTTTTTTGCCAAACAACGATATCCGCATACGGAGCTTTTATACCTATTATAAGCCTATTATAACTATGTAAGTACGTGAAGCCCGGTTGTGATTTCTCTATTCTATTTGGTTTTACGGTTAAATGGCTCTTGTAACATACAGCCTTTAACCAGTTGTATTCTGGCGACTGTAGATAGATAACAGGCGAACTTGTCTGCATGCTCAGCATTAAGCAATGGTTGAACATGGGACACTTCTCTCTGGTTAGTGCAGGTCCGTCATCTAGAACTTTTTTGAAAGCCGTTACGTGTAAGAACATATAGTTTGGATCTAGTAATGTATCATCATGCTTTTATTATAGTTCAACGCATGTCACAAGCGTTCGATAGGTATCTGCCACAAGCCTTTGCTATGGAAATGACTCGTCCTTCGTTCGTCACGTTTGCCGAGACCACTCGACTTTAAAGCAGTCCCTACGTAATCTGGGCTTTTTATGTCTGTCTGCCATTGACTTCTGGACTCGACACCGATAGTATAAACAAAAATACACAGAGATGCAAAAGCTAATTTGGCCTTGTTTTGAGTATCTGGTGATCGAGCATAATGTAGATATGGAGAACAAAAAAGCAAAAAAAATCTCGAGAATCTAGTTACTTTTTGAATTATATGGAGCGTGTCTTCGACCTATCCTGGTATCTGAACGTCCTCCAGTATTTTGTTCAAATCACTTCGTCACTGTTATTACCATCATACGGTTAATAAGATATAATATAAAAGCCTATGCATATATGTGCCATATTGCATATAATTACACTTTTTTTGGTCCATGATTAGATCTTTTTTTCCTTCTTCTTGTTTAGCTGAGTGCACCCTATGAGAATACGGCAAAAGCTAATGGTATTGCTTTCATTCCAGTAATAACAGCAGGGGTAGCGGACATAATCAGTCCTCAAAGAAGGTAGAAAAAGGCTTGAATTTATCTCTCCCCCCGTTTTACCTTTCACTTGCATGCTACTCATGTTCAGAATTCAGAATTAACTCTGATTGCAATCTGGACGTGGACGGGCACCGATTGTCGTCAAAACGCCGTCGACTGCTGCTTGTTCGGGAGCTCTCCTTCGTACTTTCGGGCCAATGCGCGAGAGAAAGTCGGCCAGTTAAACATTTCAAATGGACGGGTGCTTCGTAAGCTAGGCGTCTTCCCTTTATAAAAACTAGCAGTGATTCCTGCAACGGTTGTGGTTCCCCTATATGATGGCTGGCGGTTGCTAACAGGAACTAAGTCGTTGGCTCGGCACCAGTTCGCGTTGACGGCACCAGTTCGCGTTGACGGCACCCCAGGGGTTCAACGTCACATCGTTCGGTTGATGATCGTCTTTGTCCGTATGCGATTTTCGTTCCTTATCTTTTACGGCCCGATGGCAACATGGCCTCAAAACACAACTAGACCGACTAACGGTCCCCGGCTGGTAACCAACATTTTGGTGAATCTGGTGGGTTAAGACAGGAAAATACTAAAAGAACTAACAAGGGAATGGTTGAAATCGATCAGAAGATATAACACGTATTGTTTCAATTCCCTCTTCGCGTTGCTCGGAAGCAGTTCGTCAACTTTAATCGATGCACGGTGTCTAATCATAACTGTCTTGGCCTGTTTTGAAGGCTGCTAGGTTCAAGACCAGGTTCATTGTTCAGATCGGTTTATCTGATCATGCAATAAGAATCGCTTGCCGTTTGTAAAACCTTACTCCAAGAAAGCAAACGATAAGTAATGGTTGTAATTGCTTTCGCGGTGCTGGATATAATGCGACGCATACTCTTCTGCGCTTATATAAGATAATTGACAAATTACGCTACAAGGTGGTCGTCTATATACATATTTTCCGCCGGGCCATAAGCGTGTGAAGCGCGGATAACAAGGACTCGTTTTTGTAGATATCAACGGAGTCGATGAAAGCGACTGATGCATATGCAAGAAAATGCATCATTCAGCGTGCCACGGAACATGTAGTGTCTAACATAAGGGATACAAGCCTCATAGTGATTCCGCTACGATAAATCCCACGGGAGCACTGACTTATAAGAAGTATATATCCTGCTCTGTTTTCAAAAAAAGAAAAAAAAAGGATAGCAATGCTATGGGGGTTTCTCTCCCTTCGTTTACCTTCTCCTCTCTCAAAAGGATTCTGCTCTTTCTGTCTCAGGAGTGTTGTCCCTTTGAAGATCCTGCCTCCCATCTAATAGGTGCTGCGAGAACAGCAATATCCGTTGTACAGCTTGCCGGACTTGGTGCAAAATGGGGTTGGGGGTTTCCTAGGAACGAAGACGTGTCAATAAGAACGCCCAGGCATTACGCGGTTCGTCCGCCCATCAAAACAAAAACTACGAATGAACTCAACAAACAAAGGAAGATATAGGGAGAGATAAAGGCAGAAAGTGACGTTGACGGTCAATGCAAGTCCAGTCAGAGTTCGTTGTGTCCAGTGGGCTGCTTACTACATTCGCTCCATCTGCCACTCCCTTCTCTTTCACAATTTTATTTTATCCACGTTTGTTTTGCACTTTCGCCTTCTCAGTGGAGAAGAAAGAAACGAACGGTTAAGCTGACGTTGAGTCAGAGCTCGACAAATTACGACGAAGGCAAGGGTTCCAGCTGGGCCGGGATCCGTGAGGTTTGGTTGAATGCGGCGGCTGCGCGCAAGCAAGGCTCATGCTTTCCTCTGGACTGCCATCGTGCTATCTACTGACTTGGCCGCTGAATTTAATGCTGGTGCAGGCCCCGAATTTTAGTTGCAGACCTTGGCGGCGTTCGTGCCAGTGGTGGAGTGGAGACCTCCAAAGTAAAGGGTTCCGTAATTTAGCAATAATAGAAAATTCAGTGGCCCAATGAACCTCCAAAACTCTGCCATTCGGTCGGTATTTGCTCGGTGGTGTGTGGCTTCAAGCAGAAGATAAAATGGGGCTTGCCCAGTGGGCGAACACGAAACTAGATAAGGGGAAATCTGCAAAAAAAGAAGTAAAGGAACGAGCGATACGATGAACTCCTCGAACAGCAAGCTGCTTAGAGGGCTGATTTCCGGAAACTGCAGGCTTTTGAGGCAAATGCTGGGAGCAGATTCGGACCCGACAACAAAGCGCTCGTTTTCTTCTGCTAGAAAAGTCAGTTGCGTTCGGCAGTGAAAGTAGCAGCTGATGGAGGTCGCGTACTTGCTTGCTTAGTTTGTGCTATGTACGTTCAATCTCTATTCTGTACCAGAAAGAAAAAGACAAAAGCTGCTGCCCGAGAAGGAACAACCTTATAATGAACTTGGGTTCAGATCCATGCCACGCTTTTACACCTGCGCGACGCCTACTAACTCTGTCTTCTCTGTCCCGTAGAAAAAAGAACAAACGGACAAATGGCTTGACGGGTTTCTAGTGAGTCGGCCACCGCAGGTAGTAACCTGCTTGTGAAAATGTGGGACGTGCCCGCATCTTAAGGCTCGTCCAGGCCCTGACAATGAGATGAACACAACAACGAGAATAGAAACGTGGTCATACGTTCGGTCCTTCCTCTTAACAAAACTCTGTTTTTCTTTGAAATGCGATGTAGCGTGTGTGGTAGGGTAAGCCTGACCGTATCCTGTATTGCTGCAAGGCAATTGATCTGTCGAACTCTTTTTATTATGTCGGAGGCATTCTGACAGATGAACAGTACCTCGATGCATCTGAAGCCAGTAACCAGTCTTCCGTCTCATTATATAATATTGCATTTTAAGAAAACTGTTCATTTAAATATTTGTTTTTACTGCTCTCAGTGTACCGATGCGTTGGGTAGAATACGAGTCAGCGCTGAGTTCCCGGGCACAGTTCGCAAATTGAAAATCAATGATTATTCAAATAATTTAAGTATTTGGTATTAACTCCTGTGAGCAATTTCCTCAGCCTTATCGACATGAACATCAGTGCATTCCTGTCCCGAAATCCGCTTAAAATTGGTTCACACCGTATGGGTAACATATCCATCGTAGAATTATAGTTTTAAGGGGCTTCAGCTTTACTAACTAGGTAGGGCTAGCCTAATTTTGACCTGGGGCTAGGGGTACCACAAAAGAGTGGATGTAAAGAATCAACTAACGTGAAGATAAACACCTATTTATATATGGTTAGAAATTTTGGTCGGTGTTTCCCAGACTAAATAATTTATAATAAAATTATAATAATAAGATACAACTACATACTTTTTGTCTCATAATATTCGTAATGTTGCAATGTTTATATTACGCAATATGCAATTGTTTTGATTTTAGAATTAAACCATTTAGGGATACATTCGGCCCCGTACTGCAAAGCAGAGTGAATTTTTTGGCCAGCAATCGCCTCCTCAACGAACTTCTCGACATCTACGAACTTCTCAGCTCTCACCTGACTTTCCTGGACCTGTCAGGTTGTGCTCTTGGATCAGCTCATCCTATTTTCTCTACGCTGGCAGAAATGTCCAAGTAAGTTCGATCGACGTGTCGGCTCTGAAATACAGCAAAAAAAAATAAATATTACGTGCTTAATATTGTTACTTCAGCGTGAGTGTGTGCCGTTGCTATCAAGCGTCTATGACACCATGTAGCTTGAATAGATATAATATAAATTTAGAAAAAGAATAATGGATTGTTTGCTAGAAATAAATGAACTGGTATTATCGGAGAGACCATCTAAGTTGTAAATAAAATCATGATAACGACAATTATCCAACCAGAGGGTCAAAAGGTGATAAGAGTAATTATAATAATGAACAGAAATCATTTAAGCGCTGTGTAAGTTTTCTTCAAGTTGTAATCGAAAAAGAAAAGTTCACAGCGAAACTTTCCGGAAATAAAACAAGCGATCTGAAGGAACCCCTGCCTTGGAAGGAATTTCTGAAGGAATCCTGTTTTCGAAGATCTGAAGCTGAATTTATATAGAACGTTTGACACGGTATAAACTAATAGATGCGTTGAAAACCGATAATGAGAGCGTCCTTTATCGTGTCTTCCTTGTGTTTAACATCCGTCTACGATGATTCAGTTCATAATGATAGAAATTTTGTTCAGTCTCTACGTGGTAATAGCAGTGGACAACCTGTCTATAGATCAGTAAGCAGCTTCGGTCGAGCTCACTCTTGAGGCATCGTGTATCATTAGTGGCGCAGCTCGGTAGAATTTGCAAACCATTCGAAAAGCCGAGAGTCAGGAAGCGATTGCTGCGTGTGATTTACGGATGTTTGATCAGCGGCCCGAACTGCGGCTCCATGTAGACTTTTATACTAGACGGTTCTAAGGTGTTAGAGGAGTCGGAAAAAAGGCGTCCAACAACTGACGTTTCTCGTTCTAGCTACAGACGATGCTGTTGCAAAGCCTGCGAAGGCCTTTACGACCAGGTGATACCTGGAAACTACTTCGCCAGGGTAAGCTCCGGGCTACCCAATTTGGAAAAAATAGCTTAAAGGACCGCCGCGGGAAACAGCGTAAGTTTGCAAAACACGAAGGGACAACTGCTTCAGGAGCTACAGTTGGGTACGGGTCCTTCAGTAACCGCTGGTTAAGAAAATGGCTGATGACAAATGGCTAGGCTTCTTCGATCGAGAGGAAAGTTCAACACCTTGTGACCGGTTGCAGAAAGAATAGTCCTGTTTACCATATTGCAGAAGTGTACGGTAGAATACCAAGCCGTTTCGATTTGGCCTGAAAGGATTCGGTAATTTTTAGGATTCGACGAATGCAGGTCATCGCTCACACGTTTCCATGTTTTGCGATTCCAGTGTCAAGCTTCCAGTGGTAAATAGAGGCCACTACGGAAAGTTATGCAATATGATTAACTGAAATGTGAACACGTTGAAGCCAAATCGAGTTTCTTAAGCCTCATTAAAAGCGTTAGTTCTTCTAGCAATGGAAATATTTTTTTGATACATCAGCTGATTGTTTCAAGCTAAAGTATGCGGAAGAGAAGATCTCAGAGACCCCGTGGAAAAAGGCAGACATAGAGAACGAGCTGGAGCCTTGAAAGTCCTGCAGATCGCAGAACGGCTTGTCTGTTGAGACAGCGGCGCCATCGTTTCGCTCGTTGAGCTAATCTAGTGTCCCTGATGTAGTGCCATGTTAGGCAGTCATGTCTGGTGATGACTTACATAATCTTGCCATATCAATGTGTACAATGCAGTCATTACAAATCGATGACGGGATCACACTCTATTACACACAGATACTTCTATAAATTCATGGGATGAATGGTTCGTTAGGGATTAAACAGCTCTTCCCACGAATATTATGGGCTAATAAAGTTACTTAATGTGACAAGCAGATTAGTGACGTTCGGCTGAAATGTCCAATATCAGCGCCCAAACCTGGCAGTAAATAGCCTTTGTGTATAGATTATTACCATTTTGTGATTAAGTGGACAAACACGAAAAGCCATTTTTTTTTCAAACATAGACAAAGTTTTTTCGCATAGACAGATTGCGCTTGCTTTTCACTGCAATCTACCTTGTAAGAGCTTTCGTTCAAAAAATAAGAGCTTTGAAAAAGTAAGGATAAAGTGGGGCACATTTTAGGACATCCCTTCATTAAAGGTTTAGCAAAAACTGCTCGGGCTTTGCTTTGCTTTACTTCAAAGAACACTCGTTAATTACAGCAGGCGGCATGTTGAGTAACAAGTGGCCTCCCAGGGGCTGAAAATGAAATTACCTCGGGCCATGTTATAGTGCCTTCGGATTTGAGAAAACGTTTGTATTAATCTCCATGTTGTGAGATACAAGGTTCAGCATTATATTTCTACAAAATCACGATGAGAGGGAGATTGTGATAGGCACTGTTTCGCAGTAGGAAGGACTTTACGCCTTAGGAAAACGCACGAAGGAAGAAACTGTACAGTTCCAAAGACAGAGATCCCGGTCATGCTGAAGGCGGCTAGGTAGATTTTTGATCTAAATAAATAATACTTTAAATAGACAGATTATTTCTCAAGGGTTAAAAACTCGAGTGACTGCTATATGGAATGCCTACAAAAGCACCAGCCTTGACCCATCGTGTCCATAATTAATAATATTCTCTATGACAGGGCGATACCGATGACCTGTTTGTCAATAGTCTCTATGAGAATGCAGTGGTAACAGTGGTAGCTGAATACATGTGGGGACACGTCAAGTGGTCTAGGTATGAAAGCGGGCTTAAATATACCAATTGCGAGCTGGGCCTAGCCGTCTGAAGCGATCCATAACGGCACTAACGAAGGTTAAAACTTGAAACAATAATTAGGTTGCAAATAGCCACTGTCTTTACCTCTATGACAGGTACCACACCCATACTGATAACGGAAGATTTTAACATAGTTGTCGTCGACAGGCTTCGTTCGTAAATCTGTGCCTGTTAAGAGCCCCTTTGCTAGCACTAGTTCATATATTGTCAATCGTACTCTGATATTTCATCAAGCCGTTACTTTTTTAGTAGACGTTTTTCTTCTTATGCTTTGCCCCTTCCATTGGCCACAAAGCCATAGGATTTACGGTGACACCAACAACTGTTCGTGGAGAGGGAAAAACGATAACTTCTGGAGGGGCGTATTGGACGTCCGAGTGATGACGTTCACTAATCGACACCGTGCTCTTGAATTTTAGATGAAGCGCACCTACTTTTTTTTCTCTAATCGTATTATAGGAACATTCCACTGTAACAACAAAGAGCATTTTAACAAATTGGTTCAAAATGGCGTGGTAGAAACGGCCATACGTGATTCAAAAGTTCATCTAAATCCCCTTTATATACCCTGGCAAATAATGAAGCCGTTCTAGCTTTGATATCTATTTGAAACAACATTTTAAATTGTCTCGATATTAAAAAGGTTAAATAAATGTAATACGACGTAGTATTTAAGTTATCTCCAAGTTCTTGACTGCCAGATTTCAAAACCACACCTAACAGGATATAGAACTAGTTTGAGATGCGGCATTCTTAAGCCCTTAGTTATGAGAGAACTCAATGGTACAGCTGATTTTAGAATATATCGAAAGCAGCGTGCATGAACTTGGTAGAAAAGATAACGTTGTTATTTTTGGAAATAGTATTCTGCACAGGGGCAAAACAGTAAGAGCCATCGAAACAATGTTGCGTGGAGACCGGCGTGGCTATTGCGGTAAAATACAGATAATAATACTAGCAGACTATAACAATTTCAGTCATAAGACTTTCCCACTGATGCAGTTGTCTGTTGAGCATTACCGGCGTACGAGTCTGCCATATTGTACGCATTTGGTAAGCATTGCCGAAATCTTTGTTCAGTATGTTTTCCGTGCGTAAATGTTTATTCAGCTTCTATAGATGGAGCATATAAGTCACGATGGGCGCCGAGTACGAGGCTGAATAAAAATTAGCTGCATCATTTTTGTCAACAATGAGCGTCCTCTGACGAGTCGGATACGGTGCTAAGGCTCCATATGCAAAACAGTAGTACCGAATCGGAAAATACGTTGAAAGTGAAGCCGTAGGTGAAACGTACCAGAACTGAGCGCCAACATGTTTCCGTATTCAATTATTAATGTACTAGTTAGGTTTAATAATCTAGAGTTAATAGTTTACTTCGTGGACGTTCTGCTGGTAGCCTGATTAAGGCAGTTCACATTTATATACTTAGTTGTCCTGCCAGCCATTGTCGTATTTATCTGATTGCCTTCGGTGGACAATTTCGAAGGTAACTCTACTGTCACACAGCTTTACTCGATAAGTAAAGCACCTTGTACCATCTGCATCGTAAGGCACAAGTTGTTCTGTTTATTAAGCTTTTATTAACGCAACTTTTTAATTAATGCCTTATAAAACCTTTACATGTTTCGAACGCTTTAATTGGCAAAGCTAAGTATTATGATTACGCCATTGATGAAGCGGTGTGATCGTGCTAGAGTATTTCTATTCTGACAGTTTTGCGACGCCCAATGATAACAATGATACTAATGTTCAACATGTGTAGAAACAAGAAAGCGTATTTATTGCGTGACCGTCGTTGATAAAGGTGTTCATGATCAAAGCGCTATGTAGGAGGATGCTCGAGAATCTGGGCCAGCGAATTTTAACTTGATAGCCAAGAAGCCTCTTTGTTTCGAGTTTTACGTCCAGCATCGGCCCTAGGCATCCTATCAGACGGGTGGCTGCTAGCAGGGAACGAAGTCTGTCTGCTAATGTCCGGGCTCGAACCTAACCCAAAACGTTTCCCTAAAATTAGCAGACAAGTACGTTACACACTAAGTTATCTCGGAGATATCCAAGAAGCCTAACCCGAGACAACTTTTACTCGTCAAGCTATCTTATGAGAACGTTTACTGTCAGTATAGTGTAGACCGTGCCTTCACAACAAGTACCCCATAGGAGGTCACTAAGCTCTAGGTGTAATTTTCATTCATAGAAAACGATTTGAGGGATATTTTCTTAATTTCATTTCTGCTTTTGGATAACACTTGCAAACTATTTCTGTGCCAACGTTGACACGAACGTTTGTTTGTACACCCTATTTCCGTTGTAAAATGAGTGTCACTTAACTTTTACATTACATCCAGTGGGATTTACCACCATCTATTACAGATGGTTGCAGATTCGTAGATTCACGGGATCGCACCGTGTTAGTGACATTTTGTTGACACGTGTTTACCTGTCTTTTCCGAGTCAACCGGTTGAGCTTGTTAGCTACTGCCTTGTCGCCTGCCTCAACACAGCCCTACATGTAGCAAATGAAACGTGCCTAAATATATCATCTAGCTGCAATCCCTCGGCAATCGAGCAGCAGACCTAGTCCGCTGCGTTTGCTAAGTTCACACTTTGTAGGTTAGGTTCTAACTCAATCCCGTATCACGCAGGCCTTTTTACCCACTTCAGAATTCAGGACCCGTAACTATAAGGTTAAACGTCCCAATCTTTTTCAATGCTTTGGACAAGTTTTTCAACTCATTGAGCTCTTCAGTCGTCACCCTTATCAATTTTGTGTGCACAGATTGTGTGCCTCTCGCTCTCTTTTGCTCCATTTCTCTAGTTCATTGAAATCCTCCATTCATGCACATCATGTTGGGTCCTTTTGTAGATCAACAGAACAAGCCCGCAGCCCCCGCTGTCAAATGTTTGCGATACGAGCTATCATCGAATGCAACGCCAGTCTGTGTTGTGTCCATAATGGTATGCCTGCTGTAATTTCAGAGGCCGAATCTCATGACTTGAGATAGAAGGGGTGTTAGGGCGGCTGAAACACCTCGTTAGGTGTCAATCGTCTTCGGTGTAGCTTGATAGGTAAAACGCGTAGTCGTCAGTATGATTGACTTCTAGAAGAAAGATCATTCAAAAAGGCGCACTGAGGCGGGCGTCAAATGTATAAAATAGCAATACTATTCGTAGAATCCTGCACAGCTTTTGACGGTGTTTACCTGACCGATGGGAAGGGTTTAGATGTATCGTGGCCAACAAACTTTTATAGCTTTGCCACCCGGGTTTATATCTGATTCAAATGGACACGATTGTGGTTTAAAATTGTTGAGAAATAACCTAACGTAGTTTGCCACGGGCGTTAACGATGTTTACTCAGACCTGTTGGAAAATTGTCAATACTTCAGGGTGGTGTGCTCTTACCAGTAGGCTTTGAGTGCAAAATGAGTCCCTTACTTGAATTTCTAAGTAGAGGAGGGTCGGTCGTTCTCTGAACGTGAGAGCAGTATGAATGCAGCAAGTATGTGTAATAAGGCGATGCCCAAAAGGCAGTGTCTGTCTGGTTCTAGCCTTAAGTGAAGAGACAACAGTCTTGAGAGAAACGTGCTCACAGACATGTCTCCTGAATTCATTTCCTGATGTCAGCCAAGCCTAGGCTAGATAAGGATTGAATACATTGTAAAAATGTGCATGATTCAATAAAACGATGAGTTGGAACGCGAGTAAAATTCAAATAGACGTATTTATTGTTCAGCGTATATAGTTCCTAAAACAACCAATTATTCGGGGCTCTTCACTCACCGCTGAGACACAAAAATCTCCTACGAAGCTCGGCAATCAGTCTCATGAGATACTTCACAAGCAGTGTGAATTGAATATATGTCAACAACACGAAATAAAAACTAGCGTACACAGTTACGCCACTTACGTATATAAACGGCAGAAGGGTTTCGGCCAAAGCTAAAGACGTAAATTACATAGTTGGGGTCAAGGGAGTACAGAACCGAATACAAATCCGATAAATTGTTATTAAGCTTTGTAGCACCGTTATCGTCATCCCTATAATGATTGCTTATGACCAATAGAGCTGTGAATTTATTTTTAACAAAGAAAATTCTAATATACCCATATTTGCATGAGTAACAAAGCGAGTAAAGAGAAATTTGTTTCAAAGCAGCTGTTCATATATAATAACGTATGCTATTGACTGTAGCATTTTTGATGCCGTATCGATCTTAACATGGCTTTCAGTTGCCGTACAGGTTAATAAATGATCGTTCTAGTAGTAGCGTAAAGGTGGTAGGTCTATTGCGTATCTATGGCACCACTCATTGATGTACATTTTTTAAGACAATAGATTCTTACGAAAAAACAAAGAAGCGATGCGTTATTATGTACCTTTGTAAAATTCTGAACTTGCTGTAATTGCTTGTGAATATGGGGCAAAAGTTTATGGCCCGTGGAATCAAAATGTTTGTTTCGATGCGTTGATTTGCCTTTGTGTACAGTCAGATCGTATTGCACAAAGTTTGCCCACGTTAGGAGTGAGAAAGGCCTATGCGGCTAGTTTCGAATTTTCTTTCTCTCCTATTAATAAATGCTTGCCCAACTTCCGTGCCGTGTAGTCCCTCTAAGCGGTTTCATGCATCCAGTTGCGCCCTGTCAAGCGAAAAGGTCTTGTCATAGTAGCCATAACCTCATGATGTGTTCGTTCGGGTGTTTAGGACGTGTTATCGTTGGGAACTTGCGCGTTTACATATTTAGTCAATCGGCTTACATCACCCTTTTCCAAGATTGTAACATTAAGGTAAGTGATTGCTTGTTTTTGCTGGCTCTGCGCCTCACATACGATATTTATTAATGACAACATTCAAGAATCAGCTGTCCAATGTGAACTTCGAAGCTGTTAAATGTGAGTACCAGATTCGTAACGTGTTCAACATGCAGCAAAAACAGATAATCTTATGTGGGCTTACGTTGAGCACACCTGCGTTTGTTAGACGGAAAAGCGAAAATAACAGGACAGTATGTTATGCTTAAGTGTCTAACGACCCAGCAACACAATAACACATAGTTTTCCTTCTACATATTTTGTTCTAGGTAGCTTTTCCACGTAACAAAGGGTCCACACCGGAGATTATACAAAAATCAATACGAATCTCGTCCCTACTACCGAAGACTACTGCCATTTAGGCCGCTGTTATCGGCCTTACGCTTGTGTCCGACCCATGATAGAAATACAGTTTGGATATACTTGGAACGAATGTGGTCAAGATTTTGCGTCTATCAGATACTAAATAACGGCCTTTCCGGCACCATGATCACTGCCCGATTGAACAACGACCGACGAAGTCCCATCGAAACCGTAACAGGTTGTCCTTCGTAACACTGAAAAATGCTGAAAAGTTAATAGGTGTCAGTCTGGTGGCCGACGTGTTAAAACTAACGGTACTAATATGTATCTAATATAATATATAAGGTACTAATATATCACTCGATCAACGTTTGCTCATCATTGCAAATACGTCCCTCGATGCGCAATCGTTTCCCAGTTTTCCCTATTATAGACCGTTACGCGTCTTAGTACCCTTGCAAATGCTACTCAACACAAGCGATAGCATCCCAGATGGAGTTTGGAGTGGAATGGCCGATATGCCACCAAACCGACCGGCGGTCCGTCCCCGTCGGAAGTTGATTTTCTATAGGATTCTCCAGACGAGTTGGCGGTAGTTTTAACAGCATTCGTGAACTTTAACTACGTTAAACCCCCAAAGGTACACACGTTTAATACAGTGTAAAGCTTAATCGGTTCGCCAGCGTTACGGTATCTTCATACGAGTTATCCTTACGTTGAGTTAGGTTAAAGAACAGTAATAAATTCTCGGGCGAGAACCGGACAATTGAGCTCGGCCTGATCGCACCCGTAGGAGACACAGGCCGCTAAGCTTTTCAGGCAACACTAAAAATAATTTGTAACATATTCAAGTGACCGAAGGAAACAAGAAAAAAATTATTAATTTTTGCTAGCTGCATGGGATGGGATTGATCTGGGCCGAAATTTCCGGTGTAATAACTAAATATATATGTAAGATTTCGCAAAAAAAAACACCAGCTCTGCAATACGGCAGCGCATTAGCTCACAACAGTCGCCTTGATGACGCGTCGCTGTGCAGCTACGACGGAAGCCGTTAAGGGGTCAACGGCAGAGCGGCTAGGAGTGAATATTTCATGCGCAGACGTCTAAAGGTAGGATCCGTAGACGGCACAAAATCAGAGTGGGGTCGCACCTGAACGTGCTCTTGATGTGAGAGGTGCTATCTTTATACAAAATTCATTGAAATTCCCACTCGATCGAAATCCTATCGAAATCGATGCAGATTTTCGTTCACATCGATCAGGACGAGAATTAAATATGGGCTCGTGCTCATTTTTTAGAATTTCTTTATTTAGAAATTATAATTTTTAGAAATTTTAGACACAAATCTGCGTCGTCGTTCTCCTAATGGGTGGCGCTTTTCATCATACGGTACTAGGAGCCAACAATGCGATGATACCTGCAAAAAAGTGGGGCTGGGATTTACTGATTATAGCCAATTGCAAATCGTTATGACTACGAGAAGTTTGTCACCAGAAGGATAATCCTAGAGAAAAACAGTTGAGTACAGAAAACATTTCCGTTTTGCTTATTCGTGAGCGCGAACGGGTTTCCAGTCCCACGGACGACTATAAGCACACAAACGGCGACAGAAGGGTTTCTTGTTTGGATTACATTATCAAAAGCATCCTTTTATACGAGTGCCCCATTTAGGCTCCCTTTACTTAAAGGTAACTCACATTGGATGTAACGGAACCGAACGCTTCTAGACGAACTCTGTACTGAAGACGCTGTTATTTAGATATGTGCGCATAGGTGCCAATATATTGAGATTCTAGATTCATATACCGTTGGTTCCAAAGGTCGATAATTACTTGTAACAGAACTCGTGCCCGGACTTCCCTCTTGAAACAGTCAGACAGCAGTTTCAGCAAAATTGTACTGATAGACAATGCCGAACTTCAATTAATAATATGAAGGCGCCAGTCGAATCAGGATTAACAACGACGAGCTACTTTCTGCTTGTAAAACCCAATGGAACACTGCCTCATTATGTTATTCTCATGTGTCCTATCCTACTATTGCGAACGGAATGATATTAGAGCAAAGATAAGGAGTTTCATTTGATGGTATTGCTTGGAAGATTTTTGTTTAAAGGATAAATCTAGTCGACTTTGCGATACATTTCTTTTACGAAACGGGGCACTCTTGGCGGCTACCCATTTTTCGGCGGCGGTTAGCCTCTTCTATAGTACGTGTGATAAAATAATAGTTATAACTGAGTAATAGTTATAATAATTGATCAACCGATCAAGTGAACATGCCCAACAAAACGTTATGGTCATACACGGGTATTTGTATTTGTATACTTCATACACTAAGGTTTAAGTGACTGGGTCGCCCTTTCATTCCATTATTGCTGCAATTGCTTGCTTTCAGTTTGCGCTGTCTCGTGATGCGGGGATGCCGATTGAACGATGATTCGCTGCGCCGACTCACATTGCCTATTTCAATGACAGGACGAGGCCCTGTGCGGTTGTTCATGCTTGACATCTCCCGTAATCCCCTTATTACTGAGAGAAGTTTACCAAAGATCAAGGCGTTCCGGCAGCTGCGTAAGATCAACGTCGAGGGAACGCGACTCGGTCTTCCGTCGCTGGAACTTGGAAGTGACTCTAGTGGGGGTGGATGTGAGACCGCCGTAACCAGGTCATTGCGAGAAATAGGACTCGTCTCAATGCCAGCTATCATAATCAGAAACAACGGCTGGATCGCTGAAAGCGGACTGTGGAACCGGTGGCGAGATTTATTTGAGAAGAGCGTCCACGATATACAGAGACCACCCAGTAAGCGATTACGGTTGTTGTAGTTGCGGGTCTCTTGTATTACAAAATATTTTATTTGACATTTAGAAGCCAGCTCAACGTGAATTTTTCAAATGGAGCTGGACATTATGTTCAATGTCTATTTAACCTTTATTTCGGACATCGGCGTGTGCAGGTGTCAAACAGCAGACGCTAGCCGTATGAGATGTGGAAAGGTGGGAAATGTATGAGACGATTGTCGATTATAGAGAGCGAAAATGCTTGAACAGAACTTCATGGATACAGTGTGTCGTCAGAACTTCTCGTTTCTGGCATCTCTACGCTGCTTTTCCCGCAGAAAATTAGTCGAGAGAAGTTTTGTTTTATATATATAAAACCTAAAATAAAATTTAATGATAATCAATGCAATTTATAACAAAAAATATAATATCGTCAAAGTTCCTATATCATCACAAACATTGTAATATTTTACGGTCTGATGCTAAGTTATTTTGCTCAATAATTCCAAGCGACTCTGCTCGCTCTCCGTTGATACAAGGACCCGTACTGCTATTCATTGAGAACTTCGATGTATTTTATGACATTTACTAGTGTTAAAAGTGCGCGCACCCCCTCCCACTGTGCCTATTTCTGCATCCGTATATCCTGCGTACCCATAAATAATATGAAAAATCCTATAGCTGAAATAAATTAGTCGCCAAACGACTTCATTCATGTAAGCAAAAAAACAAAGAACTGTAATTTTGGGAAATGTCGTGCGTTAATTCTGAGCCGCTGCTAGGTCATGAAAAGCAAAGTATTACATATGCGGTACTAGCACTGCCGTAGCCTAAATTAGCATCGTCCCCTGCTCAGTACTCCTATCGCATCGAAGGCACTTATTTACTAAAGTTTAGTCAAAATCTCGAGCCACTTGCGTGCTTGTACTCAGCCAGCCCGTGCCGGATAGTACCTATGCGTAGGCCAGCATTGTCGGTGTGAGGTATCACAATCCTCTGCCGTCCACGCACGGCTTCGATGTAGGATCACAGCTGATTTGCCAGTAACGAACGCTAATAACATGAACAAGAGCTATACTAGCGACGTAACGCTACATTTTGCCGAGGTCATCTACCGTGGCAAGTAACAGTATTTTTACCATCTCTCCTTTGCCGCGGCCTCTCTCTGCAACAGCAAACGTCACTGCAAACAAGACTGGGCAGTAGTAACAACAGCGGTTGGCCTAGCGGGACATTGGCTGCCGACGGAAATGCCCTCTCCTAAGAGGTAATTTCGAGTCCCAACTTTTCCATTTCCCTTCCCAATTTCCCCTCGTCGTAGGTAGCCTTGTTACTTGTTGTAATTTCTTTGACCGCCAGTGATAGGGTTGAATGTAAGTCGCTGTTTATACACAACCACTAAGCACATTTTATCATTATATATTATACCATTATTAAGTCGAGTCACTCCGGTGATACACTGTAAGCTTTTTCCAGCGGAGTGATAACGCATCAACGTAAATCGTAGCACTGAACAACGTACCGCACATACTTATCCGCTTGAGCCGTGTTGGCTATGTTTTTCTGATATGCGCATAGACATGCGCATGAGTGGCGGACTAAAAAACACGTAGAAGACTGCGTAGTTCTGGGCCTGGCTTAATCAAAGTGAGACAAAAGTGGGCTTGAAACACGGCGAGATGATGTAAGTCTCACAGTTGGTAAACTTTCCGGTAAAGAGAAAAAGATGTTTGCGAATGAAGGGTAACGTGTTGTACTTTCAAAAACAATTATTTGTCCCATTATATGACATGAAGAAATAGCAGTGAGAACATGTTCATGAGTACAGTTTAATTTAAACATGATCGACAAGTTCAGCTTTCCCGACGGCGTGAGACACAATAGGGCTTCTGTTCCAAGAACTTTTTCGCCCAGACTCGAGGCAATACTTCAAAATGTTGTCCTTTCCACTTGATCCCAGTCATATCCTCTGTTTTTTGAAGGTGAGGCTATCACATAAAGTAACAGATACAGACATTCGAATAAGTGATGTGTATTAGTTAGTATATACATTTTTTGTCATATTATAAGAAAATGCAAAGGTTTACATTGACCAATATGGATAAAGATTTAAGTAGAGGAACTCAGCTGGACTGTAACCCGGTGCCTTAAGATTCGTCGATAGAATCCGTCCTCAATTCTGTTATTGTCATTACGTGTTCCGTTTGGTGGTAGCATTAGGCAGTCGCTTCTCGTGCCATTAATTGTAATAATAATTAATAAGCCACTTGACAGTTTGATAATAACGGGATAAAACATTTCACTATCAAAGTAAAAGCAGCATACGGCCGTGAATATTAGGAACTAATCTATCGTTTTGAGACCTTTTAGGAAAAAATAGGCTAAGAAAATGGAAAATGTCTTGTGGTAAAATGTCCTAATAAGTAAGGTTGCACCAAAGGTGAGGCAGATTTTGACAATTCGAAAGCAATTTATTTTCAATAAATAAAGTAATAATAAATAAAGTAAATGTTTATTCAGATTATTATGATCATTCAAAAGGGAAAAAGAATGGACATAATTCTAAAGTATTTATTCTGGAACGGCAAATATTGTAGATATTTCAACAGTTGTTTGATGTTTTCTAAGATACGTCTTTCTCTATTGTTTTTTTTTTTTTTTTTGTAAGCCTCACCATTTGGATGTATTTACGTAACAAAAAATCACAATAAATTGCTTGAAATATTATCATTGAAGTCACCTAACTTTAGCTTAGCATCACTTAAGGTTGAAACATGGTATTAAAAGATATTTTGATCTTCTTAATACTAGACAAGGCGTTTATTCGAACGTTGTATGAGACGGTATTTCGTTTGAATGGAGACAGATACTTAGATATGATTCGCATGTGCCCATAGAGACTCAACACCCATCCTTATCTTCTACCGATTTCTTAGAGTTCCAGTGAACGAGCCAGTGTTGTTTTTCTCACCCAGGCAAACTATAGATGTAGTAAGCCGGCAAATTTAAATTAGGCATTCATAAGTATTCGATTGGAAACATGTTCAGCGAGCCACTCCTTCTCTGATCTGTTTTTATAGATGACCAGTGTAGCCCAGTAACTGCCCACATCTTCATCATTGCCCTCTCTAGTCGGTCTAGACGTTTAGCTCTACGCAATTTAATAGCTGCTTGAGTGATACATTTGTCTTATCGGAGAACAATCGGGCGCGACGTTCTGTTGCAGATGACATCGATTTTTAGGCTTACCACAGGATTTCCGCCAGACTTCCATGGGATAAAACTTGTCCTTTTGAGGGTCATGGCCAAATCGAGCTGAAGTGCAAGATTTGCGCGGAGAAACCTCGATGATTAAAACTGCGCTTCATTCAGCTACGACGCGATAAATCTTCAATCTCAATGGAGACTCATTCGTGAGCCTCGAAGACACTGGATTAGCTCAGCTTCGCTCATATTTCGAAGACAAAACTCCAGCTTCAGCTGGAACAAACCAGTCCTTTCGTTCTCGAAAAGTCAGGGCTTCTTTTATAATCATTACACCGACAAAAATCGCCCATTCGAATATGTCCCGGTATATTTCCAACACCTTACAAAAGAGAAAGCTCCTAGAACAATACAATCAAAATCGAACAGTGGGAAAACTTGGACTGGTCTGAAGGACTTGAGGCAAGCAATCTGTACTTGTATTTCATTTTTAGGTATCACCTCTCAAAGAAATGCCCAAGTGATTTAAAATAATTGTTGGTTTTCTTTGACCCAATGTATGTTCGATTTCATCGTGTACTCCTTAGGAAGTCATCAATTATTGTTAAGAATCAGGCCGCAGGCTTGTTGTATGAAAGTGACGCAAATCCCCTCTAGATGTAATATTGACCCGGGTCAGCTTAAACTATGGTAGCCTGTATTTCCGAACATCAGGAAGGAGCATAGAGGTCGTTGTACTAGATTCTGTAGCAGTATATCGAACGGCCTCGTGCAGCTCAGGAAGGCATGTAGGCCCTTAGCTATCAATATTCGAATCCTAAATTGCAACTTCAAAGGAAGTTCGATAAGTGCCTAACGGTACCTATTTTAACGCTGTTGTCACATAGACACGTACAATTAGGTTCGCATGATGAAGGCCAAAGCCTTGAACGACTCGTCAGCTGTGGGTGATTTAATTGTATCAACTATATTTGATTAAGAAGAGTTCAGGCCGGAAGGGTCGATATTTGTCGTTCAAAGTCATGTCCAAAGTGGTACCTAACGGCTTCAGTATCAATTAACAGTAAAAAAACATCGCACGGAACATACATAATGAGCAATTATTTATTTGTTCGTTATGCACATTGTTTCAATGCGTAAAATGCGATTAACTGGGCTATTTTACGAGAGCCGTCACAGCCGACGTACTTGGCTAAAACGTACTTTTTGATTGTGAAACTGCGGGTGCACACATTTCGCGATAGCGTTCGTCCATTTCTAGGGATGCTGTACGAACGCTTACTTCGAAACCAACATAGAAATATGGTACTAAAACTTTGGTATTCGTCGAATATATTTGTGACGGCCATTTTAAGTTATTTCCCCTGCCTTGGCGACAACCAGAGACCGTTCTTTGAGATTAAACGAAAAACTGCTTTCCCATACTGCAACTGAATGGCACGCTATCAATTGTGGAACTCGGCGGGAAAAAAATATTTAGTAAAGTGATAGAATTATACTGCGACGTACTAGAAACCGTTTCATTGTAGTCCGCATACTTCGTTTGCCATTTTCATAGGGTTCTGGATGAGAATGGCACAAGCCTAGCCAAGGAGTAATACGTTGGAGTGAGATATAGAAATTAAAGGTACACAAAAAGGTGAATGAATAACCGTTTAGGCCCGTAACTCGTACACCTGATTCCCTCCTTCTGTTCACTCGAATCCGTCTTTCTTCGTAGTCATACATACAAGCCGGATGCGTTCACCAAAGACTGCCAGCACATCATTGTAGAAATGCAAGACAGCCTTCAAAAGCTTCATCTACGAAGCTATTTGAGCCACTTAAAGCTCGCTTCGACGGCAATTTTCTACTGAATATGGATGGAGGGCCTCTCTGATAATGTTACCTGTGAAAACACAGGATCGTCCTGCCAACGGCTCCCCCGAGATTACCTATCTTCAAAGAAGCCTCTGTGCTGCATGGTTTCGTCATGTGGAACATGTGGCTCTTTTCTGATTTATGTATATGTATATGTGAGTATATATATACATACGTTTGTTCTTCAAGACGCGAGCTTCCGTTAGAAAATCCTAAACACTATTACAAAGTGTTACTCCGAAGACAACGTTCGTTCGAGAACTGCACTTTGTCAGTGCGATACCAACAGTCCACGCCGATCTGGCGAAAAGATCTTGGCTTGCCATGCTCGGCTGTCAAACAGTTTCCTCGGTAATTATGGCCTATTTTAACTGAAGGCGAGGTGGAATGATCAAAGCGCACAGGTATATTTGTGTGAATAAAAATAAACCTTCTGAATTATAGAATTAGTGATAGAATTATAATCTACTTGATTAGTGTCGTGGTTCAGAAATAGAAAAAAAAATTGTTCTTAAATACACACAGGGAAATTGAAGCGGTAATTGGTGGTCGCATTCATGATCGCGTCGGCAGCTCCTGGAAGGTACCTCTCTCTGAGCTAATTTGTATACGAAAAGTATGTATTAACGAATGTACGCTGGTCGGAATGTGCACTCTAGGCAGATGTCTTTTTCTATATGGACGGTCGTTCTTTCATCCTTCTTCGTTGCTGTCGATCAGGGGCTTCGTTGTAGCTTCCAGTAATTCAATGACATGCGGTATGGGGCAATTCTTATCCGGTGTGTTTTCAATCCGGCCAAAAACGAGCGCGCTCGAGCAATAACCAAATGATCTGCCCACCATATCCGCTGCAGCTGCAGAGTATCACTGTCAAACTACAACAGTGAGAGAAATATTTTATAATTACTGCACGATTTTCTATTCAGATTAAAATTTTAAATATTAAAATGTCAGGTAGAGCATATTGCCGTCACCTATGAATGCCTGCTTTTTTTTTTCTTTCATAAGCCGTTCTCGATTCTTGAAATACCTTTTCTTCGCTCTAATCACAGTAAATGCCTGATGTTGCCCACTGAAGTAACAGTCATCAGCGGCCGCACAGTAGCGCCATAGGGTGCCATAATTGTAATGACTACGACAGCCAACGATCTAGCCCTTAAAACAACCTATTTCTCTACGGCAACGACAATTTCTTTTAGAGAAAGATTCCATCTCTCACACCTACCAAACAGTATCAGCCGTATGGATTACACAGGGCTGTCTCGGTAATCCCACGCGTTCACCCTTCACGCGTTTTTATCGGGACGAAACTAGGACCAACAGAAAATGATGGTTCGCTACGTTGTCCGCATCTTGCATGGCTGCGGCCTCAGCTCAAAGAGACCTCACTGAAGGGACTCTTTAAGGTGCAAGGAAGAATAGCCTTTCAAATAGCCGCATTTTTAACTTTACCGGTAACTTATCCTCGCTCTAGCGCTTTTTTCATTCATTCACTGCAGCGTTGAGACGATCGGTGCGGTGTGCCAAGTGCTAGAGACGGAGAACGGAAAGTAGACACAAATTATTGTGTTTGCTCATGATGTTTGTGTTTGCAGTACGCGACCTGGCCTAGTTGCTTGGCTCTGTTTATTCATGCCGAGCGATATTGGGGTTATGAGGAACGACGTGAAAGATGAAGTAGGAAACGCGTCGGCTGGCGATGAGGATCTAAATGACACCGAGAAAGGCAAGTAGGGTAACCTGATAGACTTTTCTGGCAGGGGTGACAGTGATACTTATTACGCTGTTGCTGGGCGGGAATGAGAATTAACTAAGTTACCAATAGATTAAAGCCGCGAGATCTACCTGAAGCTCGAAGGAACATGCAGGATCTGTAAATGCTTACGTGGTGTGACGATAAAGGCATCCATGGGTGTCGTCTGGAAAAACTGTGTCATATGCGGGTGTACGTGTGTCCCGCAGCTATATATGCATGAGCAAAATAAAGTTAGTGAAGACCACATACATTATCATTCTATAAATCAATGTGGAAAAAATGGTCGTTGTTCTACATCAGAGAACCTTCTGTTTACCGCTTAAAAGCGTAGGAACGTAGAAGAAGTTAGGGTGATTTACTGCCATTTAGCCAATTGGGTTGAGCTCGAGATAGTTTGGTGAATCTTTTCATGAGACAGCCAATATTCCGAAGGTTCTAAATAAGAAAAACTTCAAGGATTTCGCGTACCATAGACGAGTACTTACGCAATATTTGAAACATTTGCCACCACCGATTAAGATAGATCTAGTAGCGCCTATATATATATAGATTTAAACTAACCGAAGTAGTTCCATAATGCACCTCTCGTATGGGCCGTTGCTTGAAAAAAAATTAATACTTGAAAAGAAAACAGACGAATACAAAGCGGTTCTGAAGCATGATACTTCCCTAAAGCTTTTATTGAAATCTCTAGTGTGCCGTCTCCCTTTGCATTTGAGTCTGGCGCACGCACTACTTTCAAATTCTAGTTCAGCAAAATACGTTGAAGTCCCCTAACAACGATTAAGAGCTTGTGAAACATCCTACCACTTAATTTAATCCTCCCCTATACAATGGGTATAATAGTGAATTGTCGAAAAAAATGGACCCTTTTCTTACCTTGCGACAGAGTCGAAATTTCCATTTTCTCAAGGAAACAGTCTGGATATTACCAGTATTTCATATTGGCTCGACGTTTGATTTGCCAGCCTGCCTAATGGAATGGAATGTCCTTTTTTTTTGGAAAAATTGAAATCTTACGGAACCGATATGCCCTTCCAATAGAACCGAATCAGAGCAATGTAATCATTATTAATAGCAGCAGTAGTAAAAATTTATTTCTGCTCTCCTCTATTGACTGTTGACGTTCAAGCGTTTTCCTACTCCCTGAAGCTGAGTCGTCATGGTGTGGTCCGTTAATTATTGTAATTATTGTTGTTTGCTCCGCAATGCAGTTACTGTTTACTTTGTCGGTCTGCCATCGGTCTGTTAGTTCATGTGACTGCCGTCGATGCGGTCCTTGCTAACTTGGCTAACCTTGGTAAAGGGCCTAGATTGTGTGGCATGCAAACCAACAAAAAAAACTAGATGTAAGGGAGCACAGCGCGCTATAAATGGCCATTGTCAACCCGCCAATCTGCTAGCCGAACAATTTCTCATCTTCTATTCGCTGGATTGATGCTATTCCGTCAGCTGGATTAGGGGGCGCGTACGTTTCCGCCCTTTGTACGTATGCTATGTGACGTACTTCTTCGGTGTCCTTTTTCGACTCTCCCCTAGTCTTTCTGGCGCGCGAACCCTTTCCTAAAGGCGGCATTACCCGCCTCTCGCTCCGTTCTGTGTTGCAAGTGTCTCTCCCCTTCGGAATCCCTTCGCCATTTCCTTTCAAAGCGAACTCCCTTTGTGGGAAGAAGCGATCCGCCGCTCGTTTACCCCTCGCTGTAGCTTCAGTCTGCGCGAGCTCTACTGCCCGTTTTGTAGGGGACAGGGGATTAGGATAGGAATCGGTTGAATGGTAAGGCTAAAAAATGTGTCGCGTTAGTACCCTAACACAAAAGCTTGCGGATCTCATGAGTTTGTTGGCGTTTGTCGTCACCGCCTGCCTTGCCGTATGTTGAGCATAATATGAAGAAAGGATATGCACCCAGTTGGTGAGGAGGGGTTAGGAAGTCAGGGGAGCTGGTAAGTTTGGTGTTGGTTCGTTCACGTTCGTACACGACGCGATTAGGATGGCGAGAAGGCGATGACGGGAATAGCTTGGGTTCTAGTTAGGAGCAAAGTGGGGCCGAGGGGTAAAGTGGAGGTAAGAGGATGGATTTTATTGCTGTCCATTGCCGGCTGCTGGTGCTGCTGCTACTGCCCTTTCCCTCTATGCGTCCCCTTCGAACAGCGGCCGCCCGTCACCATTGCATTTGACTGCTTGCTGTCTTGTGCCTACTGTGTCCTGCTCTAGCTTGCGTTACCCTAGTACCTAACGGGGACCAGGCCATAGCTAACAGTCTATTCGCGGCCGCCAACGCAACCGCTGCCTCTACTCCCCACCGCTACAAAGACGGTAACTACAGTTGTTGTCCAGTTCCGTTTCGTAGAGTTGTAGTGGGGAAGCATCAGTCGAACCCACGGTACCGCTTCCACGAGCAATGTGGGTACCAGTTCCGGGTTCAACTGAGCCTTCCGTTCTGTTCTCTTCTCGCAGAGCGGCTAGTGGCAGGGGAAAGCGCGCTGTCTCGAAGCGACCTTCTTACTTTCGCTGCTGCCATCGGCTGGTTCAGGCTGACTGAGGCCGCCACTGGTTCTACCCGCGGTGGCACTGGGGCAGTACAGCGCAACGCAGCGCAGCACCATCACTGTGTTTTATTGTACTGAAGGCAACGAAGACAGTACGGCAGCAGCAAGACAACCGAGGTCTTCTTCCATCCCCTCAGTCCCTCATTCCCCCGTACCTCGGCCTCGCTCCTCCAAACGCCCCAGCAGCATCAGCAGCCGCCACGCTAAGAGACGACAACGACGACGATGAGAGTCGGCCGCGGCAGCGGGGTGAGGCAGGCGATGAGCGCGCCACGCTAAGTGCCAGTGCTCCGAACTGAAAGCTGAGTGGGTTGCTTTACTGGGCGTCGGCAGAAACTCGAAGCAGGCTAACAGCAGTAAGCAAGAGATAACAGAAAATAGACAGGCAGAAGGCTAGGCAAACAACGAGCTAAGGCGATTATCGTCGGTTGATAGTGACGGTGGTATGGTGCTGTAGCCGTACGCCAGGCGGCGCAGAAAGAAAGTTTCGCGCGCGGGCACTCTATGTATTGCGGTAACAACAACGGTGATATTAGTCGCTTTTGCCGCTGCTGATCATCGCGGATAATCGAGTGAATGTAATACTAAAAGAGCGCAAAGGAAAAAGTGTTCGTTCGTTCCGTTCTATGCGAATCCGTTAACAGCAGCAGCATTGATTAGGTGCAGCGCTGTGTTGCTGGGTCTCGAGCTTATCGAGCCGATATGTGTGTGCCTGTGTAAGCGTATGCCTATCGTACCAGTGAGATAGATGTCAGTATCAGTGAGTATGTGGTATGATCATATGTTGAGGCGCAGCTGTTTGCTATTGGGCACGCTGATCGTCGGTCGAGGAGTCGACAAAGTTGAAGCTTGATTGAAGCGTATGGTAGATACGAAAACGCTGACAACAACGGTGGGCTCTGTTGATACTCAAAGGGTCAGTGACAGTGAAAACTGCAATAGATGCCACGAATGGCGTGGGTAAAACCGGAATTGCTAACCCGTTCATGACGTACGTCGAATGTAGGCCGTTGACGTGTGCCCCTCACTGCTAAACTGCCGACTACCCATCGAACGTTAGCACGTTTATATACGAAGCAACGCACGGTTCGAGTACTACAAGTGCCATTTTTACAGCTCGTGACGCCACTGGAGTTTCACCTCACTGCGTCATTCACGTTCACAACGACGTGGATAACTTGGATCGCGTATTACAATCGCCAGCAAAAGTATCTATCGTGGTCTGAACAGAACTAGCTAGACAACTCTGGTGGCTGCAGCGAGCTTAACAAAAAGCCGAGTACACGCAGCTTCGGAAGTTAACTGACCCTCATGTTAGAAGTGTTATTATACATAGTAGTCAAAGTATAATGGAGCATGACGCAAAATGATGCCACCAATCATGTCAAGCATTGTCTCGAGTGGACGTCATGGTCCGAAGCAAATAACAGCAACCTGCCGAACTCAGGTTGTTCGTGCAGGTGACGCACAGGCGGCTTACCACTATCTTCACTGCGTGCTATGAATCCTAATCAAATAACTAACAATAACAAACCAACGTAAAAACGGACTCAACAAGGAGCGACGCTGTCCGTCCTTCGTGATTCAGGGGGTTTGTGTGCGGACAAGCAAAAAAAAAAAGTCCGAATAGAAGCGTTCGAGTCGTCCGAGAGTTTTCGCTGTAAGACCGTCGAGTCCGTCGCTGTCGACATTATCCAGGCAACAAACTCTGTCCAACTGGCTGATTGGTTAATCGTTGAACCAGCGGAAGTACCACGGATCCACCCCAGTATGCGGCACCGTTCGATACCGTAAAGGAGTAGTGGATGAAGCAAGTTTAGTACCACAAAAAAGGGAAAAAGCATAGCAATGCCAAAGGTCTATGTGAGTGGAATCGCGTAAAAGCGACGAACCGTTGTGCGATAGTAGTGTAGCATCGACGGCAACTGGGGCGTTCGAGGCGACAGCCGTTGCCCCCAACGGCCAATAGCCACCGTCGCCAAAGACAGCAACGTTACCCGTGCATTGAAGAACATAAAGAGACAAAGTTGCGTAGGACGCTGGACTGTGATACTGCCGTAGCGTAGAGACCAGTTGGAATCTTCGACAGCTAAAGGAAACGGACTACGGCGGTGACAAGGGAAATAGAACGTGGAGAAGCAGCACCTCGTCTTCGTCTGTCCCCCCCCCCCCACCTCAGAGGTGAAGGCGACAAATAGCAGGACATTCCGTAGATTGAACGAGGAAGAAACGGGCTACGGAAGTGGTACCCCGAATTGACAGTAAACGAACTGGAACATTGAAGCAAAAACGTTAAATAGTTTAGGAAACCCGTACAGCCAAGCAGGTAAGAGCAGAGAGGTACTGATGGACTAATAAAGAAAAAATACGATAGAGAAAAGGAATCAACTTAATCTTAGCGGTTATACGATGTAATATAGAGTATATTTCATAGGTGAGGATGACAGCTCCACTTTGTTTACGCATTGATTCTCGCGGTAACCGCTTCATCATTAAATCACAAGTAGATAAATAACAGTTAAAATAAAATAGTTATCTTAGATTCAAGTTTTCTTTCAGCTAATTGCGTTGGAATTGCCATATTGAGAAATGTCGATATAATCGTATACAGACAGTATTTGTTTGTGTGTGCAAAACTTTTGAAGGATCAAGCCGATGTGTATAGATCTGTAGTTTGTTGTACGCTGCTGTATCCCGCTGTTTGTCTATCCTTTTTTTTTTCTGCATCGTGTGTATTCTCTGTCGAGTATCAGAGACCTGAACACATTTGGCGGGTGCGAAGGCGCCGATCTCCTACTGCGGCTGTCGTTAAGCCAAGGCTGAGGTTACCTGCCATTGCCGTCGAGCGACGTTTAGATGGAAACAACTGCTTCTTTCCTTTTCCAGGGGACAAATCTAGGAACAGCAGCATGAAAAGTGTCGATCGGTTTCACTGACAACGATTAGTAATAACAACCGTCTGTAGGAAGCGGATCCAAAAGTTAGCCAGTCAGTAGCGTGCGCAGTGAAGTTTGCGCCGGGAACTTCGGAGTCCCTGGCTCTACGTCTGGTTAGGGCACGCAAAGGTGCACATTGTTCGTGGAAATCAGCTAATAAAGTGTATGTGTAAAGAAACAAACGCCAATCGTAGCCGCTGTCGCAGCTCAAGGTGCATGGCGTTAAGTGGGGAACTAGCAGTGGTTAACTAACGTATTGATTAATTAACTACACTGTGCAATTGGGCTATATTAACTCGATGACATATTGTAGTACACTGAGGGAAAATCTATTGTGAACAATAGACGCATCTGAATCGTTTGCACACCATTTTCAAAGGTATGAACATATATTTGTAAGAGAAACTGCTTTTCCCGTCACTACTGATGTGGTTGCTGATGAAACGTTAGATTAACATTCTTCTAATCTCTGCTTTTCAACGCGGTTCTCACAAGCAACAATCGCGCTTGTTTCATAACCGAAACTCGAACGCGAAACGATGGCGCCAACACTGAATGGGTAATCGAAAGAAACGCGTCCAAGACGAAAACGTGTCATCGTTGACTGTTGAGCTTTGTAGGACAAAAAAAAGAGAGGGATAGTGTTAGTAGAAAGGCTTCAAATTAAGTTAGCTATCGTACGTGGATAATGCATCATAATATTAGCCTTATTATAGGAACAGCGATATCTTGCTTAGCCTAGTTCAGTAGTTTTCATATAACTGCTGCTACGCCTATACCGTAGTATAACATGAAATAATGCTGCATCGTCCCGTACTCCGTACCCCGTGCTGTCGTTGATGGCGATGCTGCTGCCGCTGCTGATGTCGCGGTTGCCAGAATATGGCGGGACGAAAGAATCTACGGAGTAAGACAGTCTTTATGGCTCTCCGCAAAGCGTTCGTGTCTCTCGGGGTCCATTCCTGTTAGCGGTCCTTCTCAGCATACTGGTACTTTCTTCCTGGATTAATGGCAAAGGCCAGTCGGCTTCTGCTGTGCCTGCCGTCGTTGGGGGATGAAGCAGAGGCGCGCTACATTCATAACCAGTAGATAATGCTGCGTCTGTCACTGGCTAATAAACGTCTAAAGTCCGTGCGAGCGGATCTAACAGATCTCTTCTATGGTTACAGTGGCTTATCAGCTCGTAGATCAACAAGAACCTTTAAATGAGCCTCGCATATCTACTAATAGAGTTATCTAATTTAATCAAACTAGATCGAATAATGTCAATAAGTGGATTGGCAGGTGCGCTGCAAAAGCGATGTGCTGGTTTCAGTATATGTATATATAGGGGCTAGAGGAGAACGGTCATTTAAGCGCTCTGTGACACAGCAATAAAATAAATGGATTAATCATTATTAAGATCACCGTGCTATTGCACGAAGCATACACTCCGGCGGACAGAGTTTGAATAATGGGGTAGCCTATCTCAAAAAGTACTCAGAAGTTGAAAGCTTAACTTGTTTTTCGTCTCTCTAGACGACCTTAGGTCGAGTTTCCTACGGCTAGAATCTACCATCTCCGTTTCTTTCGTCGAAATATGCTTTACGTCAGAACTGAAAAAACTTTCAAGGCAGTGGCTGAGCTGTTCATCGTGAACAATTCCTCGTCGTGGGGGCCTAATTCACGTAAACTGAACCTAGCTCCGCTAATATATTTTCTTCAATATTTTCGAAGCGTGGGTTTCTCAGTGGGAATTGAGTGCGTGTAAGTCCATAGTGAAGCATTAGACAGAAACACTGCGTCGGGCTTAAATAGCCTTACCTAACCTTAAAGAAACTCCGCAACTTAAGGGCCACGTGCATAATGTAGCTTTATACTTCTATAGGTCGACTATGTCATGTGTGCTAAACAAGAAGCAGAAAGGGATGCGGATTTTTCGCTTATGCATATATAGACATTTTGGATAGCTGGGAAGTCGTAGGACTATTCAGCTCCGAAAGGAGGACTTCGGCAGGAAACTCTTTTCGTAAACAAACATTTCCATTTGAAAAGATGTAATTCACGCGAGCGAAAGCTGAATGAAGTCAACTTCACAGGGTATGCTTCCGATAGTTAGCGTTGATCTTCAAATCAGAAAATTTAAGGAGAGTCATGAAAATTTTGAAACTAAGCTAGATCAGTGACGGCGGATAAAGACGAATATTAGCAGGGGAAATTCATCAAAAGTACGTACGAATTGGCTTTCGTGATCAGACAAATCGAATCCTGTTTAAGTATGAAAGTTCTAGTGTAGGCCACTAAATCGGACGACGGTACACAGTTTATTAAACAGGATGTCCAGGTTGTTTGTCTTGAATCAGGAACAGATTTGCATATCGAGTTGACGCTGAGATCTGGGCCTGTTCAACTCACTGGTTACTTGAGAAGGTTTACGTTTGGCAATATAGGCTATACGTATTGAGACGTCCTGTTTGGAAGACAACCGGCTCGCAGACGCACATTAATCGATCAAAGGCTGTCGATGCTTTGTCGAACAGGAGAAGCCTATCGTACATTACGTAGAATTTATTGTTATAATTAATGCTTACCATCATTGGTTTAGACCACTAAATCTTTGGTGAGACTAGAAAGAGCGCCAGCTCAAGCATCGCCATCGACATGCCCCACCGCACAACATAGAGGAATATTACAGAATAGTAATAATAAGAAAAGCAAGACACGCACGGGGTCTTTTTCCCACTTTTTCCCTCGGTTTTCCAGAACAAAGTTGTAAAATCCGCTCCGTCGAATGCTACGTCTTGGCAGCCTAACCTTGTACTCTGGCTTTTCAAGCCACTTGAGATTTCTATGAGATGGTGAATTATTAGATCAGTTTGACCTCCAATTGTTGGAACAGTCTCAAATGACTAACACGTCAGCCCAAGTACTGACAGCATCATATCAATGAGCGTACGGCATAGAAAAGTAATAATATGATAACTTGGTTTTACTAGCCTAAATTAAGCAAACAACACAAACAATACAGTCAATTGCCAAAGCAACAAGAAAATGAAATAACCTAAGCTGGAACCGTCGACGAAACGCAACGACAAAGCTGAAACAGGGCAAATAACTGCAACGGAATAATGAAAGCGATCATACACGGTAACAGAATAATGCTAACAGATTCGGGTTCAATCGAACATGTCTCACTTTAGATTAAATTGGAGGACTTCGCACGTGGGCATTTCTTTCGGTTACGACTTATGTCGAATTACTGTCACCTCTAAAAAGTTTTCACTAAACAAATGTTATTACACTAACCAAAGCGGACAAAAACTAAATTATAAACGATTTAGTACTCTATGGTCTACATCAATTGATCTGCACCGAGACGCATCTATCTGTATTTCTTTGGTCGTCATGCCCTTCTTTCGAAGGATTTTTCCTGGAACACGCCTGCTGTCGTTACTATTTGCTGCTACATCAACAAGAAGCCTTCTAAAAGAATAACTTCGACGCTTAGCTCTAACGGCAAAGCGGCCTGTTGTCGCTGTTCGCAGTTTCTTTTCCACTAAACGACGGGGTCACAGGGTCGCTCACCAATATGCCTTATAGGCTTTTTCCATCTCCCTGTTTTGCCATCCGATGACCCCTTTGACGCGAAAAATTCTTCCAGCCCCTACGTTCGATACTGCGCTATCAGCGAAGGATACTCCACCACTAAACACCTCTGGCTTGTCGCTACTTAGTTACGCCATGTTACGCAATTGCATCTTTTTTTGGCTTTGGTCCTTCAGAAGGCATAAGGTTCGAATGGCATTGTCATTATATTGCCGCGTCAAAATGCACGCCGTCGTCCACCCGCTTTTCTCTCGTTTCCTCATTCCGGCTCGAAATACAGTTCCCTCCTTCCCTGTAGGCATGTACACGTATGTTAAGCTGACTCTGTGGGCTGTCGATCACATTAAGTTAATGAAACTAGAAGTTTATACTATTATCGAAGCGTATTGCACGTTTGTATTGAAGTCTCGATGGTAAAGGGTAGACAATATGGAATCGCATCTCACTGCCGACAGGGTTGAGAAGGCGAACAAAGCGACCGATAGGACTTTTAGCTATTAGATTCTCGTGACTCGGCGGAATTTATTAGCTAACTAGAGTCGGTAGTGGAAAAAACTTGGAAAGCATGTTCAACTTTAATTTCGTCTTTGTAAAAACTCTATATTATGAAGGAAAAATTACTCGTTAGGAAGCATTGATGCGTTGCGTTGTATTCACTTAGCCAAGCTACTATTAGCTATATAATGTCTACGTGCTCAATTATGTTAATCTTGCTAATCACCAGTAGAACAGGGGGTCTAGAAAAGAGAACGTGTTGTTATTATTAGTTGTGATTGTCATCATTACCGGCAGTAGATTTTTTTATTACTGCTGCTTCGATTTACTAACTTTCTGCTGTAACTGAATAACTTTACTTATAAAATTCTACCATCATTTCCAAGCATGAGAGTTATCGATCCTGTGATAAGTTCAACCACGTATTATAGTTCTTCACGTGGAGCTACTCGACCCATTTTGTACTTCTTAGTAAGTTATTCATTGTAGATACCTGCATAAATTTACGGGCACCTACTAAGGCACCATGTAGATTATAGCCAGAGGAAACTTGGCTTTTCTATGCTGATGTTCACTATCTCATTAGAAGTCTTTTCTCTTTTTTTTTGTTTACTGGGTGTCTTTTTTTTGGATTTTCAGTTTTCAGTGAAGGTATGATTGACGAGACAGATACCGCAGAAGTCGCAGGCTGGTTGCTCTCGTGGGTTTGGAAATTTTTAATGGTTAACTTTTCTTTCATAATTAGTCTTATCTTATGATGAGCTTTCAACAGCACTAAAAATAAGAATCGTTATTGGCCATGGAAGAAAACAGGCCCATTAAGATGTTCCAGTTTGGCTAGGATGATTTGAATTTGCTCAAGCTTTGTCGAAAGTCACACCGACTTGGTGACGCTGTATACGCTTTACGTCGCTCTGCGTCCTCCTCCGAGCCTTGTGGAAGGCTCGTTTTTTAATAGTTACATGTGTTCTAAATAAAGGCAAAGTGAATAGTAAGCGAAACCATTACAATAGCAAGCATCATAATTACCGTTACGGCAGTCGTTATTGTCGTTCCAATAACGATTGTCATTTTCGTTGTCGTTGCGTTATGTCGCATTTGTTTTCAGATGAGCTGAAGTAACAGGGGTCATGCCAAAGGAGGCTAGCGCCACCAGTGGCAAGGAGGCCGACAAGGGCGCGGCAGCCGCCGTGGCGGGTGGCGGGAAAGATGGGACAGCCGGTGCCAAGGGCAGTGCGCCCCCGGCCCCAGCTGGTGGGGGAGGTGCGGTTAAAGGGACACCGTCAAAAGACCTCGCAGGAACCGGAGGCAAAGACGCCTCCAAGAACAACAAAGACAATAAAGACGACGGAAAAACAACGTCGCTCCTTAAGATGCCCGAACAAAGCAATGACTACCGAGTTGTCGTGCTGGGAGCTGGTGGCGTGGGAAAAAGTTCGCTTGTCCTACGCTTTGTACAAGGAACCTTCCGAGAGAGCTATATTCCGACTGTAGAAGACACCTACAGACAGGTGAGAACTGACAACAAACCGAGGCCTCTCGATGTGTGTACATGTGTACGTAGGTGTGCAAGGATTGTTACAACGGCTGGATTACGGAGTAGAATGAAAGGGCGTTTCAGTAGGCCGGCTGGCCAACTAGCCATTTAGCTGAAGTCTTTTTTTTGCTTCCTTTGGCTCACATTTATTAACCGGTACATGTGATAGGGCATATGAGGGTTATGAAGAAAAAAAAAAGGGCACATCATAGTTACAGGAGAGCTTGCGCGCGTTATAAATGAAACGCATCCGTTGGAATCACGCTACGCATGGGAAAGGAGGCTAGCCACAACCCGCAGTTCTATCAATTTTTGGACTTGAAGAGTATATCTTGAAGGAAACTTAGTATATGGCACATTCTGTGAGTACTTCACGGAGTACGCAAAGTCCGAGATAGCGTCATTTCTATTTACACCAAACAGTCAACAAGTGTATAATAGTGTCAGCCAATATAAGTGGTACAGTTGTTTTTTCTTATTTAATAGGATACCAGTTAGTGACATGAGTATGGCCGGGTTTCTCCGATTTGCCAGCTGGCCGATTTTATCCTCTTACGTCCAGCAACATTTAAACAACAAACAATGACCCGTTGGAAAAACTACTCGTATATTTAAGAACAATCGGAATCAGTTGCGTTTGCGGAGTACGTATTGGATGAAACTCTCAGCTAAACCTAAGGTACTTTTCGTGTAAGTTATTTTTCGGGGGAAACGGGGATCTTTCGAAAGCAGTCTTTTTTGGTTGAAATCGGAAATTTAAGCGAACCATTTGATATTTCTCGATGAGGATCAAACAGTATTGTGACAAGTATGGGAAGATACTTTTACTAAACAATCTCTACACTCTAGATTTTCCCGAATGCTCCATAACCATATATTGATCTTGCTACCCTTGATGTCATTGCATTTGTAACGAAACATTCAAACAAGAGTAGCCTATTTTGGCAAACTAAGCTGTTTGTTGAAGCTCGTCCTTGTATCGATACCTCGATAAATGCCACAATTCTACTGTTCTTCTATCAGCGCAGCTATTCTATAACGACTGAACATTTGCCGCACTCTGAACACAGAGCGCTTCCGTACTGTTCTATGGCACACAAACAATGAATACAGTGACTGCAGGCTACCCGTTCATATTCTCTGCTCATATTCAGGGCCTGACCTCTGAGGTTTAACGATATTTCAGAAAGATACGTATCAGGCACTGTCTCTGTTGTCATCGATAGCACCGAAGCGGTGTTTCGCCATACGTAGAATGCAGAAGTCCAATATGATCAATTGTATGCGTTTGTGATGTTGACTTATCCTAGTTAAGCAGATGATTGCCATTCTAAGAATTGCGGCAGCGTCGAAGCAGTACGCTCAATATGTATTTGTTAGTTATGACTGGTAATTGTGGTCCGCGCTTTCGTGGATTATAAGCCCACTACTGGATTTTTTCGTATATTCGAACAGCTCATACCCTTCGCTCAGTGGGAATGATAATGGAAAATGTGGGCGTATTATAGATGATCTAGCAGTGCTGCGGAAAATAAGCGTTTGTCTACGATTGGATTAAGTTCGCTTAGTAACTTACGTTCAGATGTGCAAGTAGCTGAAATAGGCCTTTGGGAAAATCTGTGCCGCGAAATTGTTTGCCAGTTTTGTTCAACTTTTTCCCCATGATACAACGAACTTCTTCAACGAAGGGCCTTGAGAGGGCTGAGAAAGGTATTTGACAAAACAGCATACTTATAAAGTACACGTTAAGTTGTCTTTAGAGTTTTTTCGGAAAGATGTAATTTTCGAACGAAGCAGTATTTTACTGGTTTTTGAGTATCGATTCTATACGCAGTCACGACGAATCAAAAGGGTGCTGCTTCAGAGGTTCTGTACCAGTCTTTTTTCCCACCTTGCACTCAGAACACTGATCTCCGGTTAGAAAAAAGTGAAACGTAAAGTGCTACCAGCGTTGCAAAAGCTGGAAATCAACATTAAGCTACAAGAGTCAGAGTGGTGCTCTGTCATAATAAAGTGCATTGATTCAGGTAGACGGGGCATTGCTCCTCCATAACTCTAACGCTTTTTACGAGCAAGGACGCCACAACTGCTCAAAAGAAAACCAAAACTTGTTTTCAATAGGCGCTTTCATGCATCATCACAGCGATATACCTTTAAAGTGAGCATCGCTACGCTCTCAAGGCCGAACTACAGGCTAGGCCAATCTTCATCACGGCACAGTCAACTACGACTTTGAGGAAGCTCAATCCTTTCAAACAAAAAATCTTTGAAGGCCAAAAAGGTCTGGATACTGCCAAAACACGCCATTTCATCCGATCAATCTTGAAAAAGCAAACAATATTTTTTGCTTTTCGGAGCGATAGTCAGCTTTTACGTTAGTACATGATCGGCATTGTTTAGTTCGACAAACGTCTTTCTTTATAGGAGAGATATGTTATCTACGACAGTTCGGCGGATCCTCCATTTCATTCTGAAGAACTCGTTCTGGGGAAGAAGGCCGTTTGAATGAAGAGCTTGCAAGAAATATTTGGATGTTAGAAAAAGAACTTCATCCGAGTGTACAGTGGAGTCTCTATATACGCTCTGAATAGGGAGGAATGGCACGGGGTAACGTTTTCTTAATATTATTTACATGTGTTCCGTTTTCATGTTTACTATTGTATTCAACTATTCTTTTATTCTACTTACGTACTCTTGCCGAGACTTGTAAAACTATGTTGGTTAAACAAATCGATCAGACACTCGTCTAACTTTATGTTTTGACATTGAGAGCTAGTGTTTAAGATTCCGCTTCAAACAATGCGTGTTTCACGCTATTCATACGTTCTGTACATAACAGATCAGTATGTCCATGGAGTAGCCAAATCTATAAATGGGTGTTGCTAATAAGGTATTTAGAATAGGAACGACGTTACCAGGATCCCGATAAAAAGTAATAGACAATCGGTCGTACAGCCTACACTTCATCAAGCGTTTATAGAAGACGATACGCTTACGAAAAATGTCATAAACAGACCTTGATCTATGCGCCTCTTCATGGCGAACCCGTACTTTCGAGATCCTACGCTATTTCGACAACCGACAAGCTGATATTTCAGCTGTGTATTTTTGTTTGCTGATTATACACAAGTAGCTTAAGTTAGAAAATGTATGTCAAGCACCAAAGTTACTATATCTACAGATATCGTTTAAGAACTAATGTTGTTGTTTCTCAACCAACATGATTCTGGTGATTTTGTTGCTTCCGAGTACAACAGGCCCCCTTTTTCTTTTGAGCGATTTAATGAAAAAAGACCAGGTTTTGAAAAGCTCGTAAATTCCTGTTTTGTCTATCTATTCAATCAAATCGTAAAACCTTTCGACCTTAAGCCCAAAGCTGTGCCGTCAATAACAATCCGACGTTTGCTAGCATCGATAAAGAACATGCGTATAGTATTGACAACCTTGCACACACATATATATATATATATGGTCGGAGTGCTAACGACAGACAATTACTAATTAGAGTACACAGGTCTTAGTTGTCAGCAGACATATTGTCAATCTCCGACCAACGGCTTAGTCCTTGACCAAACTGCTACTGGCAGACTATGATTTATACGATATCTCACAGTCTGATATATACACATCTGGGCCGCGTATATCTAAACATTATGATATTATTAATCCTTGCGGCGCACATTCGACCACACCATGGAAATATATTTTCCCAGATACGACCTTATATTCCTATCGTTCGCTGTCAACCGTCGGCCATGGAGTATGCTAACCTGATACGTGTGTGAGGCTACTCGGCACATGGCGATAAATGATCCTACATAACATGGCCGCAACTTCTTGCGAACTTCTGACACTATTTGTCAGTATCTTCATGCCGTCCTTAAGCTTTCGTAGGTCAGACTTTTCCACCCGAGTAGCATTTTCATGTGTCGTTTTCGATTCCGGAGCTGTCAGTACGCGTTCTGCCGTGGTTTTGCGGGATCTCGCCTCCCGCCGTCCCCACAGTTACAAAGCTCTCGGAAGGGTACGGCCCTGCAGCCAAACAGCAGTTCAAATGGCATCTCCCCAAGCTTTCGTTTGTAGATGAATTGACTGAAAACGGTATCCGTAACGGCAACTTCTGAGGCGAGTTGTATACGTTATCGCCACGAAACCGAGTCCTAACTAACCGATTGCATTGTGGTTGTCGGATAGGCTTATCTATTTATAGGATAGGCTTATATTATTAGGTGATTTCATCTGAGGTAGTTTGTGACCCGCCGAGAAGTAAGTCGCGCTGTTTGTCACGACGGCGCCGAAGCCCCCGAAGAAGCATTGCGCGGCTATATAAGCTGGACGAAACGGGCGTAATAATCCATTAATGTCCACATTTAGAAAACTTTTCCGCCTGAAACTAAAAAAATACCCTTGAAATACAATCTCACCTTCTTGAAAGGATATTTTGGTGCCGGTAACAGATAGAGCGTGTTGTGCAGTGCTGGATTTTAGTTCGGTTTCGATTTTTTGGCCCTGACAAAAAAGAGCTTTTTAACATGTTACAACGTCTTCCGTATGCAAGCATGTCTTGTCAGCCTTTCCGAGTGACACAGAGTGATGACTTCTCTCACCTGGGGCGACAAAACGTGGAGCAGCGTTCTTTGCCCCTCGGTTCGGTTAGCCAGGCCCATACATACCATTGGCACATTGCGAAGGGCGCAGCTGCGCAAGTGACACATGAATGTTGTGTGAACGCGGCACGACTGGTGTCAGTGTTCGGTTTGAACTATGCTCCGTAAGGGCACCAGCGAGCCCTCACCCAGACAAGGGTCCTTTTAAGCAGTTGTGATGAAAAAAAAAACGGAAAAGTACGTTTCAACATTGACAGCAGGCCCCGCATTGATGACGCTATCGATACTCTCGCCGGCGCCTGCTGTTTTATATCCTAGACATGATCAACGGATATTAACAGATCTGCATGCGCCTAAAGGACAAGGAGAAGACGCTATTCTGCACACCGAGACAACTGAAACCCAGGAGAACACAGAAACGCATGTGATTCGGCCTAAGTAACGCAGATGGAACGTTACAGCGGTTGACGGAGAAAATCGTTGGAGCTCTAATGTACCATTTCGTCTATGGCACCTCAACGGTTTCATGTTCCACTGATTTGGTTTCAACACCCATATGACTCACCTGTAAAAAATACTGAACGCCATCGCCTTTGTCATTCGGCATTTGAAAACAAAAAAGAATCCACATTTTATGCAACTCAGACGATAACAGTGTATCTAGACCACAACATTAAGGCCACCGGAAATTTTCGGAATGCCGAGAAGAGCTGGGTTGTAGGCACTGTGCTCACCCTGGCGTCGGCTTTCTAAATTTAGCTTCCTATTACCTGCGATTTACATGGGTTTTTGCACGATTCATGAATTTGCTTTACGCCACGGTTAGCGCGAAAGACTTCATTTTGAGCGTTAACAATGACGGCATTTATCGGCTTGTGCAGTCCAACATGATAAGGAAGCCGGTTCTGTGACATTTTCAGCAGGATCTGAAGGCAAGGTCCTAAACGAGCGTCAACGGCACCGAACTAAAAGCGGTGCTCGCCCCGGTGCTTTACCTGTAATGTGTCCTGTAAGGGCTCACCGGTTCACCGCTCAGAATCGCACCAAAGTACCTTAGGGTACTTCTGTCTATACGGACCGTGTCGGTAGCAGCGAGGCGCCTTCTTGGCGGAGCCTCATGATCTCTGCCTCCTCCATGTTAACCGCCAATTTGGCCTCATCCCCCTGCAACAAGAGCCCTACGAGGGTTTGCTGGACATGAAACCAGATTTTTCCAAAAATGATAAAATGGTTGGCATAAAGCGACGTTTTTATCTAAGCGTTTAAAGGTAAACACAGTGGGTTAAATCATTTAGCAACAGAAAAAAATCACTGGACATGGGCTGCCGCCTTGTACTACGCCAGTTGATTGGACAAATAGTTCGAGTTAGGTCACTCCATCACCTATGTTTACAGAGCTTTCTAATGGAACCGCTTTTGTCAGATGTAGCTTATTTTGAAGAATTCCCCATAGGGAACGCTCTGCTGAAATCTTGTCTCAGGGCGTTATATCAAGTGCCCACTTAAAATTCACGAACACGGCGTAAAGCGTCTAGTTTGGTGGACGACAGGGAGGGTGCACCTCGTGAAGTAGTACGTCACTTGGTGTAGATGTAGAGCGTCCTGCGGGGAATCTGTGCTGTTTAGTCGGCATACGTGTGCAAGCTTCCGTAAATCTCGTTAAACGATGTCTGATGAGATGGCCAATAAGCTAGTAACGTAGCAACAGCATTTTCTCGCGACCGCCCCTCCATGAAGATGGGCCGTGCAGATTACCTCTGTCTCTGGGGGTGACTCCCAGAAAGGCATCAGCTCAATTCTTTAGCAAAGATGAATACTTCAAGCAAACACTGGATTGAAATATCCAGCAGGCGACCATGTTAGCTGCATTTGTTAAGTGTTCACTCACAAGAAGCATTTCTCTTCAAGTTAGTGCTAATTTGTTGGAATACTAGCTGGACGTGTCTCAAGCATTGCTATACCACAGAAAATAAGTGTTAGACCAAACATTAAATTTAATCCCAGTTTTTTTTAGACCTGGGGCCTTACGCCAATACGTATTGATACAGTGTCACTTACGCATTGCTACATTAATTGCTATTTCGTCCTCCATGGGTTCATAATCAGTTTTCAGTATGGCATACCCAGAATAGGTCAATTGTACTCTGATGGTAGTACTGCTCAACACCAAGCATTAGTGACTTACACGGGCAAAACAGAATCGATACCAGAATCAGAACTTCTGTAGGGTCATTC
Source organism: Varroa destructor (assembly GCF_002443255.2). Classification (NCBI taxonomy): domain Eukaryota; kingdom Metazoa; phylum Arthropoda; class Arachnida; order Mesostigmata; family Varroidae; genus Varroa; species Varroa destructor. Next base: position 13,873,476 of record NW_019211455.1, on the reverse strand, counting down.
TAGAGATTTAGGACTTATTACTACGTGTATAAATTTATTTTGAGGAATCGTTCCCTACGCTTATACAAGCTGTTTGTATATACAATACAACGAGAAGTAACATTCGTTCTTTAACGATAACAAGAAATTTCGGCGTATATATAGTGGGATCAGCGATAGGCCCATAGGTCCCTTTAGTTGAAACTACAAACCCACCCTCGTGTGACACATTTTAGGTGTCAGCGTGGTACGAAAACGTGTGCACATGCTTATATAGCTCACTACGGCCCGACAGTCCGCAAATGTAAGCGTATCTAGCCACTTAGAGGTTAGTGCCCGCATACTGCGCAGGCCCACTAGCAGGCCCTTGCTATAGAACACCGCAAAAAAGATGGTCAGAGTCAATATACGGCCAGTGCATGATAAGCAGATTGAATCATCGCAAAAAAGCAATCCTGTGCTTGTTTATCTTGATGTTCCGACCCACAAAGATAGAAATTTCGGTCACCCGGAACCGACCCAGACAAATCCAGGATGCAAAACAGGTGAATTTCTGCCACTACAAACTCATGTAATGATTCGTGAATTACTGGTACGACCCAATCTCTAGATACATTTATTGACTTCGTTGAAAACCGCGTTTGGGTAAATCTTTGTGTAACTATTAATTGCATCAATATACAGTAGTGAGTGTAAGAGAGACTCTTCTAAACGCGAACATCGATTGAGTGAAGCGTCGTTATGGTACTAGCGGTAAATTTTAAAATGTTATTGATGTACTGAAAGAGAGTAACTATCAAATCTATTCCTCTTTTTCGAATCCTATTTGGATCCCTAATTGGAAAAAACCCACTGTTCTATTCGTAAACAATTGACAACTGGTTATCCTTATCGGTCCTGGCTAAATATCGTCAAAGATGGAAAAGGACGCATTATTTTTTCTAATTCAATTGCAAAATTTCGAACGTAAAAATGAGTAACGCCATTTTTAGTGGTGACTCACGCTAGGAGATCTCGGCCTCGTAGCATAATACTCATCATGCAGTGAACAGTATGTACGTTTGAAAAAGGGCAGTGTTTCTCTCAAACATACGTCTGTAAAGCGTAAAGGAGTGTGTATACTCTAAATCAGATCCACAACAGAGTCATATGGCGACTGACCGACACAGCATATTATGTCTTGACACTGTAACATATTGACTTTATGGATTTTCCTTCCTTTGACAACTGGAAATTTTCAAGACGTTGCCAATGTTCATTGGAATTTATAGGTTAGGGCGTAAGTAGCGCTTTCGCATTCAGTCGAAGAATATTTCGTGCATGCTTCGTGCGCTGAATCTTGGATATGTCTTGGATATCTGGACAAAAATCGTGCAATATCTAAAAAGCTGTGCCTCTTGAGCTTACAATAGCCTTTGATTTATCATTAGTATTATAGGAATTACCGTCCTGTTATCGGTGCCAATAGATTAATTAACACATATTTGAGCCCATCTCTGATTATGCTCATTCTTTTTTAATTTTTCCATTTTTCATTGTTCGATCGATAGCGAGACATAATGACGTGGGCTTTTTAAGGTACGGCTCTAGAATACTCGCTAGTCGGCGTCGTGCAATTTTCAAAAAAAAACTCCTTCTACAATGTTGTTCGCCTTAATGCATGTAGAAAATTTCGAATATTTCTAACTAGAATTTCTCAGCTATCTCATAGCAGATCCCGTGTCGTGTCTTTAGTAGCAGACGAATCGGGCTTATGAGTATACCGGTTAGATAGAATGGCAAAAAACGAAGAGTGGCTATTTCTCATGTTGTCATTATTATGCCATCGTCAAAATACAATCAATTCGAAATCTTTCTCTCGAATGGTTCGTCGTCGTGCATCCACCCAAGCGTGCCTGCTCAACTGGGTCACTTCGTGCAACATCTTCTCAAACGCGTCCGTTCCGTGCTTGGTTGTTACGGCCCGGCAGGTTCATATCTTTTACAGTAAACGTTCATGAGTACAGAATTGCAACACTGTCAGCTCTATAGTTATTACGAAAAATTGATGGTATATGGAGTGTCACCGTTGCTTCAGATGACCGACAACGCGGCTTCCGCGTCGCAAGACCACATTAACAGGCGCACTGATTCCTGTTTGTAGGGTCGTTATTCTATCTACATAGATATATGTCGGCTTCGACCTCCTAGTTTCATTTTTCTGAAACTTTCTAGAAGTCTCTAGTGTAGCGACAGACGTTCGGAAATATAGGTTATCGAAACTTCGTACCGAACTTAGTGATCAATGGGAGCCATTCATCATCATTATGGCCATGTGGCAAGTTATCCTTTTACTTGGTTATTTGACGTTCGATTACCTTAAACGTTCACATGAAAACGAATCACTGACACAGAGATCCTTTTTAAGATTTCACAAAGGATGGTGGGTTTAGCCTTCCTTCAACAGTACTGATGAGACCCTAAAGCCTGGATGAGCTCGTATCATCGATATACACATATCTTTTGAAGTATGAGTATTTGAGTAAAGGAATCTTTATTGGCCTATTCTTATATGCAAAGTGTCAACCATCTGTGAAAGTAAATGTTGTCTCACATTAAATCTAGTCAGAGTTCCGGCCGGTACAAAAGTAAAGAAGAGCAGGTAGACGTCTGCTCGCGAGCGGACGGTCAAAAAATTATTATATACTCGCATGCATAAACATCACGGAAATTCTTGCGAAATATCTATGGGACTATACACTTATAACGTAACAGCGTTGTGGACCAAGTTGGACCGAAAAGCAAAATCCAAGTGGAATTTACACAATCCAAACAAAGCCTGAGTGATATAATTCTGCTGTAGCATACCTTGCATTGTGGGAAGGCGTCACTTTACCTTTACTCGACGTGAAGTGGGTCAATCAGAATAAGGGCAGATTATCACGGCAATAAGGTTTTGGCCTGTTCAGTATTGTAATTAGTAGAGTAACTGAGAGATTTGCAGAATGATGTGTCGCTTAGCGTTATCCTTTCGATAATTTAAGGTATCTGTTGCGAAGCTAAAACAAGTTTGAACTTACTATCTCTACATGTAAGTTTGAAAAGCAGATCGACTAAGAAAAACCTACTCGATGGACTCCGCCTTTCTCCACAGCCGTTCATGTTGTTGTATCTATTCATACGGACAGAGTTTTTGTCTCTTCAGTTTGTTATTACATCTCACCTTTTTTTTTTAATGGCTTCCATACACAACATCTGTTTGCACATGCAGAAGTGACAAGTTGTAGCGGGAACTTGAGCTTCAGATGTGACGAGCTCGGCTGTGATGATGGCGGCAGCGATACATAGGCCATCATTGCGCAAGGGTGCGCTAAATAAGCGGCAGATCCGTTCTAAAACAGGCGTACTTACGTGGAAAGCGCCGCCTAGCTAGGAGACGTTTGATAGTTCATTCTTTCGTATACCTGTATGATGACCTTTCCTGTTCGCTGATGAACACTGCAATCCATCGTAGTAAAAGGTCGGCAAGCGTATCTTTGCCGCGGTGAGCTGTCCCTTGTCACTTCCTCCAATCACTGAACTAACAAGCAGTCTAACGGCCATTTAGCGACTAACTCGAAATAGCAGTGAAATGCGAACGCATTGACCAGACGGAGGTGTCACGCAAGTAGAAACTTTGCCTGAGCTGAAATGAGGCCGAGTGCGAGACCTTACCGACCTAATCGATAACTAGTCGAAGTTGATGCGCGAGTGGTTCCCGCGCGATCCTTTGCGTTTCATAATGCCTGTCTCTTGCACTTATTGGCCCTCTCTCTTTTCTAATTTACCGTTTTTCAATTTCTGCCTACCTGTTCTTAGCTAGGTTAAGAAAAGTATCGTCCTGTAACATGCAAACAACAGTATGCGAGCTGACTGACGCTCTAAATTAAGTCAGGAGCTGATAATACGTAGAAGATAGGTGTTCACAATATGGCAGTAAAAGAGGCTCTAGTAATATCAGCTAAAAAATGCGAGTGCTCCACTGGGACGCCTTGAAATGATTGATACCGCTATGCAGACCACATCTTGGCTAATGCTGAATTCTTCGTTCAGTCCTGTCGTAGCTCGGTATGGCTATTCAAAATATACAAGTTTTTATCAGCTGATGGCGCAGTTATATGACTAGCGCGGGCCGCAACATGTTACACTCCGTGCCTATAATCATATTCAAGTTGAGTTTCTCCGTAGCACACTATAGGTGGCGCTGTTCATTGAGGGGGTTCCCTGCTCTAGGGAAAGCTCGCTTATTGGAACAGAATATATCTACTTTCAGTGCATACAAGTCATGCAGCAACATTGTTAGGGCAAACTGTAAGCAATTTAAGAAATAGGAGACAGTGCTACACCACCGGCAGATATATATATATATCCTCTTCTCGATCATCCGCCCATATTATTGCGGGTAGCCGTTATTAAAGTCATATAGGCGACTAGTAAGCAGCACAGCAGTCCCATACCCGGAGTGACATACCTCACACAGCTCGCACATTGTCGCCCAGCCACCAGCAGGCCACTAGTAAGGGCGTTAGGCCGACTGGGCCAATCGTAGCTGCATTAGAGGAAGCGATAAATAACCGGGCTGTCTGCTGTTACTAGAGCCGCTTGCTGCTAGAAGTCACCAGTCGCAAAAATGGGTTACTACGATTCAGAGCAGCTTAGCTAGACCAGCTGCGTAGGATTCGTGTAGCGCCTCCGTGGTGGCTGTCAAACGCTGCTAAATATATCCCTGTTGCAGAGCTCGATTGCAGATGCACGACGATGCAATCACTTCAGAAGCACAATATACGATGACCCGTTTAATCAAGCTACCTGCTGCTATATTCTCGTTTTGGGTCGTGCTAGGGCGCGGTCGATCGGGCGGTCATGGGTCGGGTTAGTGATTTTTTAGAAACGTTTTTTTCTTTCTTTAGAACAACTGCAATGGCTTTGTTTTGAAGGTGGCGGGATCTCTTCGAATAAGCTGTCCAGGGGAAGCCGACATTGTTGATAGTTGCTGTCTATATTGTTGTAACGTTCGTCTCGGACTCCGCCGCCATGGCCGTAGTTTTTTAGAAGCGACAAACCCACGAATATTAATAACAGCAAGGGCAAACACTGCGGCAACGATAGAAGCGGCGGCGGCGGCGACGACCTGATGTAGGAGCAACATTGTCGCTAAAAGGAAGTAGTCGATTGAGAAAGCGGCCATGCCGTAGGAGATAGACGAGTTGGACAAGGCGAAGAAGGTTGGCGTAACCGCAGTTCACTCTAGCATGTATCTCTTTATGGCCGATTAAAGAGAAGCAGGGGCGTGAGCGGAAGTCTTATAATGTGCTCGTGTACACAACAAGATGTCTGGGAGGCTAAAAGCTACCAAATGTATAGCACAAATCACTGCATGAATCACTGATAGACCCCATGGCACAAGTGCATAAATGTGTGTATGTCTAGCTGGGCGCGTTTACGTAATATCATAGTGACGTGCGAAGTGCTTCGAAACTTCGGAAATAGCAGGAACAAAAACGAAAAGTGTTTTCGGCGGCGGAGAGATACACTTACGGGGTGGGCGCATTGTTGTGTGAATAACAATTCTACCTTGCCCCCTCTTTTCTGAAAAATTTTTTGAACGCTGATAGATTATACTGGCCTACGTTTAAAATCTAGGCACGTCAAACGTATTTTTTTAACCACTGCTAGATTAAAAAAAAGCACCAAGTTACCTACTAGAAATGTTATGTGGACGGTTAGATTTGTCGAAATATTGTGGAAAAGGTCTGCCAGGCCTATTATTGGCAGGCATTAGGACGCGTAACTGTTCTGAAAAAGGAATTTTTAAGTGATAATTTTAACAAAGCGGGATTCTCATGTTGAGTGTTTTGTAACGGCCACCACTTGCACTATTCGTACCTGTTAACGATATCGTAAAAACTACTTCAGATAAGCTATTGCGTGCGTTTGTGAAGGAGCTCTTAGCCGTAACGTCGAGTGTTTTCTATTATATTAAACACGATAATTTCTTATTCGAAAGGCATTTCGGAAGGGTAAAAAACGCATGTTTGTTTCGAAAATGTCGTTTGAAAAATGTTTGACTTTTAAACAACTATATGATACAACGATATGAAGCAACTGTTTACAATTATATAGTAAAGCAAGCTGCACAAACGAAACTCACCACCATAAACTTGTAACGGCTGTGGGGGTCGTATCGGTCTTCTGTTATTTTGAATGTACGCATATTTATGCGCAGATAAAAACAAGTCAGAGAAAAAGTTGGTCTGATATTTATACTACATTCACTAACTGCCGTATTTAGTCCTACGAGCTTCATGCGCATCCAATCCACCCTAGAGGATGCATAGGATATTGTGAAGAAACTATAGATAATTCGACCGATGTACACAATTTTCTCAGAAATTGGATCATTTGAAACTGTTATGTAACTAATAATTATCTAACTAAACATTAAACAGAAGTATATAATAAAAAAAAACGGAGTTTCTTAGCCTAAGCCTCTAACACCATTGTCGTACCACGTAAAAGTCCACCACGTAAAAAGTTGCGCATAAACGCCATATAGTTGCTCGTGAATAGAGCAAAATGATATCACACAGATGACATACTCCTAACGCTTGGACCAGAAAAATTAATGCTTTTTTTTTGTTCCGCTAGGAAATATCGGTTCGTATTGCTTAGACATCGGAGCCATCTCTCTCGAAGAGTCTTTCAGCGGATAGACGTTTCTCTTTCGTGTAAAGACACCAGATCTGGTCATTTATTTAAGTAAATCGATGTAATATAGGCCATCAAGGTGTGTATGGAGTTGGTTCAAATCACGTTAGCGTTTGTTAGTTAATACAGGGGATTCATATCGTCGTTTTTCCAATAGAATCTGCGATTTCAGCCCGTGAAATGCAGCACCTCGATTGATTTGCTTTTTTACTTCCATTAAAAGGTCGTACACTGTGTAAAACTTATTACTGAGCTGTGTCTTTTCTTTCTTTCTGCTACAGTCACGTGCGAAATTTTAGGTATTAAGTAAAATTTATTTCTATAATTATCTATATATAACCTTGTTTTAATAACTTATCTTGGTGTTTTGCTGACCATCAGAACTCAAACGACCTGGCAGTAGTGTCGAACTGCCTATTCTGCCTGATGAATACCACAGTTTACTAGGGATCCACCTAAGATCCAATTGCCAAGGTCGATTCATCATCAGTTGCAAAATATGACCTTTCGTCTTGTCGCCATTACCTTTTGTACCAATCTTCCTATTCTTAAATCTCTCGCATTCAGTACGTATCGGGCAGTGAATGAGCTCGACTTCCCGCAGCGAACAAAGACCCAATGGTCACCTATTGATTGTCAATGTTAAACGAGTTCATTACGGTAAAATCCACACAGCTATACCAAACATTGTACTAGCTTAAAAGCTCTGTACTTACATTACCTGGCTTCTAAATTTGTTCCGTTAGCTGAGTGTATTTCTGGATAAAACTTTAATCTTGTTATTATATACCAAACAAAGCTATTCATTTGAGCCCCAATCCAACACGTATGCCTCACAAGTGTGTGAGGTATTCAGGGAATATTCATAGAATGTGGAAATAGAATCACCATTAATATTTTTTCTATTGTCCTTGTTATTAGCCGTTTTTTTTGACCTTTTAATTTATTTCGCAAGGATCGAATGTTTGGCCATAGCTTTCACTGTAGGCCCTGTTGCTAGTGTACATAAGCTTTCGAGATCACTTACCCAGGTACCATCAAACACCATTTAATATTTACGTTGACGATCGCTCATAGCCAACCTTTGATGATAAGCAGTGGTGATTCCCGAGGTAAGCCACTAGATGTAATGCGAAGCCCGTATCCCTGATTAAGTAAACTTTATCCTTCTTTTATACATTTTTTCATTACAAGCTGATCCGTCCTCTTCATGATCAGGATACATTTATATTCCTATCTCCCGTTCGGTGCCTAGGAGCGGTATTTCAGCCTGGTCCTCCTGCATCTGGCCGTGTTGTTTCGCTTCAAAATCTTATGTTTGTAGGGCTTGCTATTTTACTTACCATTTTGGTATGCTTGAGATGCAAGCGCATCCAATGTTGCTTCCTTGCTTTCAGACAGTCAAAGGCCATAGTGTGCTTCAACTGGTAACAAAGTCTAATAATGATAAAAATAAGACTATAACAATTGGCTGGTGCTAGATTTCTATGGAATTGTCTGCGTCAGATATGACATAGATTGGTACCGAATATGCTAAATATACTACTAAATTATTTATGAAGATGAAACTTGAATGCGTTCAATTATAGGCATCGATCGTATTTGGGTAGCGAAGTTAAAAAATTTTTCGATTAAGACGCATTTCTGTATGAAGCATTCGTTCATGAGTTGACGTTCCTCTACCTCATGCGCGTATCCTTTCAGGTGATTTCATGTAACAAGAACATCTGCACACTGCAAGTCACAGATACAACAGGGTCTCATCAGTTCCCCGCCATGCAGAGGTTGAACATTTCCAAAGGGCACGCGTTTATCCTCGTATTTTCCGTCACCTCAAAACAATCGCTCGAGGAGCTCAAACCCATCTATAACGTCATTCGCGAAGTCAAAGTGAGAAGTAGAACCGGCCCTTAAGATATTTCTAAAAAACATATGCGTGATTATCGGATATGCGCACTTGCAGTAGATGAAAAACATTTAGAGGAGTATTATTCAAAATGGCACAGAGTCAGCATAGAATAGTACTTGCAGCCTAGACGAAACTCTATCCGGGAAGGGGGATGTATAAATTCTGGAAAAGACGGTTAAAGAAAAACCTTATATACTGTACGCAATGCCCATTTACCCATTCACCAATAATGGCTAACATAAACAGCACTCACGTTATACATAGTTTGCGTAAAAGTCCTTCAGTCACTTTGCCCAGGTGCGCACTTGAAGCTACTGCTCATAGGAATATGCGAAAACTGGGTTAAAAAAATCAATCTACCGTGTAATTTACCTTAAACGCAAAAACCCCTGAATTCGGTGCCTGCTACTGCTGTGGTAAGCAAATGGTATTATCAATATCCATTCTGCTGTACGGTGGTCGAAACGTGAAACTCTCTCGTTTGATCTAGGCAGCGCCTACTGATGCCTCCGCCCTTCGACCCATTTCGCTTGCTGTTTCCTTGAGTTGGGTGCGCTTTTTCGTGTATACATGGTCTGCAGGCCCCGTGTTGCTAGTAGACATACGGAAGCAGTGTAAAGGTGTGCGCGAGAAAAGGTATATTGGCATATAACAATACCTTCACAGCATAGTGAGTTGCCGAGGAGAATTAACCTAATGGGAAAACCCTGACTTAAATGTGAGGCCTTGCAGTACGTACCGGTGCTCCGTGAGTAAGCTTGAAAAACAAAATATGACTTGCAGCCTGAATGATACCGACGACGAAAGTGAAACTCCAAATCCTAGTTCTGCTGACGTTATCAGATGCGCCTTCAACGATAGGTCCCCATAACAAATACAAACAAAGAAGAAAAAAGGAACAGCAGCTATACGAAGAAAACGAACGAACTTATTTAAACCTATGTCAATAGGAAATCCGAAAAAGAAGCCTACATAGAAGTTATGTGACAGCAGATATATACTCCAGAGAGCCAGCTTTTCATGTAAAAAGCTTGCCGCAAGAAGGCAAACTTGTTCCGATGAAGAGCAATTTGCGGGAAGACTCGAAACTTTGCAGCGCGTTCTTGCTTTTGAAGCCATTCCACTTTGTCTTTGATTAAAAAGTGCGTAACGCTTTTTTTTACTGCAAAAACTTTCAACAACTTTCAACACAAATGTCCCTTTCAGTAAGAATGATACCTTACGGCACGATGGGAATCAGTGATTTGAAGAGCGGTCATATTTTTGATGGTTGCAAATTATTACGGAAGACGTATCACCTCTTACTTCGTTCTAGCTCAAGCTAAGGCAGCGGTTGTTTTAGGCATTCAAGTCAATAGAAGCTTACGATTCACTCAACTCTACCCTAACTAAGTCAAATTTCAAACATACACATCATCTACTTCTTCATAAAGCTATTATGACATTTTTTTTAATCCAAGCCAGCATTTTGATATTTAGGTTTTGTATTATTTGATTATTTATAGCTTAATCATCAGTATACGAAGCATTTTTTGTGTGGGACCCATTCGTTTTCACATCGCTCCCCTGAGTCCGCTCAGGATGAACCATATTTCCGCCACGCTGCTTCCGAGGGCGATCGATCCTTCGTAAGAAAATATCCTCTTGCGCAGTTTAAATTTACGAGACTCTTGTACAAAACAGATTCCTGCATCTGCACAGGTACCTTCCGTTAAGCTTTCTTTGAGCTGGTGATGGGAAAGGAGTTCTTTCTTGTTTGCACTGACGAAGACTCATTATTTGGATTCATTTTTTGAAGCTAACTAAATTATTGTTTGTTATACAAATACCCGTAGGTGATGCGAGTGATTCTCGCCAAGCAGTAGTTAGCTGTCTATTAAGATTTATTGCCCAAGTCGGCCTAGTTATTATCCAGCTAACATGAGCTACAGGTTTACATTTAAAACGATACAAATGGTTCAGTACCAGAACCACGTGAATGCTCATCCATAGCCCTAATGGTTCCTACCAAAAGGAAAGCAAATTCAATCGTACCAGTCGTTTTCCCTAACAAACAGGCCAAATCAGTTGTCCCGCCCGTTTGTTGTTGATCTTCGTAAGCCGCCTAGCAGTAGCAGCTAACCAATAGCTGGAACATATTATCAGGGTCATTTTGTTTAAGGCAAAACGAGAATCAAGGGCATATGAACGTACATTAGAGCGGGCTTGCTAAGCTTCGTTATCGGACGCCAGGCAAAAATTCCGCACTCATGCGCCTGCCGTGTGTATAGCTGCAGACGTCTATTTATTCTGAAAATAATTCATTTAGCTTAAACTGGACCTTCACAACCGTCAGATACATTTTGCGATCTGGTTCACATTTATGGTATTTTAACATCGATCTGAACTACTATAGAATTAGCCAAATGCCTCAACGCTACGAATCTGCTGACCCGCTTCGCTCTGCGCTGACGCTGTCTATCAAAAGTATAGGAACGATGCTGGCGCAACTCCGGCATCGATCCGAAGTAGTCGGGCTTTGCTTTATCGAAACAGCGAATCGGCTTGTACATGAGTGTCTAATACGGACTTCGTTGTTGCATATCGTTTGATATAAAACATTGCGCTGACCTACGAACATCTGAATATGCACCCTAACCCTTGGTCTGAAATGGTCGACGCACGAACCTTTTCATACTTGAACGGTCCTAATGGTTTGCTGGGAAAGCTAAGCTTTCGACTGACGAAGGAGCACTGGAAGCAAATCCTTTGATTGGCTCGGTATAACGAGTGTTGTGCTTAGAGGCAAATTCGTCGACTTTTCGCTCTCCTCACACGATGGTTATTACTCGCCCTCAGCAGAATTAGCCAGTGATGGTCCCTTACAGATGCCGCATCACTTCCATTTGCATTGCGGCTCGCGGTTTCTTTTCGGATGCTGCCGCCACAGCATAATCCTTGCACTCTTACTGGATGCTTTGATTAGACCTATCCTATAGCCATACAAGGACAGCAAAACAGGAACCCCGTACCCTCCGTCGCATAGCTTCAGATCAAAGCGATTAGCTATGCGTATGTTTGCAGATGTATGCACATCAAATTTAAAGAAAGGAATAGAATATGGTCTTCGCAGTATGTTTAATCAGAAAACCCTAAATGCGACCTTTAAGCGTTAGCTCATCACGCAGCACTTCTGTAGCCCCACCGAACTTCAGAAATGCCTCATTAATATTCCTTGAAGTGGTTGGAAGGGATCGTTTAGGCGATCTAGCTTCCATTGGCTGAAAGCGCTCGTACAGCTTTGCTTTCATGTACGAGTTTCTCAAACATCCAGTCGTACCAACGGCCCTCCATTTCTTCTGAAAACTTGTGTTTTAAGAATCTTTTGACGCAGCTTGCCACCTGGGCCCTTTAGCAGGTGTTTAAGCTATTCGAGCCCCTTCTTCGGCTGGCCTCCGTCGAATGCTACCTCCGGTCACTCCTTTTTACTGTTCAGGTGAGTGATTAGCCGGATCAGCGTCGAGTCGTATCGCCAGCCATCCCGCTTTTCCCACAATAATAACGGAAAGGGATACAGCTACGTTTCACATACGTGTATTCTGCGCTTATGTAGCAGTACATTCTTACTAGACTTTCGTGACACTGCAAAGGTATCGTGTTGTATAAGGATATAGTAGTATGCACTGTTTTCATGAATTCGGCAGATCTGTTTAGTTTTCTTTCACATGACCAATTGACCACAGCCATTGGGAGAGCAAGGTATATGACGAGGTGTCCAAACCACTTTGACGATAGCGGTGGCGGCGGCAAGGGATAATCCCGATTTGATCTCCTACGCTAGACTTGTTGGTTACTGAACGAACTGCTCTGAGCCCATGCCCAGTCGAGTGAGCCCAGAGGAATGGCAGCAAAGTAGGCACCTGTTTGGCTAAGCACTCCCAAACAGCACTCGAACAGGCATCATGGTCTGATCTGCAACAAGTTTTCGCTGCTACGGGTTCTTCATTTTATAGCTGCAGAACTTGGACCGCGGCGCCGTCACTGACGCGTTATTAGACTTCTCGCTCGTTTAAGCTCGTATGAGAACCTCGTGGAAAGTACGTATGGAGATTCTAGTCAAGTTCAAGAGAACCCATTACCTCAGAGGGAAATTGCCAAGAACTTTCTCTATAGAAAAGTACTTTATAAAAATATGAAAAACAAAGAGGTAACTTGAGTAAATCGCAAACTTAAAGCAACTCTAGAAAACTCTACAATCAAACAATATAAATTAGCGCCGCTGAGGTCTATCGAATTAGCTATGAGGTCACTGAATGTCACAGGTTAGGACGAAATCGAGCTTGAAGTCACAAGTTGAACCTGTCAATAAAAGCTGCTCCTATCTCCTTGTCGTTCCGACCGATCATTTAGTAGCTATGTTAATCAGCTTAATTTTATTTGTCATTCCGTAAACCGTAGAAGATCGGTCGGTCTCTCATAACCGTTTAATGATTAGATCTATCCGAATCAACTATATTGGATATAGGATGTAACTTTGTTCTAATCTCTGGAGTGCAGTCGGCACCGTCGTGTACTTTCACCAGCCAGGCCATAGAGATAAACAGCTTTTGGTAAGGACAATTAAACTAGCGTTTTGCTCGATATTAATCAAGGGGGCCATGACTATTCCTTAGAAAATACGCGATACGATAGTGTAGAGGTTTATGATGATTAGTTGAATATGTGTTGGACCAAATCTTATTTTGGTTAAACGTACGCATATAATTGGAACAAAAGCTTTTACAAATAATTATTGGTTCTGCCCGTGGAGCCCCTTTTCTTTGGACAATCATGGTGGTAAATCTGTATCCTGTTGCTTAAGAAAAAGGTAACATAAATAAAATTACCTGGCTATTCTTAGTGAAACAAGCAAAATGTACACTTGAAACAAAGCTAAAATGATCTTCCATTATTCTAGAGTTAAATCTATAATCAATGTACAGCGCAAAAAACTGAAATGCCCAAATCATATTTTCGCTTATGTACATATATTGGACGGCTGTTAACATGCTCATATGCTACAAACAACTCGAACCGTCTAACGTGTCATGTCCTAAGTAATTCAGGACACGACTTACTCGTGATTGTGTGCAGTACAAGTATATAAAATAGCAGCAATCAGTTGTTCGCTTTTGCTGCTAACGTCACAGTTTGCGCCCTTCGCTTTTGCAGGCGCGCATCGGCAGAATCTACCGAAAGTTAAAAGAGGACGGAGACGAGCTTCTCAGAGCTTTTGACAGCGAAGGTGCGCAAAGAAGGAAATAGAACGGCACTTCATTCGTTTGACAGTTGACAAACAATGAAACTTGCGTTTTTCATACGGTTCTAACCCGCTCCTCCGATTCCCTGTTCGCTTAACTGACTCAAGCAGCAGCAGTACCAATGCTAATAGGGACTAAGCAAACGAACAGTTCTCCGATGCAGGCAGCGCCTCGGTAGCCCTCCCCAAGGCTTCCCATTATCTATACATACATACACTCACTGCTACTGATGCACACGTTCCCGGCCATTGAGTCTAGCCAATTGCCCCTACTCACAACCTTAGAAAGGATCAAGACAAGAGCGTGAGGGAATAGAAGCCGAATGCTCGCCCCGGAGCACAATAGGGCAAGAAAGGGCGAGAAAGATAAGAGCTTGGTCGATTGCATCTGTGGCTGGGTCATGCAACCCAGAAGGAGGGGGCTTGATCAAAGAAGCTGGGGAAGACCATACTGGACGAAGGGAGACTACGGAGAGGCTTGGGTCAGAAAATGGGTTTATGCAACGGGAATGTTCAGCAACTTGAATAGTGATAACAAAGAAAGACTAAGAACGGAAACTAGGTTTATTTCTAAGAAAAAATCTGCGTAAGGGGAGAGATACTTCTATTGTATAAAATACAGATATGAGGCATACTGCACGTAGACAATTGCTTTACTGTGAAATAGTGCCATTTTTATAACATCACATCGTACGATTGTATTTTTTTCTCTTAGTATAAACATTTGAAAATGGGGACGTGATGCTGGTTCTTGGTTGCTACGACCAGACCAGCCTACTTCAAGTTATGTGTCAATAAATCCAAAGATCGCATCATAACCATAACCGACACGTTTACAACGGACGCGTGCTTCGCATTGCTTTCTAGACCTACCCACAAACAACGTTCCCGTACAAAAAAGAAACTAGCTTTGAGCCTTTCCTTTTTCTACTTCTTTTATGTCTTGGTAAGGGCACGACGTTTTATTGTGGTAGACACAAGCGGCATTGCGGAGCACCCGAATAAAGATAACTTCAATTACTTGATTCCTCAAATTCCGTCGTGTCAATACATAAGCACACACGCATAGTCTCTCTTTGCTTTTTCGAAAGAAAGAAAAAATTATGATAGAAAAGTTACGCACCCAACAAGTTCTTTTTTTTTCCCTGTTCTATATTTATGCCGTTCATGTGGTGAACGGTTCTAATTTGTGACGTGGGCCATTTCAGAGTGGTGAGACGGAACAAATACCGATCATGCTGGTCGGTAACAAATCGGACGAGGAATCCTGTCGTGAGGTGGATGCTAGTATTTGTGAGAGTCTCTCCAAACAGTGGCAATGCGGTTACATGGAAACGTCTGCAAAAAACAATACCAATGTTAAAGAACTATTCCAGGTAAGTTGCAGAAATGTACGCAGGTCCCGTAATAATCGTACTGAACTCTCTGGCTATAAGTTGTTTTCTTTTTCCGCATGCAACTGCATATCTATATGATAGAATCGATGTTATTATTTCCTACAAGACTAAATTAACTTCTTATTTTAACGGTATGAAAAGCTGTGCCTAGTTCGTTAAATTCATTCGTCGTCGGTTTCGTATCGCCTCGATTATCGGCTGTGACCGCAAGATTCTGCAAAGCGTTTCATTGTCCTGACACAACAAAAGCATGTTCTTACCGTACATTTGAGAGGGAAGGCCACAAACAGGATTAAGCTCTCAGTTCGTTAGTAGACAGGGTCTAGCCTCTGTAAAACAAAATTAAGAATTTCAACTATATTCATAATTGGCTGTTGATCAGTGATCGGACAAGTTGGCTTCTTACAGAATAGCTCTTTGTATCGTATTTTGTTTTCTTGGACCTGCTGTAAATAGCCGTCTGGGAAATACAGTTAACTTGGCCAGCTGCTGACTTCATCTGATCTCCAGTTCGATCCACCGGATATTATGGATTAGTTACGCTTACTTGGCCGATTGACATATAGTCCATGAGTCCGGTCAGCAAAAGTCGACTTAAGTCAGCTGCAATCATGTCTCCATTTACTCTATTCAAGTCTGAAATCTACCTAATCCGGTGGCTAGAAAGATACGTGCCTATTCTCTCCATACGTCTGTCTTCCTTATTTAAATTCATAGCTATATCCCTTGAAAAAAGTAACGTTTAAGTATATAGAAAAAAAAAATTCCCAAGACATGTTTCTTCACTCATTGACGTGGTCCAAAAAGAGGTCTTCTAATATTATATTTATATCGTACATAGCAAAACCCGCTGGTCACATAAGTATCGTTATGCTGCAGCACAGGCTAACAGCGAGACGGCGTGGAAATAACTGTATTGCGTTAGTTACTACGTCGAACTGCTCGTGGCTCCCATGCTTGATATTATGATAAAGGGCAAATAACTTCAGTTATGATGCTTTAGCACAAAACATTGGCCTCGACGATCATGCGTGTTCCGAACATCTCAATAAATATTCAGACCTCTCTGATCAAGCGAGTACTGCGAAGTAGAATGATAATATTAACAGCAGCGTCAATTGAAGCGCAATACCTAACAAAAAGCATTGCTGTATTGCTAAATTCGTGACAATGGCTCATACCGTCACTCGACTTGTTCCATAAAAACAAACGGAGTTCTAATGTAGCTGAACTAATTATCGGAACCCGCACCATCTTTGCTATTTCACACTATTTTCCATATGTACATGTGGTCTAATTTAATCTACTCTTTTTTGTTGCAGGCTCTCTTGGAAATGGAAAAAAGACGCAACATGTCCCTCCAACTCGACGGAAAAAAAACTCGTTCCCGTTTCGGCCGCGATAAGCTCAAGGGAAAGTGTGGACTCATGTAGACAAAATCAGCGGCGAAAATACCAATGCAACAGTAAATGACCGACCATGCGAACGCTGATGGCGACGACCCGCACCACATCGTTGGGTCACAATAGATCGGTCCGCAGTCACAGTAAGTAGGCGATACAGCGGCAACTATCGGGACGTTGAACCAGACCAATACTATCAGCATGGTGATGAGCCATTGTCAAATCAGGGAAATGAGGCCTCAAATAAACGTGCGTGTCTGTGCGTGACCCTGTCTGAGTTTGGGGTATACTCTGTACCTGACACCTATATGGCAGTCCGTTCTATTAAAATCATGTTGCAACGTATGACAACATCATGGAAAACGACAAGCTTGAACATAATTCGGCGGGGGCCTTTCATGGTGTGGGGCCCGCGCCGCTTCCCAATTCCCTAGCAAACCCCTGAGTCACCATAGCAAATCAGCTTTCTTCATCTTCCGCTATTAGCACTTGACAACTCTTATTAGAACTTCAATTACAATGTACTCTACAGGAGGTCAACACCCAATCACTTATCTGCCAGCAGAGAGATACCAAACGCGTTTACCAGCGATCGGCTTACCACAACTAACGGCTATGTAGTAATACTACAACCAGAGTTTAACTAAGCAGATTTCCTATGGCCATTCCCTATCGTCGCTATTGCCATTGAGTGGATGGCGTGGAGACGTACAACACACAGAACGAATGCTATTACTTGTTAGTACTACAAGAACAAAACATCCGACCTACGTGTACCTTACTAGAGAAGGGACAAGTTATATGGCATGGCTTACTTCTTACCAATCAAAAACCTTTGTCTAATGTGGGACGTCAACTGTAACAGAGAGCCAAGAATCAAGCAACGTTTTTAACGAAGTAGACGTGTTGATCATTATAGTAGAATAACAACATCGTTTATACGACATCGCTGAGGTCGTCGCTCAATCGGATAGATCTTAGGCCAACTTCAACCACAAATCGGTTTAGTGAAAAGCGAAAAAACGTTAGTCATAATACCGTACTTTTTTCGAGTCAGCCTAAACTCAGAAGCCTATTTCTCCCCTTAGAGGAGATATGGAGGCGTTCACGACGACCACAAAATAGTACGTCTTACCTCTCTACTTCCGCATTAATTTATACTCGATTTAACTGATTCTACTCAAATCAACAACACTTTCGCTAATTGTACCCTACCCATCCAAATTCCTGTGACTTGCTACATGTTTTGCCACTTGTGAGCGATCAACGCATCGGCACCCGAAGCCCGCCAATATCCCTGGCTTCTTAATGATAATCCTATCGGTCCAAAGTTTGAAAGGGTGGATAGATGAAATTTGCTAAAGTTTGCTCCTAAGCCCTGTCGGCACCAAATGCATACTCCCAGCAGCCCTTCTCTACCGTGTCGACGTAGCGTAACGTGAAACCGCGTACAAGAAAATATCTATAGTCTCTCTATCGAGGTTGCTTGAAGCCGTCTTGGGGTCGTCATAATATCACCCCCTAGAATTTGTGTAACCCGTGATGAGATGAAACCCTGCCACTGACAAAACGTGGCTCTACGGAAAAAAAACGAAGATGACGGAGACAACGTTCAATGACCTTGCTAATGAAAATAATGACACCATGGATCGGGGAAATGAGTCTCGGCTGAACGGCGAGCAACATCAATACAAAGTAGGGTGAAATTTAAGCGAAGTAGGTGATACGAGAACACAAACAGAAGATAAGGCAGATAGGTAGGTGAAGTTAATAAAGTTATGTCAAAAAACTGTCGCTGACCTTAGACTAACTTGTTAATGATTATATATATATATATATATATATATATATATATATATATATATATATATATATATATATTGAGATAATTGATACTGGATTATGGGAGTGGTTGCATGCGCTAATGAATCCAGCGATTGCCATAACGGTAATAATAACCCTACAACCAACTATTAGAACGACGATGAAATTGACTACTCGACGTAACTAAGTGAGTGTAATAGTAACGCGGCCCTTGAGTCCGAGATCGGTCTGATTCCTATGCTAATGAAACTTCAAATGAAGATTGATCTCATTGCTGATGTCCAGGTGCTATTCTATGCAGCAGACTTCCCGCATACATCGCGTAACATCGATTAAGGCTACTTCTACGAAAGACCAGTATTCCAATAGATCAAGCCGAAGTGAGAAATGCCAGGTAAAGGGTTGTCCACAGCCAGCATCGGGTTTGTGACGATGTCTCGCTAAACGGCTGTTAATCCAAGTTAAAGCAAGCAGAAAGGGCCGCACGGCCTACCTGAATTTGTTGACATTAATAACATCGACTCCCATGTAGTTGGCAGGAGCAACGCATGATAAAGTTGCACTCGAGAACAATTTAATAGAACTAATCGAAAAGAGAGGAAAAACCCAATGCTCGAATTCGCGAAACAAAGCTATACGGTTAGATTAATTCATGCTCTGTTCACAGATCACAGTTCACCTATACTAAGGAAAACTTTTTTTGTTGAAATTTATGTCGCACATGGGTAGAACTATCTATTCGGGTTGCCAAACAAACGAAGTTGTCCTTAAAAAACAATGCCAGAACGGCTTGACTCAATAAACGCCGACAGAAAACAGAATTTCTGTACTGCAGGTCAAAACATTTTTCCTGATTAGATATGACGAATTCGAAGGCAGCAATGCTGAATTTCATGTTCTCAAGCACCTTCACGCACCGGCGAGATCAAACCTAAACGAGACTACGCCCAAACGTTTTTACATAAACTATATACGAGTCGCATAATGATGATGATAATAACGACGGCAATTTAGAAGAATCGAATGGGAAAAGTGAGACACATTGTAGTAAAGATAAAAGATACAAACGCTAGCATTAAAGTAGAAAATATATTACGTGTGATTATGGCTAGATAAGCTTACGCCTAGGCACATACAATTTACATAGTATAAAAGGGAGCATGAACATCGATAGGGTCCCAGTGTAGACGGGTGCTACCAGGATATCCAATC
Organism: Varroa destructor; assembly: GCF_002443255.2. Taxonomy (NCBI): domain Eukaryota; kingdom Metazoa; phylum Arthropoda; class Arachnida; order Mesostigmata; family Varroidae; genus Varroa; species Varroa destructor. Next base: position 13,853,748 of record NW_019211455.1, on the reverse strand, counting down.
TGCTCTTAACGATCATGTACCATGGGCATGATCTAGGAGATTTGGCGTAGCCCATGGAAACGAACCTTGGCAAACAAACCGCCTACCACTAAGAATCGCTTTGAAACACGACCATTGAATGCTGTTAGCTATTTACATTGCAGTGTTACATTAACGCGAGAGAAAAGCTCATGGTCGAACGAGTTTCTATCAGGTGAAAGACTGTACGCCAACGGCCTGCGTGGAGCAACGTTCCGTTAGAAAATCGGCGCGGTGTGGACGTTTTCGGACGAAACCGTTTAACTACTTCGGACAATTTGTATATGTCTGCCCTCGTTAATGTTGTATTTATCATATATATGTAGAAATGACAGCATTATTATTAAGAATGCCGTTACGCTGAAGGTAATCGTGACTATTATTCTACATAACTGTATACAGATATTGTTAGCTACATGGAATTGCTATACAAATACGTAGGCGTACGGTAATCAACGGAAGAAGAATACAACTCGAAATCTTTCTAGTGCAGATACTTGTAGGACCTTTTTTACCTTGAACACACAAGATTACCTGCGGAACTGTCGGACAATTCAGTCAAGAATTGTCAAGTTACGAAAAATCAATCTTGCGTTGCGGATTATATTCGCCACGTTTGTATAGTATAGTAGTTGTGCGAATCCACGCTTGCTGTTTGCCATATCGTCAGCGAGGGCGAACCGTTATGAAATCCCTGACAGCTAGCTACCTTACTTTTGAGGAGGGAATAAGGTTCGATAAGGAACTACTAATAAGGAACGCTAGAAAAACTAGCGTCAACGAAAACATCGCTTCCCGGATCGGAGTCGTTTCTCCGCCGTAAAATTATGGCAAAACGCATAAGAAAAATGCTGCTGACATCATAGACGGCAGAGTGAGTGACATATCAAAAGATGGTGGACGGAATGCCGCGACGGCGTTTCGTGATTATCCGTCAATGACCACGTGGAAATGATCATTGGATGTGTGTGTACAGGTACGCTGGCGGAGAAGATCGTTGTTCGGACCACGAACTGGGGTCGGCTCTTTTTCTCGCCGAACCCATGTCGGACAGAGGCAGGCGTGCATGCATGCGGAACATCAGGAGCACCTGACAACTGTGAATCATCACATTAGAAAACTCTACCGAGAGATTTGCTGTCCACTTCAAGCAGGGGCGCCCGTTTGCAGTTTAAGCTTGGCCAAGTAACGACCCAGTTGTTCGTGTAACCAAGATAAGAGTATCAATCAGTGAGTATTTGTTGTTTCATCAATGGTAGATTCGTTGTTATGAGTCATCGTGACGAATCACGAATACGCGCAGATGCCCACAACGAGCCGTGTGAGATAATTATAACGGTCATTAAAACCAATTGCTCACTATATCGTTCGTAATAACACGTTCATTACATTTGGGTCAACATTAGCAGCGTTGATTTGAATCAATACAGGCGCGGTGTCAGGAAATATTAGAGTGGTTTTTAAAAATAACAAAACATAAGATCATATAGAAAACAAAATAATCATATTATCACGAACTGGACATATGCACAGACATTTCATAAACGTTACGAGCAATAACACTGATACGAGATTCAAACTCCCGCCATAACGAAAGCGTGCCCATGTTGATCAGGACGTTTTGACTTGACGTACAAGTAGGCCATGATTTTGGCGGTCCGTACTCGGTCATTCTGTGCACAATGGATGCATTCAAGTTGTCAATAACGTATACAAAACTGCCAGGACGAATTGTAGCTTCTGCTGCGGAGACGCGCTTCTGTATTATAGCGGCATTTGATGATCAGCGTTGAGAGCAGACGCATTCTAGAAGAGAAGCGCTATAATCTGCTACTGTTCCCTGCCATTACTGTTGAACGTATCTAAAAAAAAAGCCACAATACTAAAGGTCAAATTGTTTTCCACACGAGTTACTTGACTAAGTTGCATGCCCACCACAATTGAACAAACACCGCCAATGCACTCTAGTTTGCGGCCATTGCTTGACTCTGCTAGTCGTCCAGCGACTCGGAAGCGTCTGTTGAGTCAAGTGGCTTTTTGAAGCGATAACGGCAATGCTTAGAGCCTATTTATTCCTATATTAGGACCTAGAATTTGCAATTCTAGGACGATAGTAACATCGATGGGTACACACCAAAACGTTTACATGGCGGCCGGCCGTGGCTGAACTCTATTGTAACACAGTAGTAGTTCGAGGATGCGCCAATGCTTAGCACGGCGACAATGACAAGGGATCGTTTCGGGCGTCTCTCAATCTTATACGCTGGCCATGTTAATCTTATACGTACATGAAGCCCACGAACCGATACGGGTAACGAAACATTACAGTTACTAGTTATTATAATTACTATGAATGTAAATTGGTTTTTCATTGCAAAACAGCGGACGAACAGTGGACTATGGATACATCTCTCTCTGCGGAAGGGATTGATCGTCTGATCGAGGAGTAGTTAGCCAGTCAACTATCGATAAGCAATACATACCAAAATGTGATCTTTTTCTATTCAATTTTAAGTTTCTGGTCCGATAGTGGCGACGCAGCTGCTGATGGTGACTATATTTACGGCAGCGACAAATAGCGAGTATTGCTATCTATAGATATATATATATATACACACACAAATAAAGGTAAATAAACAGAAAGTGATATCCAATGTCGAGGTAGAAAAACCCTCCGCTCCTTAATAAGACAACGAGCTCCACGAGCGACCAAAGTCCATACATGCAACACGTACCAGACACAGCGTAAATAGAACTATAATATCGTAGTAACTTCCTCGAATACGATCCTACGTTCAGGCTATTGTTAGGTGTATTACCTTCTTGCTATAAGGATTGTTGCAGGAACGTTGCATAGACATACTGTTATGTTACGCAACGGTGCCGCACTGTTGCTACATAATAAACAAATCGTTCTCTGTTAGTAAACAGCAGACCTAGTAAACTGTATGAGCTAGAAAAACAGGAACAATGGAGAGAGCAAATAAAGATCATTTGACATGTTTCGACTGTCATCAACGTAAAGACACGCGACATACTCGAAATAGGCATCCTCAGCTAACTTTATGCACGAATCTTGCGAGCAGTATTATAGCACACAGTAGATATTTGCACGTTATCGCCATTGATGCTTCGAACAAAATAATCAAAAGTGATCAAAGGCAGGTTAGAAGACATTGCCAACCTACCAAGTTGGTCAAGTCATTCCCGCGTTATGAACTACCGTATCTGAAACAATCACCTACAGCGCCAGGGCACCGATCAGACAAAACATACATACGTATATTTGCCCGCCTCATTCCCACACGAAGACGTTGTCGTTTGCGTTACCTTTGCCCTCCGCAACGCGTAGTAGCGTTATGATCAATAGCGTCACTCCTCCCGTAGTGCGTATGAGAAGAAAAGTCAGTAGATAAATGTATAGATACAATATATATTAGCTATTCTATATACATATGGAAGTACTGTATGCATACCTGTAAAAGGAAGAGAAGTGTTGTCATAGCGAGATGCGTGGCGAAGTGATTAGGGGCAGAAGCAGAGTGTAAACACGGAAGGACTAAGTACCTAGACAGGGACTACTTAGAGCTAAAAACCTAACTAATAATGACGTAAGAGCGTAATTTACACATATGACCTATATGGGACGAACCGACACACAGACCCATAGGAATACGTAGACAGCGAAGACGGGTTTCACGAAATCAGGCCTCCGTCACAGGGCCACCTCCAAATAAATTGAAACCACTACTGATTCACACACAGCGGACGGTAGGCTTTAGGAAAGTACCAACAATACAAGTAGTAGTACATTGTTATAATAATGATAATTATTATCGTATTGTTGTTAGACTATAGGGTAGGACCCCCGACTCGGAAGTTATAGTTTTGAATCTGTCGCAAGTTACAGAGGCCAATAGTCCAACACGAATATAATAGGGTAGTAATAATAATAATAGTAAATTATTATAGTGGTTTGAAAACGTTTTAAGAATCGTGCAAGTTGACGATGGTGGCAAGACGGCGTGCAACGGACGGTTCGGAAGTGAGTGAGATCAATTATTACCAAAAAGCATACAAAAATATGTTTTGCTAATGAGAGTCAATTGGTAATCGTATGATCTATGCCTGTGCATGTGATACAATAGGAACAACATTCGATAGGTAATTATAGACGATAGTCTGGTGATGAACCGCAATCGCATACACACATTGTACATCACCGTATTAAGTGTTCGAGTTTATAGCTACGACTGACATAACACTCGTGAAGAAGGAATGGAACAAGGCGAAACTACGAGTACGATTCCACGAACGGCGGCATTGCTTACAATTGCATCTATGAACAATAACAGGATTCTCCCGTTAAGTGGCTGAGTAAATGGAAACAATGCAACAGTGGCCGAATAATTGACCGTTATTCGTGTTATTATCAGTAATAATTACGATCGTTACTATATAGTTGCAGTAATATTGTACCATAATAGAAACTGTTATAGTAAACGGAACCAGTATAAATAGGCATTATGTGGCTGGTGATATGCTTTTTTCACTGAAGAAAGCGAAAATGATGGAAGATCCTTATACTGGTTAATAATAATTTTCCTTCATAACATTATATATGTGGTAGGAAAAAGAATCTCCGATCATATAGCGCTAAAGTGAAAATAGTCTCGCACCAACGGATGCTAGTAGGTGAATATATATATACACTTAGCACAGACGGCAAAGAGAATGTTGAAAAAAATGCAAAAATTATTCTATAGATGTACGAAAGAAAATTAGAAAAGGGAATGTTATTCCATGTAGACGGTCGCACATAGGGACTGGTGAGGTTTATTGTAAGGTCCGCCAGCTGGCAATAGGCCTTTTGACTTTACTGAAAATTACGCATAGAAAGAATGTGCAAGAGAAAAAGAAAGTCGTGTATGATGAGTTTACTCATTAGATACTTGATGAATATATATATATATATATATATATATGTATATATACATATGTATGTGCGTAATACCTCTGAAGAGCCAGCTGGCAGCAAACGTGCAATGGCCTTCGTCTGTTAGCATACAAGCAGAAACTGACTGCCTGAGTTTAGGCGCATCAGGACAAGCTTGGTGATACGGCACACACATCGTACCCATCTGTGTTCGAGCAACAATGGACAGATCCATGCATTGACGCTTTCACACGCACAGCTTCTTATTCACGTACACAGAGAAGTATCGAAACACTCCCAGGAATCAGCAGGAAAGCGGAAATACGGACATCTTCATAACCCGATAACTAGTACTTTCCAGATCTCCTGGATCTGTTGATATTTGTATTATTTTTCTTCAGTGTGTATTACTACTACGTATTAAATCGAATCAATGAACCGACAACGACGTCAACAGTTATCTGTGTTACAGTTATGATAATATGTCTTGCGAACAACGATAGACGGTAAATAGGTTTAAGGAAACGTCGCTTTGCGACAGACGTTGAAGCAGATGCACGTAGACAGAAACAGCGAGAGATACAAGGAGAAGAAAAAACCGAGAATGCACTCAAATCAAAGTGTTTACGGTACTTTGTTCTAGTTCGTATCGTTCGCCTAGGAATAAATGTGTTATCAAGTTGAACGCCTTTACTTGTCGCTTCCATAAACGATCACTAAATGCCGATGATCGACCCTTACTGGTGTCAACTCGAGTCGCGGCAAGGTACTACCGACATAAGTATTTGGTGCTCCCCTGTTTTTCCTATTTATTTAAGACTAGTAGGGAATATAGAATATAAGTGTGGGGTTTGATCGTAGAGTTTAGTTTGTATGAAGACACAAAGAGATCTTACAAAAGAAATGTTTGAGCTGACGTATCACTGACTACGCCTTATCGAATAAGAACAATCCCGATTGATTGCGCATGCGAAGATGCGTGAAACCTATAAACAACCAGAACTCTTCCTACAACCAATAACTGTGTACGTTAATTTCTATACGATGCTTGCTAAAGTAACAGCGAATATGCAACACCAATTTGCAAATAATAACAATTCTAATGTACGACTCGCCAACTAAAAATAATCGCATGCAGGAACAGGTGTTACTGCAGCCATTCTACCCTGACACTCCCCAAAGAACAACAATGTTAACATCCACGAAAGCGAAATACATACGGATACGGCAAAGACATGTCGATCCATACTTGCCTCACAAAGATAGCGTCTACGGTCAAGATCAGCGTCTACCCATTCGTTCCAAACTGAGTTACTCGATTTCCGTTGGCACTCGGAAGCAAACGTATTTGTGTGCGACGAATGCTGCCAATAAGTAAAACGAGAGAAAAAAAAAAAAGCGATAATTATAAACACCAACCTTCCGGCTAAAGTATCTATAAGGATTTGCGTCGACTGTCACGCCAAGCAAGTATGACTGTTATCGACTAGTACTCGAGTGACTTTCAGCCACAATGAGGTACCGACTTGCCGACTACTATCTAATTATTATATTTGGTAACGCCACATCACAAGAGGCGAAACAGAAGACTTCAATTAATTAATCCTTCTAGTATCACCCCTCTCTCAGACGTGAACACGGAGCATGCTAGACAATACTGGTCAGCCTGCTTCATGCTCACAACACGATCTAAACATTGGCGAAGATTCAGGCACAAATGCAACGTATAAATCTTCTTGTTAGAACGCTGCTCCATTTTGGAGAATGTATGACTTTTCAGTCACAGAAACCCAATAAATTTGAATAGAAATATGTTTTTTGAAGTAGCGAACTTTATTCAACCAATCAAAAAATAAATCTACGCGTAGAATAGTAACAACATTAATGTTATTGTTTAGTTCTGCTTTTTCCTTATTGACGGGGGACTGGTCAAACTAAGCCATGTTAAAATAAACCTGTTTTGTCAACACTACAGGTGCATGCATTATACTCTGTTGGGAATATACACAAAACTTTGCGTACGCATATATATATAAATGCCGTTTAATACAGTCTCCACATACAAATAACCCACACCCATGAAATGTCTCTACACTGCTTTGAAAGTTAACCAAATAGGCAATAGACACTATAGTGTGGTAAAGAGTTGCAACATCGGAAAACATGATATTGTATGAAATAAAGGCAAAATGATAAGATTAGCAAAAAAATTTTTTGGAGACACCTTTTTTGACACCGCTTGACAAATCTTTTTCTTGCAAAACAGCGACGACAAGTTGTAACAAAATGAATACCAACAATACATGCATATATTTATCTAGTTAGAGGGACGACGAAAGCTTTGTGACGGCAAGCAAAAGTATGCAGACCAGCTACGAATAGAAACATACCAAAGGCAATTAGAAACACGTTATGCGAAAACAGAACGCACAGTGAGCAGGGAACGTGAGTGAATAGGAAAAAGAAAGGAAAATCCACAGACGTCAGACACTTTTACAGAAAAATACGGGAGCAAGCGAGCATTGGACTGCGATATAATAAAGAGGAAGGCAAGCTAATTTCGAATCGTTCGAACGAAGCTCTTCGACAAAGTAACCATCATAAGTAAGTCTAATTAAATAAGGAGCTATAGTGAAGATAAGAGGAAAAATAGAACTAATTAAAATGATGATAATTATAAGAATGAAACGATAATAATAATGATTATATTGTAATGGATAATAATAATAATAATAAAGTTATTCATCTCATTAACTGTTCTAGAGTCATATTTATTATGATTGCTACAATTTGCAATAAAAAATGAAGCTTGATCATCCTAAAGTTTTTTTTTACAGATATGAGATGTATCGGCTTAAATAAAATGGACTCGTTAAAGAATTTAAATTCAATTCAATTCAATTGAGAAATCGTAATATTTCTACGTAACGAAACGATCTGGCAGCTTAACGTGTTCGCGGATCCTTGAAATTTTTCTAAGTTATTTTTTAATTGGTACCTAAATATGAGTATCTCCTAATCAAATATTTTTAATTCACGATAATTTCGATCGAGATTAGACATTATCGGCGTTCAAAGACATCTTTATATATTTTTGTGCGATAACCTAAAAAACAAATAAGCTTGAAGTGCACGAAAGCCACCTTTCAGTTTCGAATTGCCTCAAATGAAGTATTTTCAAGCAAGTATATACATGATAATGATCATATTGAAGGAAATTCAAAGGCAAACACGCATGTCAGAACCATGGTTAACGTAAAAGTCCGAAGCCATTCCAGCGAGTTGAAAACCTTGAACACTATAGAGGGTAAAGCAATGATATTTACTATACGCTAGTTCTCTTACCGTTCTAGGAATTTCTTCAACTGGGTATTTGGCTGATATTTTAGCTGAGAAGATCGACGGCCGGATACATTACGTCGCATATCGCCGTCCGTAAAGCAGGCAAACAATCGAAATCACACTGACTTAAACTTGGAGAATATAAAGGCTGAATTTAGTTCTCTAGGCCATGTCGATGAAACTGTATGTTGTCGTCGAGTGCGACTGCCATTGCATCTGTTTAAGGCTCCCGCCTCGGAAGTCTAACATATCTGACAGCATTGACCGTTTTCACTCCAGACAACGCTTAATAACATGAAATGCTTTGGATACGTATTATTTTACAGCCGAACCTAGTCAATACTGTCACCGAGGTTGTTTTCGCTTCTGCTCCGCCATTCGTTCACCTTATCCCTTTCTGCAAGCCTGTATCATTGGTTTCTATGTTCCCTGGGCTCAGTTCCTTTCTGCATACCACTTTAGGTTCAGTGCCTTCGTTTCCTGGCACCCACTTCGCATTACGCTATAAACGCTGTTGAACCGGAAACACAAAAAGCACACGTTCTATCTTAAGCAAAAGCTTTCGCAGTCACAGTCATTTGCTTTTCCGGGCTTAAACTGCTAATTTGCTTAGGGCCTTTTTTCCCAGTGTTTTCTCCGCTTTTTCATAGATCTCATTAGTGATCTCACCTTATGAGAATAGCCACTTAATCATGGTAAGCTATTTTTAGCACGAAATGATGTCTTGTTTAGAGGTACGAAATATATATAATTATAAATATCATAAAATATATTATAATAAACATTTGGAGATATATAATAACCACATCAATAAAATGAACATTTCAATGGAGTTTGAAAGGAGTCGTTTAAAGTATTAGATGCTTCTTATGTTCTAAATGCAAACCAATATTTCCCAGACGATAAAATGTATTAACTTAACCATAGGTAACAGTTCAGTACGTGTTGCGACTATTAGAAAGTTGGCTAGATTTCGTAGAGGAAGCTCTCTCAGAGAGGGCGATAAATTATACTGCTGACATCTCGAGAGATCTTAAGCATTACCGAGCAAGGGTCCTGCGGCTTTGTTAGAAATAAGACAACAAAAAGTGTTCAACCATTTGCGCGCTATGGTAAAGATTCACTAAAAAGATACGTGGGCTTCGTATAGGCTGGAAGGACAAAAAGGTACTGGACCTCATTTCCAGATTGTACCAGATTTTTCGGATGTTCCACTCGAGTCCGGACATCAAAACGGTTCGTTCTATATATCTACAGAATAAAAATTCTTCTGGGTGTTCGATGGAACGAGGAAAAGTACTTTATTTTGAATTTCAAAGTCTTTGGGAAACAGCTATCGTATAATAATGTAGATATCAACTGGCTAAATTGTAAAGTTGAATTGAAAGGGCGGTTAATGGGGCTGCAGAGCGATCTTGCCTTATGACAACACTCGTCCCCATACAGACCCTAGGGTGCCTTTCTGTTGGGCTGGGACGTTCTTCCTTACGTAACTTATTCGCAAAGCTTAGTTACTCGAGCCACTTCTTCTTTAGCACAGGCCAAATCTACCGGCGGGGAAATGGTTCTCGGAAGCTTAAACGATAAAAAATTGGTTCCTGGATGTTTCATCTCAAACAGCAATAAATTCTATTTCATTAAAGTCTCTGGTAAGCGATAAAATGTCATGGATCATAATTGCAATTGCTTTAATTAATTAGGAACTAAATTTGAAAATTGTCTCAAAAGGCTGAGAATTTAGGTGTTTACTTTCTGTGCGCACGCCCGTCTTCAGCATGTTTCGCCTCGAGCTATAGCGAACTCGTAGTATTCTCGTAGATTACTTAACAACGCCTACTTTTCATAATTATGGGTTACGAATATCACTATTGTGATGTTGAAATCGAGCATTTTCTGTTACATCTGATTGAGAGGGTTCGCCTGTAAACAACACCTTCATCTTAATTTATGCAGCTAGAATCGCTAAAATTTTGTTTTGAGGAACCCACATCACCATCGAAAACCAGCCATCAACCATACATAAGCCAGACGTTATGGAAGCCATTGAGGCGTATTCAGTTACTGAGTGGAGTCCATTGAAGCATAGTGCCCGCCTGAGACACAACTGACGTAAAAGCAAATCCATTGATGATTTAATTCATTTTCAAATTGCATCTTTGAAGTGATCAATCTGCAGAACACTAAGGACTGAAACGTATTTCTACTTTCGCATCACGCCAATTGGCTTCACGGTGTTATCGAAATATTTATATTTTATATTAGGCCGTACTGATAAGTAGTCTGGAAATTAACTACAGTAATTAATAATTTGGTGCCCTAGTCTCGTAGCTCAGAATCTTGGTCAGGGTCGAGAGACGGCAAGGGCTATTTGTATATATATATGAGTATTTATCAATTTAATGGTTTGTCCTTAAAATAGTCACCCTACAACATAGTCCCACGCTCGCCTGACGCTATCTGACGCCCATGAATATATTTATCCATTCTGATAAGAAAATTCTGCTAGTAATGAAAAGTAGCAAAGATACATTCAGCTTCGTCATTATTCAGTCTTCGATAGATTTCTAACAATTATAATATTGCCACCGCACATTTCTAGAATTATATTATTTTTACAATTAGGGTTATTCCCCCTTAGTGCAGTACACGTATTTGACCCGTTGGCTTTACCCAGTCCGACTATTTTCGCAGAATAGTGCGTTTCGAATTTATATAACGCTAGAATATTATTATTATATACTTCGTGCTGGTTATAATTACTATTGTTATTATTAGAACTGGGTATTGCTCAACGGTAGAACTCTTTGGATTTATTGTTGACCCGAATTAACAAAAACGTTTTGCGATTTCAAGCGGTCCACATGACGTTAGAGCCGACAATGCCGACAATCTAGGAAGCGACGGGCCATATATCGAATGGTGGCGCCTATCACTTTTGTGTCAGGCTACTACGCGATGAAAATGTACTTTCGGTCTAGGAAGACATAAGAAGTTTCCGATCAAAATCGGAGAGAACAGATAAAGAGGGAGCTGATTAGAAGAAAATTCGGATAACTAGTTCCTAAGATACATTTCAGTTGACAATTAAAGGCTTGTCTGAGAGCTAAGCCTAGGCTATAAAGGGTTTGAAGGCAGTCTTTAAAAATATTAGGCCATGAAAGGTGAACTCTGATCATCCATGCCGGCTGCAAAGCATCTGTGTCGACTTTCATGAGTGATTTCAAAAGAAAGTAGCCAGAATCTATGACACGACCGGTTTCGTCAAGCTAGCGTTCTTACCGTTACTCCCTGTTGAAAATATTTTGAAAAGCTTTCGAGATCAATTGAACATAAGCAGGGACTTAAGCAGAGAATGCCAACTAGAATTCAGAATCACAAACTTCAACTGAAACTTCAATTTATCAAGTAATCTCATTACTACGTTAGGTTATAATGACTGTTACTCTTTGATCTCGATAGGACAAACTCTACTTGATGAAGGACAGTGGCTCAATAAAAGAAATTACAAATACGGTTCTACGCATTAGTGTCTTTTCTTCCCAACATTTTACGTATTCGTAAACGCTGCTCATAAGTTGAAAATGTTTAGCATCTACCTGTTCACTCAGGACACGGTAGAATAAAGAGAGTATGTGCATTTTGCTTAGCTACAAGTTGCCTGCACACAGGCCAGGCTAATAATGTAGTATATTCATATAGGAAATTATGTTTAATGGCACTCGCCAGAAGGTCAAGTTAAGGAAACACGGCACTTTGCTGACTTGTTACAATACTATTGCGTACGTATTTTCGGTAAGGACGGCTGCAGTGTCACATTCCCCACGGCCTTGCCATTCAAAACGAAATCGATGTCGCCCAGTTCACGCCTTCTGTTGATAACAGCCAAGACCTTCTGGAGTAATACAGTCCTACCATTTTGTACACTACTAAATACATATAATTTCACCCAACCAGTGCTGATTACGTCATGTGTCGGAACATTTCATGGTGGAAAATATAGTCTCAGTAATGGTACGGTTGATTAACTTCCCAGCCAATCAAAACGTTTACGTACCGGACGCCATTGACAGGCCGCAAAAGTCATCCAATGAATTTTATGTCGTAAATATCCTTATTTTCAATAATTCATACATATCCTTTTGAATTAGCTGAACTACGCAGCGACACGCTTGTATGGAAATCTCTGTCTTTATTACAGTTTTTCGACACCGAGTAGACCGTACACAGCGACATTAGGATCAAAGTTATAACGTTAAAAAATGTATATTATATATTGTACTTTCTGTCCCCGACCATGTATTTAATCGATACGATGCCCACGTAACCACGACTACTTCTATGCATTTGATTCGCTCAAAGCAACAATAGATAGAATAAGAATTGATTGAGACGTGTCAGTATATCTAAATCTGTCGAAAAAAAGATAGGTAACTTTGCTTTCGATGGTTTAGGTGCGCGCCCATTCGAATGAGACGTAAATATTTTTTTTAATTTAACTAATTTTTTAAATTTAATTAAAGTAATTAAGGCCTCTAACTCTTCGATTACTTTGGAAGAAGTTCTATCTGGGAAAGCGGACTGGTTTTCTTGATTTTCTTAGGGAGGAAAATGTGGGTCCCACGAAAAGCGGAATTCATCGAGGCAAAACTGGTAGCACAGAATATACAGGTACAGGCCTACTACTAACTGTCATATATTCAATACGGTTGATAGGCCCGTGGAAAGGTCGCGGTGCGCTTTGGATCAGCGACAGCACATTTGAACTAGAGTCAAATGGTAATTTAGCAATATGTGTACACGTACAATCTGTGTGCATAGCTACGGGTACATCGGCGCTAAAAGACATAGGACGGTGCTTGTTAGATGACATTACATCGTCGCGTCTATACGCTTAATAATTTCGATGACAAAATTTCGTGTCTTGTCCAGCACAGCTTCTAGTTTGCTCCAGCAAAACACGATTCGTTTGCTATAAGAAAAAATGTCGTCATTGCCGATTATAATTGTGCTGCGCATGAACCGATAATTACCTGCATCGTGTACCTCGATTAATGTTCACTGACTGCACCTAGTCAGAACGCATGCATGCATACTGAATATTTACACACATATAAAATGATAGACGATACTATTATATAGGTGTTTGTTAAGCAACAACTTCCTACTAGGAAAGAACTATGTAGGAGAATAGATATTATTACTACGCCAACCAGTGCCGACGCTGTAACGTCAATCAGAGTATTTCCAAGCCAGCCAATGAGCACTGTTTCAGATCACTGAAGCAGCTAGTTTCGTTGATAAGGCGATAATTTCATTATTGCATAACATTTCGAGTGTAATGCTTCGGTATTCCTTCAAAACGTTGAAGAATCTGTTCCGTGACCCGCCTCTCACTACCAGTCGCGTACAGCTGCCCTCTATCGGTCTAAGTGACCAACAATCCCAAAAATCATACCACTAAACGTGTAAGACTGTTCTTGCTTCTCACCTTCTGAGTGACCTCCTCAGCTGCAATGTTTCTTGACGCGACTAATGTTCTTCGACGCAAATGATGAGGTCTTACGCGCATACGTAGACGCGTACATATTATACGATATGTCATATTATACGAGCTATAATCCTCAGTGCTAGAATGCTACGAAGGGATCCGAACTACAGTAACTGTTCGATGAGGCAGGCATTATACTTTTATATACAGACGCACGCTCGTACAATTCGGGGCCGTGTAGGTGACACTAGGCCACATAGCTTATGGGCTTGGTCGGTGGGCCGGCCGGTAAATTGGCTTTTCCTTTCTATACTATTTAATGGTGTTTCTGGTAACTCGTTCGTAGCTTATTGCTACCGAGGCCTGTTACAACGATGGCAACAGTAACCGTAGTTGCAGCAGGATCACGGCAGCAGAAATGGTAAAAATAGTGACCCGAGAAATGGCTATGGTTGCAATCAAGCCGAGACCTGCCGCTGTCGGACGCCAGCACTGGCGTCAGCTTTACTAGCGCCAGCCTGCTACACCGTGCAGACTGTACGGATCGATCTGGCGTTGCATTCAAATTACTCGACTACGACGATGATGCAGAAATGAGCGTAACGTCTTACTTCTTCGTCTTATTCGCTCCGTCTATTAACACGCGAACAGGCAACTACCACAGATCGGCACCGCAGTCCCTGCGGATCACCCAGCAGCCCACTGTTCCTGGCTGGCGTCATCGGACCCACTTGATGCATTGCCAGTATCAACAATACGGCGCGATGTCATTATGTTCTAGTAGGACGAAAACGTGACACGTATTGTTCTAATCGAGCTATAGTTGACAAGTCGAACAGCAATCAACGTTCGCTATGGCAGCGCTCAGGCCAGGTTTGCTCCTGGCTTGTCCGCTGACTTAATCGCTTGCAAAGGCAAAGCACGTCTATCAAACTGACTGATGTTCGCAACTGTCTATTCTAGTAACGGCAGCCATTATCACCGTCGTCATTGCTATGAGCCTCGAATCATTTGGATATCGGCCTACCGCCTGCGTTCGCGCTTGATAAGCTGTTTTAGCTGAGGTTGTGTGTTATTCAGTGCTCGTAGCGCTGCTCCGAGGTTAGCAACAGTTACTCGCTGATTGGTAAGCGGCCGCCACCGACTGCGAACAGCGCAAGCACATAAAACGCCGTCAAGAGATTGAACAAACAGCGGCAGAATATATCGGTAAAAAAGTAATCATTCGTTAGATTTGGGTGGCGTCAGGCATCGATTAGGTGGCTGTCGTCTTAGCCCTGTATGTTGCTCCGACATGGGTGAATACTGCCCTACTTTGTTTAAGGCACAAAGAAACTGTTGAAAAGTCAAGTAGTCAGGGCATATGCGGCTCTATACACTGAGATGGTCTTTGTGCTATCCTAAGATCTTCTGGCGGAACAATAACCGGCAAACGATATGAATTTGTCGATAGCTAGAACAAAAACGGCCTGAAAATGGCAAGAAAAAAGACGGAATAGACAAGCAAAGATTTGCATCCCGGACCTAGGGGTTCGTTACAATAATGATAATAGGACCTTACCAACCACGACGTGCACGTATTTTGTGCGGGACAGGTGAAACAACTGGCGTGCATCACACTTCATATGAACGTGAAGCCTTCCGAGAGGAGCGCAGAAAAGTACATTCTGGAACATGGTTATTGTTACGTTATTCATCCCGTGCTTGGGTGTACAGTGCTACTTTTTTCGGGACTATAATGCGCATGATAAAAACTTAAATAAGCGAAAAAATGAAGGCTGCAGACGTGCGTCCTGAAGTACAAAACGTGAAGGAAGAATAAAGAAACGGAGACAACATTGCCCCTCCCTCCCTCCCTTCGAGGAATCTGAGATAGTGTTCCAAATAGGTTCCACACCTTAGAGGAAGCAATAAAGTGGAAAGCGGTTTAACAATAGTATCGTGCTTTACGTCGTCGGGATACGGTAACATCTATCTGCGGACAAGTAAGTGACACTTGGGTCCCGTCAACTGAATCACAAAGGGAATAGATCCGGACATGAATTAAAAAAACGAAGGGCATCTACGCTTGGCTTTGAAACTAGACAGCCTCACATGTTTTTAAAGCTTAATAGGCAGCATCTGGGTTCCTCAAGCCCGGAGTAAACGCCCGGTAATTTTCGGCATTGCCTAACTCACCTTGACACTTGCATCTTATGGTTGTTTCGGACCACGTTCTACCGATTCTTGGTGACAAGTGATGCTACGGAAACCTCTTATTCGTAATCGTCGTCGAAAAAAACAATATATTATAATAAGAAGGAGCATATAGTTATGAAACTCAGACTTTGGCTTAAATTTTCATTGGTAACGCGCATTATAATCGTTTATGCCTCGATCCATGGGAGCTCACGCAAAAATAGAGGTGCGTCAGTGAGGCACACAAACATAGGCGTTATTTACATTTTCTTTTTTTTAGCTTCTTTTTATACGAGCTCGCAGCAAAGACTAAACCTAGTTAAAGGTGAAGTCGCTGAAAAAATCCAAATGGAGACAATATGGAACAATTAGCAAGACATAAGGTCACTTTTAATTAGTTATTCGTAGTCGTCAATCAGACGGTTCGGTAGCTTATTATGCTTTTATATAATTGAATTATTAGGATACGATTAAGGTTAGTCGATAAAAAACACCGAATATTATTGTTGAGTAACGAATACCTGGTTTCTAGTGTACGCTTTATGTAAATCTCGCGCCCCCAATATATATAATTGAGTAGCTTTCGTAATTAGTAGTTGCGATCAGTCCTGATATGCTGCGAAACGCCATAGGCCGTTTGTTGACGGAGTGCATAAATGACCTGCCATGCGTCCGTCAATATTTCGGGGGTAACAATTTACTAGACGGCTCCGGGAAGGTTGTGCAATTGGGTTCACTAGTTTTTTTTGCATAATAAGCAATGTTTCTTTAGCCGAGTTTCTCTATCGTAGTAAATCGTTGAAGTTGGATACTGAAGCTGTACGACGACCTGGCGCAGATAGGTCGAATATGTCACGGATTAAAAAACGGTTTTTAGGACAAATGCTGTTAATTTGAGCCTCGCCACTGTACACATCTACGTATACATATTTGTAAATCAAGTTGTGATAATTCTTATTACCGTTATCTTTAGTATAATAATTCTCAGTAGCAATGCTTAAGAATGAGAGCGAGCAGGGTGATTTCTTGAGAATTGTTAAGGCAAATCCAACCAGGTTTATCCAGGTCATGAGGATTTAGTCCCCTATGCTACTGAGTGCATACGGTTATTTCTGCTGATGTAAAATAAATGCGTATGTATCGCTCGAGTACGAGTTAGCTACATAGGAATTTTTCACTACAGAAATATTATATAATTAAAATATTGAGCAACGATTAAACCTAGCATTGCTTCAGATCCTCAGTAGTTGCCCCAAGATACCGAGGCACTCCATTGTTTGTGAGGTGGCTGTAAATGGTCACAATATCAGTTATACGTAGAGAAAGATTTGCGCAGCCTTTACTTTTAGCGTGAAGTCCTCAATCGCAAGCAATAATACTCAACTTCGAAAATTTTCAATCAGTTTATAGTAACCTAATTAATATTGGTCCTACGGCTTTTAAAAGGTTATTGGAATTGGTGGTACGCATGTAACTTTACTTTGTGCCTGTTGGAAGACGCTGATTGCACACTTCTGTTGCAAGTCAAACTTAACCAATAACAGTCGTACCCACAGCCTACCAGTATGTCTATGGATTTGCTTGGCTTTTTTTTTTTGGCAACTGCCTCGATGCTACTCTCGCGTAGCATTGATAAAAGAAAAGTAATTATGGAACAGAGGAATAAATTATAAAAATAATAAGAGTGGGTAATTACGCCAGCGTTCTACGCGCACCTCAAATACGGCCAGGATCGTTACCTTTGTACACCTCAATGCAATAGTAGACAGCTTATTTGGGACGCTGTTCTCGACTTATATGCCAATACTCTACTTTTGAGTATTGAGAAATATCATCTACCACTCCATTCTATAATATTTATATAAACTATAATTTTCTATAATAAAAAACAGATATTTCCGTGACATTTGTATGCCTAGAGATTCATACACCGTTCTTTTTTCGTTAGCGATATGCAACAAAGAACATTTTCAATTCAAGCTTTCCCTTGCTGCGATACCTTTTCACAGTCGAATTCGCTGATGCCACGCGTCTCCCATTGTCTCACGGCGAGAATTATTTTTATAGTTCAGTTAAAATGGTGAGCTATTATAACGGCTACCGTATTTCCTTTGACGGCCCACTTCTATAATATATACCGGCAATTGTGCTCAGAATCTTTTTATTGCCATAAACAGGTACGCATTTCTACATTAATTAATTTGTGTACCATACAATGGTACCATTACTGGCTTTCCGATGTCAAACAACTTCTCTAAGGTGTATCGATATGAGAGACATCGTTTTCGTATAGAACATTAAATTGCCAGTATCTCTGCTAATAACAGATGAATTATGTTTACTTGTTTTTTTTTTTTTTTGCTAGCTTTTGGCTAACTTATGTACGGTGTATTTTGATTCGGATTTGTCGTCTTCTAGACTTCTGGCTTTTCTATGTTACCGCGGGTCGATTTCGATAAATTTCGATCCAGTCAGCGTATAGCAATCATCAGGTACAAATCGCGATCTTATCGCCTCTATATCCAATAAAGTAACTAGCATTTAGAGCTTTACAATTCTTATCGACGTAGAGCGGCGCCACTTTTTACTCTGGACGCTTCTTCCTTTGTTCGGACGTTTCTGTTTTTTTACAGGCACAACAGACATTGACCAAAAGATATTTACAAATAAACAAAGAAACCTCAATTCTACTTAAAACCGTAATTGAATTCCGATTTCTTCTAGTTTATCTCCTTTCTTATTAGCCATCTTATACAGGCAGGTCACACCAATAAGCTTGTCTTGTAGAACTAGGTGTTGCTTGTTATTGGGGATTACGTTGGTCGCGAATCATGATCGCCTCGAAATCGCGCGCATCCGGTGAATTCTAACCGAAGGTTACACTGCTCAAGCGATCTTCCGCACGTATTTTAGACGCTCGATTTACGCCGTCTTTTGAATATTCATCTTATACTCTGCACTCACTGTTATCACCATACAGTAGCTGGTACTACGATCTGGGACTAGGACATGTGCGGGGTATCTATGAGTGGAAAAATCAACGATTTTTTGTTATACCGGCCTCTTGTCCTGTACTCGATTATATTTGTGATTTAATTTAGAATCTAGTAGATAGAATTAGGATTAGAAAAGATATTTAGCAAACAACTGCAGTAATGACTGGGACTACCGTTTGATCTCAATGCTGTTGCAGTGGTCGGCATTATAACGAAACGTAGTGTAAGCGAATCAAAACAGGGCTTTCTTAATAGTGGCCGACACGTAGAACTATCGAGGCCTATCTATGTGTACCAGAGCGCCCTACGGGCCTTCGTCCTGTGCTTATCTTGTTCAATAGAACTGATTTTATTCTAGCTATGCAGAGGCTAATTGTGTTTGTATTAAAGGTAACGCCAAACGGAGATCAGCGATTCTTTGTCAATGCCAACCTGTCGAGTTTTTCCATGCTGTACACGTTGCTTACACTTGTTCACGTACACAGTTCTCATACAATTACAAATTTGTTAGATATTTAGTAACGGCTCATATCAGTAATCCTAAAAGTTCCCCTCGGTATCGTTATATAAGGATCAACTGGTGCTCCAGTAATAAGCATTTATGCCGATATTAGTCTGTCGTAAATATATATATACATACCACAAAAAACATGCATTCAACCGAACCCTGGACGAATCTGGTTTGCTATTATCTTCTAATTATTTGTACACTGTTTTATAATGTATCCCTTGCCCCAGTCTCGTTTTGGACTTTCGTTGTCGATGAAGTGTACGGTATAACCCTCCGTGTACTAATCCAAAATAAATAGTGTCTTGACTTCTCAATCGTCGCTTGGCTAATTTGGCGGATTACGGTTCGGTCGTTCCGGCGAGACCGAGTACCAATTACATTCGATGAGACTACTATTCTGACGAGTCAAGAACAGAGATTCTAAAAGAGACCTTGATGATATCATAGAGCGAACACAGCTAATGACAAGTTCACGGTCCGCGTGACTGAACGTGCCAACATAAGCCCTACATTCTCCCTAAAAGACACCATGTTAGCTATGCAAAATCTATATACACGTATATATGTGAAGTCATTACTGGGATAAACGCATTAGGTTCGGCGTAACATAGCGAGTGCCGTCGCTACCAGGCGTTGCATGAGTTTTAAAAACGGGGTCATTGATGGTCAATTAGTCGATCTTATCACTTATGAGAATGTACGCACTTTATTGAATATGTGTTCAACATCTACTTTTAGGACGATTTCCCTCGTCTAAGGGTTGAGTCACATATGGACTAGGGAACTAGGGAATTGGCTGCCAGTTAATTATGGTACGCTAGTTCACACAAGACACACCTATATGGCCATATACAAATCGAAATTTTATGTTACCGGTAACTGTGTTCTTTTGGTTAAATACTATGTAGTTTATTTTATCAGGAATAAAAATATATTTGATACTAGATACAAAGTGTATCTGATTTTTTTTATATGAAGAATAGACAATTTAAAGTTTACTAAGACCGTTGTTGGACCTTGCTTAGGCTTCCTGTTTCCTTAGCGCAGGCGACCAATCTCTCCGACACGTATCGCTAGATTATTGATATTATTAACCGGATCCAGAAAAAAAACATAAATCTCGTATTTCTTCCCTCAAAATTCTTCATATATGTGTCAGAATAAAAACACTTCAATTAATACTAAATATGCTTTACGTCTGGGAACCCATCAGTGTACAAACCTTTCTAAAAACAAAAACGGGTATCCTTGCGAAAATTCTATTGGCTTACATATTTTTCCCATTGTCAGTATGTACATGTGATCATAAGTTCACGTGTTTTTTCTACTTAAATACTCGACTAGAAATGATCAGTTTAGAAAGATTTTGTCGTTCGGAGATGATTTCATGCAAAAATCATCAATATCACTTATTTACCCATCAATGTCATCACTACCATGGGTGCCAACTCATGACCGTCGTGATCGTATAGAAGCCGCGCGGTTATCGGGCCGAGTGCGCGCACCTCGTGGCCTCCCTCAGTAAGTCGGAGGCTGCATAACTCTCTGGCATCTGAGAGCCTCTGAGACTCAAACTTGGCATAAACATCATCGTCTTTATAGACTAGTCGTTGTAATTTTATAGCGAGAATATCTTAACCTTATTCGTACCAACGTTCGTATGCATGCAGCAGAAGCCCGATTACGTGTTCCTCCATTTCGTACCTACAGCATGAAGCCACCATGCTTTCTCATTACTGCTGCTTTTTCCCAATCGGTCTGCGCAATTTTTATGGAGTTAGTAACGTCTACGCAGGGCAAAACTATCAATTTCCAGAGCTGTTATACATACATAGAACAGTCGATCGTGTATGAGTTGCAGTCGACGCCAATGACTTTGCGTAAGCTCTACTAGTCCAGACAGGACATTGTAGGAACATAAAAATAATCACTACTTAACTGGAACTATATAACTGCAGTCGCCGCTACTCCAAGAATAATGAAAGCTGTGTACGCATGCAAAACGAACCGACCGTGGTCCAACGCATTGTACCAATGATGCATTAGTTAATAAAACGATACCAGCATCGCCCATCAGTGCTGTTGTGCCAAGACAACGAACGAGGAGGTCTGGTTGCCGCCGGCAAATGAGCGCACCCTTCACTGACCTTCAATAGCGATTATGTGTTCTGAAGAATCTGTGATCAGCAACTTGTCACGCGCCGCTCGTTTCTCTCGGGGACGGGGGACTTGAAACTTCAGTTGCTGGCTCTCTTTCTGGAATCTCTGCAATATATTCTCCAACATATTACTGATATAATCACCCTACAGTGTCAACGTTTGCAAGCAGTTGCATCAACCTATTTTTTAGTAGCCGTAAAAAAGTTTTCACTGTTTTACGTCCAGTACTTGAGCCGTTAGAGACTCTTACAGACGATTGGCACTGTCCAGCACGGACCGAAGTGTATCTTCGCCTGGATTCAAACCTGGACCATCAGATGTCCCTAAGCCTAGCAGGCAAATACATTACCCACTGCGCTATCACGCGGGACATTTGCAATCCACAATAGAAGCTGCTTAAACGCTGAAGTTCGCGCTATTATTGTCGTCATCGCTACTGCCGTTGTCGAAGTGAACTCTTATTCGAAACGGGAGCGTCCGTCGACTGGATTTTCGAATAGCGAATTGTGGTAGATAAGCAACAAAGCGCGGGAAAGCGAGATAGGATGGAAGCAGAGACAAACTACGATACCTCCACGTATGTATAGGGCGTGTGCAGACGTCAGCTGTCCCTCGATGTAGTAAAGAAATGTCCATGTCGTGTTCCGCCTCCCATATGACTAAAGCCATCGGCGCATACCTCGATATCGACGCCAACTGCATGCCCTCGATCACCAACTATGGCGCCGCTCCTGCTACAGCTATCAAATTAAGTTCACGATTTAGGGGCACCATTTGCCCCGCCTGCATTATCGGCGCTAGCTTAAAGCCAACGCTAACAGCAATGCTGTTGTAATAGATGTGTAACCGGTATGTATGCAGTCTACTGAACGGGAACCTCCATTCATGCGACATCAGCCGGTATCTTATGTAGGTAAAAATTGCGTGTATGATCCAAATCACCACGACGAACGGCAACGACAACTTCAATAACAGAGGAGGGTGGCTACGATGTTTCTAATAATGATTACGGAATTGAGTGACATTAATGGTGTCAGCAAGCAATCCGTTGCGACAATCGATTCTGGAAACGACAGTAGAAATCTGAAACACCTGATATCTGTCAATGGCCAAGAACGATGGCAAGCTAGTTATTTTTGTACGTGTGTGTGCGTGTGTGTGTGTGTGTGTGTGTGTGTGTGTGTGTGTGTGTGTGTGTGTGTGTGTGTGTGTGTGTGTGTGTGTGTGTGTGTGTATCGATACCACTTGGCGACACGTAAAACAAGTCTGGCGCAGTCCTAAGGTACAACTGGACAGACGCTTGGTAGGCATGGGTGGTCAGAACGGTTGGCAAAAAATTAGATGGACATGGCTGGCGTTTCTTCTAAATAGTTGCTCTTATCGTTGTTACTGCTGCTACTAGTGGTAATAGTAGTTATACTGATTCAAATGGTCATATAGCTGCGGCGTGATCCCCTTCCCAGACTTTCCTCCTTGTCGTACTTTCGTCGACTGTCTGGCCTTTCAGACAGCAACGTTCGCTAGCAGCTAGAAACGTTGCAACAGGAGTCGTTGTAGCATTGGGAATGCTGTGGGCTGCAGCGCAACCGGGACGGGCGGTGTCAAACCCTACGAAGTCGAAGGGGTCCGCCCCGACCTTGGATTCTGGGGGGCGCCTAGTAGTGGTGACGCCTGCTGGTGACGCCTGCTGCTGCCGCTGCTGGTTGTATAGCGACCATACCTAAGCGTGCGCGTTCTCTGTACGATTTTGTCTTTGTCCCTGCTGCTTAGCACAATCCTACGGCATACCAACTGATCAACAGACGACCATCCATCAACCGGTTGCGCCCATAAAATGACGCCTGACTATGCGTCTGCGTCGATGAATAGACGACGGGTAAACGAAATGGGCGCATTGGGCGACGAGGCTACTACTCGGGGTAGTGCATTGCTTTTACTGGACGTTGTTTTAGTGCAATAAAGTATACCTGGTGGTGAAAGCTGGGACCCTGTTATTATTGATGCGACTGCAGCGAACAGCGGATGTCTGATGAAATTTGCTGGACTCGTGCCAAGTAGATGGCCTGACCATGATCAAAGTGAGCAAGCTCAAACAGGCAATAGGTAAAGCTGAAATCATTAACAAAATGTTAAAGGCTGCATTAGCGCTGTAACGTTAGGCTTAGCCTCCTCTCTCTGCCTTATGCACATGTTGAAGTCAACGTCGTAAAGCGGGAAGGGCTTCATCACAAAAATATAAATTTCACATTTGTAGCTGTCCTCGTGATAGCGTGCAGAATCTCTATAATAACCGAAAAAAAACATGATAGCAGCAGTTAAACAGCAGATGATTTTCGGGTGTCACCACGGTCTTCTTAACGTACCATACATTAACTTTCCATTAACTTTGATGGTCCCTGGCAAAACAAAAGTCATATCCGTCTAGTTGTGTCCGTCTAGCCCCCCTCTATACAGGTAAGGTGGTAGATTATTTGCCTGAATTTCTTTTGGTAGTCCTTTTAATAATATCATTATGGTGTGTGTAAGATTATCATAGGGAGGCAGTGTAGAAGTGGTCATACCACAGCCGTATCACTGGACAGCCGGCCTGTCGAAATATTCATCTAGTTTGCCGACGAAACTCATCAAAGTAAACTTAGCAGCGTGGATGGTAACGATACCATGTTAGCGCCAGTGAGCTTAAGCTCAATAGTAGACAAGTTCATTAAAATTTCTGCATCGGCCACATGTGCTTAGTCAAATACTCCGAGTAAATAGTGTTGCAACCAGCTGGGGGGTAGACATTGGTTGGACGGACGCCATTTTCATCATGTATAAAAATAATAATAACATAGCGAGTCATAGTAATTCCTTTCACCATTCAATGAGTGGTGTTTAATTGCTCCATTGGGTCAGGGCCACAAGGTTGTAGCTTTTTTGATGTACGTCTATTCTAACGCGCATACATAACACGTTTATCCGGTGATAAGATCGTATGTTACGCTTGCAGTAATGTTGACTTGAAGTGAAACAAACAATTTTTCAATGTTTCTAGATATATGGCACCTGCGGCGAACTCTGAACTGAAATCCCCTACACGAACAGCCGCTGTGGTCAGTGTTTTCACTAAAATTAAACGTTTATATAGGTTGGTATGGGCGACATGCTCCATCACGCCTGCAAAACCTATTCGGTCCCCTAAAACACGAGACAGCCAATTCAACAAACAAATGGATACCCCCTTCAAGGCACGGAGACGCCTGCCCGCGCCTGAATCGTTCTCATTGCAGTTTGCTCATGGAAGTGATTCACGCCGAATCCGCATACGCATGTCGAAGGCTTCTACTCCCTAGGCTACCAACGACGAGTCGTCCATTGCCTGCCTCCCGATGGCGGATCGAACTTTTTAGATGCTCGACAGAGCTCCGTGAGGGTGACGGGGCAGTTTAAATTAACATCAAGAATTATACAAGTGCAGTATTGGGGCAAAAACTAAGTAACCAAGTACTTATTGGCAATTCTTTCACTATCGCCTGAATACCTAATGCTGCTCTTCGTATTAGATGTGAATCGATAAGGGATTGCAGGAGCGGCAACGACGCCCAAGTTTCGACATATTACATTATACGTAACACGAATAATGATGACGCGTATTTCTGTTCGACGGCGGGCAATTGCGGTTCACTGAAAAAAGCCCCTAGTCCTATAAAACTATAGAAGATTATTGAGTGCACAGTTGATGAACTCATTCCTTCGTAAGTTAAATGAGGGTGGCACAGATCAAGTGGGTGTTACTTTGTGCTGGGAAGTGATATGCTTACCGTATTTGACACGATACTCACCCAACGAACGCAAACGTTCAGCTCAAGTATAACAAATCTGAATGATAACAGACTAAACTGATAGAAAATACTACTGCTCGTAGCTAGAATAACTTAACACAAAAACGCCGTATGCTCATAGATGAATTAACAACGCAATTGATACGCTGCCAGCGGCTACCTCATTGTGCGCGAAACGATTTTTATACGATTGTGGTTATTTGTACATTTCTTTAGACAACGAAAAGCTGCCATTGCATTCAGCATGCTGGTTTCCCTATTTCCCAATTTTTATCTATTATTAATAGTAACAGTTGTAATTCTATGCGCCCTAGATGGCTATTCCCTATCGAAATCTTCAGATCGTCAGATACAGTCAGAGCCACGCAGTAACGCCCATGTTTGGTTGTGCTTTAATGAGATCAGCCTTTGTACTATTATATTACATCATCGAATTCTAAATCGCTTTCTTGGCTGAGTTCCCGTAAAATGGCGATTGCTTAGTCCACCAGCTGCATGGAAATACGTATAAACAGTAGAAACAGGCTATCGTTGAGAGGTTTAAGTTTTGTCTCATTGTTTGAGACAAAGCATGCGTGATATCAGAATTCATCCAGTATGTGAGAATCGATCCCATGATTGATAGGGGTGGCTCGCTGACGAGCAACTCTTCGATGGTCGATAGATATCGTCGATTCTGGCCGATTTTAGGATAAAATTTATGACAGATCTGACACAAAAGCATTATAAAGCTGGGACTACCTGCAACGCTTGTATTGTTGACGGTCGGAACTCGCCAGAGAACCACTAGCGTATTAATTATTGCGTCTCCTCCGTGTTATAGCCACTCGAACAGCGTATTGCCTCAGAGTGGTCGAAGTTGCCAAATTCAGTACCGTAACCGAAGCCACAAGGCGAACGCTGACGCCTCAGGCTTCAAGTACAAGTTATTGACCGTCACTCTGTGTATTGCGTACCGGAACTAGTTTACACATAGAAAAGATTAATGTCTCTGCCCAGTACACGCGTTCGTCACGTTGTTTTAAATGTTCGACTTTCGCAATCGGATCGGCTTATTTTTAAGGTGTTTCACAGCAGATCCGATGGAAAAAAAACCTTTGCGTGTAGTCAGAAAAGCGCCTGGCGCGAATTAAGCGAAAACTTCGATAGATAAGTTCAACAAATTCAACTATACATACATTCAAGTTATTTTTACTTGAACTACAGTGCGTAGCTAAGATAACAAAGGGCTAATTTATATTATCTAAAACGCACAACAAAAAATTCTGTGCTGTCCTGTAAAGAGCGCAAAAAGTACTGATTAAAATCGAACAAAAACAAAAATCATTGAACCTTCGGTCTGGGCCTCTGAAAGTTCGCGTGTATTCGTGCCTGCCATTACAACTGTGCCGCCGCTAGAATTCCAAGTAATTTTCTCTCCCGGTAAACTTAAGTACTAACTCTATTCAGAATATAATTTTTTTCAATAACCCGTTTTTTTTTTGTTATTTAATGAAACAGTTTGTGTATCCTATATTCATTTTCACTTGTTGGCTGCTAGAAAATGAGCAAAATAGATGATAATTAAGGTTCATAGTAGAACGTAGCAACATTGTAGGATGTTTGGGGACGATGTTCTTTGCCCTCGTGTACTAACAGCCTTCAAAATGCACAAAGATTTCTGCAGCAACACGCGCTACAACATGTCCTCAACCTGCAAGCCGTAGTTAACACCACGTAGTAATATAAGGCAGTGCGGAATAAATCCGAATTTTCTGAAATCGACCCCAAAAACGCTCGCCCGTCCGTGACTTATCCTGAATAGCAAAACTGCTCTTTTGCTTTAAAAAGTCGCCCTTTCAATCCGCTTGTTGTTTTGGCTCTAGCTACCCCCGCCACCGTCACCTCCCCTGACGAGAGCTTGACGTAGAAGAATATATAATAATATCGGCCAATCGTCTTTATTAGCCCCAGCAGCACTCCATCACCGCAGCCAATAAAGCAGCCTGGTCAATCATTTAACAATCGGTGTATAAACGTATCGATGTTTTGAATCGATTATGTAAATCTTCAAACATGCGAGAGTCTCACTGAACAACGATTACGCTGTACACATATATCATTGCTGGTAGGCAAGTTCATCATAGTTCCAAGTACCATAACATTCATTAGAAAGTACCAAACGATGCGGCACTGGTCACTACAAAAACAGCGTTAGTTCCACGAACGCAGGTGATTAGGTGAGAATCATAAGCCATTGAATACACGGATGCCCTAACAGTCAAGCAGATGCAAATATTCACATACAGATCAACTAATTTGATTAATTACCACCAACTTTCCGCACGGCAGGCCTATGGCGTGATGCGGACGACGATAATAGAGAAACATTCATTTTTTTATAGTAAACCTTTTTGCAACAGCCTGTTGCCGTTCGTTTTATATTGCCAGCATACACAGTAATAATAATAGATAGTATCTGTATACAGATAAACCTACATCTTATTTATTAGCATTAACCTTTTGTAATTCGGAACGCTGAATCTTACCCCCTTTATTGTTGTTTGTATAGACTGTAAGATATCATCTGGTTAGGAGACGACGTCTTCGCCAAGCCAACACGCAGTGGCTTTGTTAGAGCCTTTTTTATGGACTTTTCCGTGGTTAAACCGACACATAAATAACATCTATATGTTAATGATGGCAAGCACGCTATATGGCCTATGTCAGTTAAAACGCAACGGCTAGTCAATTGTCAACTGAGACTTGCAGGGCACTGGTGGACGCGGAATTCTGACTTCGGCTTCGGTTTTCATTGGTCTTTTCACCATTTGCTCTATTGATACTCGGTGCAATAGTAACCCCAGTCGGAACGACAGCCACGCTGATGCTGGCTCGCCAGTGGTATATTACCATTTCCGTCATCCATCTATCTGTTGGAACGATGTACACAATCTACGTGTTCTTGGCTACCCCGGTTATGCTGCCGCCTATCGACGCTCTCTTTGTTGCTGCTGCTGCTGCTGCTACATCGATTAGTGCGCTTGTGGTACTGTAACCGCTGGCTCCTCTGATGCACCTCTTCGTGCCACTTCTGACATTCGAGGTGCTCACCATTGCTGTAATTTTTACAGTTGCCCCCCCCCCCCCCCATACCAAGTTGTGTATCGCAATTGCTCCGAAACTCTGTCATCGCTACGTCGTCAGTGAACGTCGGCAGCAGAAGCGGGTGAGCTCTCGACATGAATCGGATTTAACGAGCGAAATCGCCTTGACAACGACAGCCGTTCCAGTCATAAGTGCCCCAACAACCCCCAATCTTGTTCTGCAGCAGCCACTTGAGGGATAATATACGGCCATACTATTATACAATGCCATGACCAACATCTAACCGTTATCACTTGCCAATAGCATCAACAAATAGACCTGGTAACCAGCATCGCCAGTAAGCAACCAGTAACAAGCCGATCGGTTCTACCCTGTAGCACGTAGCAACACTATAGGCCCACCGCAGCATTCCCATACTAACGGTTTGTCCCCCCCTCGCCCCTCGCTGCTAATGTTTTTGTTGCCCGTTAAATCCAGTTGTCAGTGTGGCGTTGTGGTACCGCTACACTACGACCGTGGAACAGTCCGACGGAGCGGTTGTTCTGCTGACGGTTCTGCGTCTACTCCTGCTGACCGTTGCTCGTTCTATCGTTCGAATCGTTAGGGGGCGCACTACGGAGGTGGTGTTCGTTCAACAGGCAGCGCTCGCGGTGCTGTTTGGCCGTATAGCTGACTGATTGGAAAGAGGTAGGGGCAAGGGTGAAGTCGTTGCGCCGCGCGGAACCCCACACCATGCCAGTGTCGTTCCAGCTTCCGAAGGGAGCGTGCGTACCAATCGCCGCTTGACGTGGCAGTCGGTGGATGCAGCTATTGCATCGAAACAAGTGATGGTCTGGAATAACGAAAAGAACGGTAGCCGATAGCTGTGCTGGTGGTTAACGATCACGACAACGAACGTAAGGAAGAGCACTGGCGACTGCAGAGGCAAACGAAAACAAAAAAAAGGCCGTTTCTGGCCGCCTTTGTCGCTGGTTGCGAATCATAGCTAGAGTAACAAATTAATTCGCACGAACGACGCCAACATTTGGTAGCAGCAGGTCAACTTAGTGCGGTTATATTGCGCAAGGAAAACGTATAAAACTAGGGATACAGTGACATAAAAAGCTTCGCTAAGGATTCTCTTTGTTCAATTACTGTGCATTCAGACGGGCTTTCCTTGTCTTTTCGCTCCCTGTCTATTACTGCATTGCTTATCAATAATTATCTTTGTAGACAGATGTAATTGTTCGATGGTTACTGACCACAACGGCAGCATACACAACAACAACAACAACAACAACAACTTTTTAACAACTTGCAGTGGATATCTATGGTTTTAGTGGTGAATTGTGTGTGATAACAGTGTGGACGGGACGGGTCCCCTTCCTTAATTGTGACGTACGGCCCATTCGCCATTGGATAGTAGCAATTAACAGAATTACCCTGCGCCTATATATATTTCCATATATAAGTGAAGAAGGGAATTGTTGATCCAACGAAGACAAAAGCTCGCTGAACCAATCGGATATCTTACAATTGCCGTCGTCCCTTGCACACTTAACAGGATTGGGAGAAGTTGTACGCTGTAAGTACTTAGTCTGTTTAATTAAGACTCGCATCTTCATTGTGTAACAACGAACGTACAAAAACCACGGCAACAGCAGCTTCAAGGTTCACTAGAAAAGTTCGGCAATGATTAGAGTCCTCTGTCCTTCGTTCTCCCTGTCGTCGTATTTGCGGGACGGTACGCTGCACCAAGGACAAAGCCAGCCTCAAATTTAGCTCGATTTCTGTTTTCCCGCAATTTACATAGACTGATTTGTTTCTACCTGCAGTCGTATTCATAGTAGTTAATTTCAATTATTCACTACACGTAACATCACCTTATCGTTCATGTTGATTACTATCTCTGATAAGTTGGCATCGTGAGACGTCTATCTCAATAACAACCTCCACTATCACGTGCGTACTAATATCCAAACTTGCCCAAAAAGTATCGAAAAACTTACAGGAGCCAAATTCAGTTAACTCGTACGACATTCTAATCAATAATTAATTCCCCCTCTTTATTTTCCGTTTGATGATGAGCTCTCCAATCTATGGCACCAAGGTGCCATTCAGACACCTAAAGAAAATTGTCACCAGCTTTAATGCCGCACATGTGTACGAAAACACATAGTACAGAAAGCAACAGTCATTAAACCCCTACATTAGTTTTAATTAGCGTGCTAGTCAATGTGGTCGGGCACGTAGATCGTTGACTATGTGGGTCTCGACGAACCAATAGAACAACGGCAACTACCACCCCCATAGCAGTAGAACCTAAAACAGTTCTAAATGTCCCTTCCCCACTCATATATGTACGTAGATACTTCGCTTACATCGAAGTACGGTCGTAATAGGTATACTCCCATACGCATTAAAGAAAGCTTTTTTTTTTATCAAGAAGCCAGTTCTGGTCCTCTGCTAATCCCTATCTGTTAACTACATCCAGCAACAATTGCCGACCCGTCTGCCTTCTAACAAGCCTCGTCTAGAAGGACTCGCTAAAATTTCATCCGATCCAACCGATGTCTCTTGGCGCATGCAGATATACACACACAGTGCCAGATGTGTCTGGCTGAAGTAAACTCATAGGTATCAGAGCTGCTTACAAGAATAAGCGAGGAAGCTCTGTACATGTCTGTTCTGATCATTGGTTAAGCTATGTAATACCTCAGTAATCAGTAACAACTGAAGAAGTAGCAGGGTTGCAACTCAACGCAGTGATAGCAGAAGCTTGGGCGGTTCTCCATGAGTTCGCCGTCTTCCGTTTTATTCGCCCTCGGCAGAAATAGCCGTTAGTGTAGCAGCACCGCGAGTGTCGTCGATAAGACAAAAGCGAAGAGAGCGTCTTTCTGCCACCTACATCGGCTGCTGCAGCTGTTAGTCCGGCTTTTTGTTTTTTAAGGGCACTGTTATTGCTACAAGCTCCGTTGTCATCATTTCCATCTTTTTCGAGCTTGTGACAATTAAAACAGCACGACAACTACGAAGCAGCAAGTCAAAAATAAAGGTCTACGAAAAAGCCAGGGCATTTATTTACTGGCTTAACTTAAAGTGTCCGGCTTATATTTCTGACGAGCACAGAAGGTGTATTTTATGTATATGTAAAGTGTATATATGGTAAGCAGGCAAAGCTCTGATATCGTTCACCGCCGTAGTGGTTTGCCCTTGCCCGAACCAAAGGTTGCGCCATACGCATGCGACGATAAGCCAACACCATCGCCCTGTCTACCGTGTATGGCACTGTAACGTATCTATCTGCTATACAGCGCTGTGGATAGACGCCCAATTCGTTTACCTTTGCTGTGTTTACTTTTGTTATAGCTGCTGCTGCTGCTGCTTCGGTAAACGCAGCATTTCGCTGTTCCTTCAACGGTAAACGCAAGTGGCGTCGGCGTCGGCAAATACTGCTTGATCGTTGTCGGTGACGCTGGTCCTGTTAATGCTGGCGGCAGCGTACGTTGTGGCTAGGGTATCGTGGGTAACGTTCGCGCCAGCATGAGTGGCGCATGTTTCCCGTAAACGATCTTTTAGTACGAGTGAACAAACAACATAACTGATTCCGAAGCAACGTAATTCCGGGTCGATTCTCGGCCTGTGGTCAGCCACCACATGCTCTCTTGCACCGTGTAAATGCCACAGTTCATTATCATTGTCTAGTTCGGTAGCGTTCAGCCAGCAATAGCCGCTGCAGGACGGCCATGGACCGGTCCTGATCTGGACCATTACCTCGTATACACAGCTCTCTCTAACTTGTGTTGCCGTTGCTGCTGCTGCTGCTGCTGCGTACACTTGTGTCGGGTTGATCGAGTGACTGATTTTCTTCTCTTAGTTGTGTGCGCCAAGCAAGATATGGAGGTACGAAATCCCCCGTCCACTGTCCATCCACTCCACACCCGACATCAACTTGAAGGAACACGTTACAAGAGAACTGGCCAGTTGCGATAGAGCTTCGAAATTTTGGCGATAGAAGAAATGCTATGAAGTGATAGACGAAAGCGCGTGCGCAGCGGTTGTTACTACCACTGATTATACGGGAAAAATATGATGGAGTAGCCGTGCTTACTGTTGTTCAACTCGTGGTATGTTGCCACCAAAAGTGTCGTTGGTGATCTATCTTTCGATCCGTCTGCCAACACCGCTTTATGCAACCGAAAAGTTCATTATTCCTGCTATATGCATTTTCCTCTCCAGCTTAGTGCTGTTATTCTAGCAGATTTGCCTGGTTTTCCCCGTTATACTTTACATCCGTGTTTGTATAGTTGATTACTAGCGTGATTTGTTGGAAGGATGAAACAGACATCGGGAGAGGGAAGAAAAGCCGAGAAAAGCATTTACTTTTACGGAAGATAATGGCCTACAGGATCATCATGATAAAACCGCATGATCATCATAATCACAACGGCAGCCACTGGAGGATACGCACGGCTGCGTGAGAGGCTTATATAAGGCACTGCATGAAGATCTGCATGAACCGCACTCAGCATCCTGCAACAGATAATAGCTTTGTTCCGTTGACCGCGAAATGATCATTAGCAATCGCGTTGCAGCCAATTACGTTCGCGTGGACACGTTGGCGTGAGGCATTTGACTCGCTGATGGACTCACGCTGAGTTCGCGAGCACTGCAAATACATGTCTATGAATATGTGGTACGGTGGAAACATCTGTTTAATCAGACGGTATCGGTCAAACGTGCTCAACAATTAAGCGCACCTTCATAGGCATTCATTGCGACAACGGTGTACACTGGCAGATAGCTTTGACTGTTAGAGCGGGAAAGCCTTCCGTTCCTTTGTTGTTCGAAGTAACTAGCAAGTGTTCCCGGAACAGAAGTTCTGCAGCTGTTCTATAATTCGAAACTCTGCGTTAAATCTGTTATCCGAAAAAAAAAAAAAGAAAAAACTTTCCACCAATGAACACCACATAACAAAAAAACATCGTATACACTTCGTGGACGTTTTATGGTGTTATGATGGCAATATCCCAATAACGACGGGTTAGTTAGGATTGGGACACGACATCAATGGAAGAAGCCGAGTTCTTCTTTTTGCTAAGCGCAATTACCTGAAACAATTAACTTTATGTTATCATTCGTTACGCTCACATACATTATTCATGCGTGCATTAGGATTTCGTGTAACAGCACGAGAGTTGCGAGAGTCGATCTCTGGCAAAATTGGCGCCAAGCAACCCGACGTATCACCAATTTCCTTTCCGCAAAGTGGCGCATATGGATGGAAAACGGAAACACTATATATAGGTGCCTGAATAATTATTCAGGCACCTATATATATATAGGGACATATTCATTCAACCAAATCATAAAAACGTATTCGTTTACAGCGTGCTCCGCCCTGCGATGAAAACCACGAATCATATTGATATCCTTCCAAAAGTCATTACTACAACAACTAGATTCCTATTATAGGAGGACTTCAACGGATTGATTATGTTAGGATAATACGCTCTCATCAAATCACTGTACGGTATCAATCACTGGTGCTTCTCTGATGTTATCCCTTTATTCTTTATCTTCTAAGGGTTGCCTGAGTCATCCGTTAGTTGCTGCCGACGGTCGGTCATCGTCGTGCATGATTTCCTACATGAGGTATATGTATACATTTTATAGTTGAGGCATATGCATATATATATATATATATTTAGTGCTGGTGGATAGGGAAACGGTGTTGTACCCTTCTGTGTAGCTTCGAAAAGGCGGAGAAGCCACGCGATACTGGCCAGACAGGAAGGCATCATCAGCTCTCGCATATAACTAGACTATGACAATAATAAGTAGTGGAACATCGCAATTGGCCTCTTTTTATCCTGTGAAACAGTATTGACGAACAGTCATCTGATAAACCAGTTGACTGATCGCCGATCGAACCACAAAAAGAACAACAATAAGTTTGTTTTTATATACACAATTTTGTCTCTGACAATGGTAGATGAAGTTGACGTATGCAAGCATCACGTCAGTCCTCGATTGCCTGTCGGTCGCCTGTTTGTCACGGGTCACTGGTAGTTCGACCCCGCGCGATCTTGTGGCAGCAGTCGCGTACCTGTAAACAGCTACGAAAGACGAACCATCGAGGCTATATTGATCGGCTTTGCTAGTTGTATCATGTAGCGAGACACGCTCACGTAACTCGTCTAGACGCAAATTACTATTCTCGCAGTGACGTACGTATGTGTAGAACGCCATCGATGGAAGCAGTGGCTGTCATCTGCGTATGCTCACTTTATGCTGTCCTAACCCAGACCAGGCTAACGGATCTATAATTAAGTAAACATATCTCTCCTGTGGTTCTGCTGT
The DNA here is from genome assembly GCF_002443255.2 of Varroa destructor. NCBI lineage: Eukaryota > Metazoa > Arthropoda > Arachnida > Mesostigmata > Varroidae > Varroa > Varroa destructor. Next base: position 13,818,869 of record NW_019211455.1, on the reverse strand, counting down.
TACAACCATTACAGTTGAACGGGCAATTCCATAGACGAAGTACGAACGCAATGGTTAAATGATTCGTATTATATTACGCATCTTGTCATTGAAGCAGGTCTCTGCAAATAGCCAATGCTTTTGGCAGAAACGATGGCGTAGCAGCTGTTTATATGCATCCAGAAAGTCAACAGGGTCATGATCAACAATTTCCGCTGTAACATTACTCTGATCGGGGGCTTCCTCAAGCCATTTATGCACCTCGTATCTAGAGGGGCAGACTGCCGTAAACGATCTTTCTACCTACTTGCTGAATGTGTTCATCATGAAAACAATACAATCGCCGGACTGGTGGAATTGTGCTTTGAATATTTAAACGGCGAACGATTACGTGTCATTCGTCAGTCGGTCCCATGTATAGATGCTATTGACCGTACGTTATATGGCATACCCATTATTGTCTAGCAATGTATTATCGACTTCCCAAGTAGCAGCTTCCTTCTACCCAACCATCTGAGGATGCTCGGAATGAGGTTACCCCGCACATAGGCCAATACACCACACGCAAACTGTTATAGACGCTACTATTAGAGGCACTATAGCACTGGTAACGACGGTAGCAAATAAAAATGAAAAAGTTACGCATGCAATGCGTCAAGGAATATACGCTGGCCTATGGCTGACACGCTATCAAAGATCTAAACCCCTCCGATGCAGGCCTCTGGATTGTTCATTCAGCCCATAAGTGTCCATGACCTTTTTTGCTTCTCCGCAGCAGTGTATCTTCACCAATAAGACATGTATCTGCAGTTTTTTGTCGTTAGCTATCAGTTCTTCCCTTACCATACACAAGTACAAACACACACAGACACACCGAGTCATGTTCAATTGGCAAGAAGTACAACCGTGGCTCCATAGAGTTAAAATGACGTCAAGTGGACACAACCCGTCATTCGTCACTTGAGTTAGGTAGTAGATTGTTGGAGAAGACGAGTGAATGATTCTAGTACGACCTTGGCTTATATGTCTGTTGATCGTATGGTTGTGTGTCTATACTGTATTAGAGTCACGCTCTCGTTAGGGGTGAACGAGGCAGTTATAGCAGCTGGGTAAAATACATCAAAGATAATTTTTTTTGTTCACTCATCGGTAGTGTGATTCCTTTCTCCTAGATTCCCTCTAGAATTTTTGTAGTGCTTACTACTGTAAGTGGAATTGGTACGAGCGTTCTAGGTCATAAGTAAGCCGTCTTTTATGCAAATAGCAACGACAGGTACAACAGCTTTTACTGCAGTAGCGGAGCGCTCTCTACCGTAGTTGCGTTAATCGATAAATGGTTTGTAAAGTTACTTTGGTGACGCTTCTTCTGACCGCCATCGTTATCACTAGCAGACCATTAAACTTTGGTATAGCGTATGCAAACTATATGTAGAAGAGCTGATAGTCTAGTTGACTAGATGTCCGCAACTACGCCAACGTTACAACGAAAACCTCGCCCAAACAGGCGTCTGTTTCGTCTATCGCAGCTGCATGGATGCCCCTGCAAGCAGGGCGAGCAGCAGACGTGACTGTACTTTTAACGACCCCTTAGTCTAATGCCACCTATTACTTCTAAGGATTTGGCGGCGCTGCAGATGTTAGGGCCGCCGCCGCCGCCGCCGCCGCCGCTGGTACTGCTGCTGCTGCTGCTGCTGCTGACTGTTGCTATGATGAGACGCCTACGAAGATGAGCGTTTCATGAAAAAGTAATTCGTTTATCCTGGCGAATAACAACGGTAAAGGCCGTCCCTTGCATGAAGCAGCATTAGCAGGTTTAGCAGAAGGAAAAAGAAGTCGGCGGTATTCACGCATTCGGTAGTCCTCATTCGGTTGCCATTCTTATCTAACGACAGCAACGGTAAACTGCAACGCAGAGTAGGGATTCATAACCCTACATCCCTAAACAGTATGTATCTATAGTGTATATATAGAGCTACATATTAAAGAGGTAAGAATGTAGCTAGATGGGTAACGTAAATCTAGCCGTGGTCCTATGCCGCATCTTTTGTGACCGCTGTCACAGTAGTAGCAGTAACGATGAGGCGATGAATTGCCGTTATATGAAGAAGAATGTAAAGACCTGTTATAAAGCAAGGATACTGGGGGGGCCGTAATGGTAAAAAAAAATTCTAATCAAGAGGATAGATGAGGTGAAGATGGGCGCAAGAATAAAATTATGAAAGAGATATATGAGATAGGAACGAAGCTCGTATAATCATTATGCATTTATTAGACCTAAAGTTGATGTAGAGAGATAATTTCTATTCGTTTATCACAATTAGTACCATTGTGAGATAGAATTATGGATTTGATAAATTCAGTCCGGAGTCGTTGATGACTCTACTAACGCTCAAGTAGCAAAAACACCGCAGACACGACTTCCCTAATCTGTACTGGTGACCTGTCTTGAAATACATCCGAACCATAGACAACGAGTACATAGATATATAAAACTATTTAGGCGTCAGCTAGTTTGATAGTATCAGCTGAGACAGAGAATGGGTAAAATGACGTCTATACAACTACTGTTACATCAGCGTTTGGTGTAAGCTCTGACCAAATGTCTTGACCACATGGGATAACTGGGACATACGTACTGGACGTTCTTGTATCTATCGAACCCCGTGCACTGGGCTAACGCAAAGCTTGGGGGTCTAAGTCGTATTGTAATTAAGCTAGCATAACTTAACGTGGTTTGTTTCTAGGATTACCACGAAAAATTACTATCTTGAGTCACAATTATTATGAAAGTACCGTCCAATTACGCTACTGCCTAGACTCCACCACCATACCTAAAGCATGTGCGCGCCACGTATAGAGACATGATACTTTGGTAGCTATAAAAGTTTACAGTTTTGTGGCTTGTACCTTAGACTTACAAGTCAATTAACCTGCTAGCCCGAGTAATTTAAGTAAAGGACGAAAAGGACTATTCTAGTAAGCGCCATAACGATCAGGAGATCCAACTCCTATTTTTTTTTTTTTTTTTTTTTAACAAAAGAGGAAGTCCAAGTGACAGATTGGCGTACGAACAAAGACGATCTTTATTCCCCAAAAGTTCCCGCTTCAAATAGACTTAAACATAGACACACTTGTGCTTAGCCTGGGAAGCAAAACAGCAACGTGAGTAATGATTAAGGAGAAACAATAAAAAAAAAAAAATGAAAGAAAAACATAAAAAAAAGCTACTACAATCAAAAATTTCAATTTTATGGCTGGACGTAATGCGGTGATTGTAACAGGCCAAATATCGCTTAATGGAAATAGGTACCATAACTATGGATAGCTAAAGCAAGAACTTTTTATTGATATGAAAGGGAAGTTCGCAATCGTTGTTATTATTAATAAAAACATGAAAAAGCAGATGACATTTACTATAAATATAGCACTATGTGGTGGGGCGCCATTTTGTCTTGTGCAAAAACATGCAACTATGATATATATGATATGAAGTAGCAACACCGCCGAAACTGCTTCGACCAACGGTGAAATGCAAGTCCGTTGAATGATCGTTAGCGACGGGACACATAAAGGCTTTATGTTCATAAGCTGTTCACATACCGACAAGAACTTGGGCATAGGTCCGACGACTGAGTTCGAGGATTTAGATGATGATTTTCGATAGCACCGTTAATACGTTCAATTGAAATCTCTGTATCCGTAACGATAAAAACGTGTCCATATATATCATCCGGGACAGAGAACTTTCGGACGTTTATATCAAAATATCGCGGGTCTTCTGACTTCGCAAAAAATGGTTAGGCAAGTTTGATACAGTTGGGTAGCCTTGATTTTAGGTTAGTGGGTGATGTGTTTGCTTTGCTAGCCTTACGGGGATAGGTTATGGTTAGGTTCGAACTTGGGCATACACAAACTTCGTTTTGTACTAAGAGCCAGCTATGTCATGGAATACTAGATGTACGACTCGGAAAAAAAATTGGAAATATTTAAGCAAGAGAAAAAACCGTTTCAATAACGCGTTGCAGTTCAGTGGGAACTTTTGCTGGAAAAACGACATCATTAAAATTGGTTTGTCTTCCTTCACGAAGTCGTGTTTGTATCGCCTTCGTACGTCAACTTCTTTCCCACTCATCTACCGTCAGCGTGATTATAAAGCTAAAATATCATTGGCTCTTTTAGTTTAACTCCTTTAGTTTAACGCAAGGCGAACTCACGTCCCAGAGCAGTGCCTAATTTGGTAAATCCTGTAACCCTTTAAAAGCGCTGATAACTTACAAGAAGCCGACGAATTTTCTCAAGAACAATATCTTCTTCGCTCGTTGCCACGTCACGCCACGTTCGACAACCCTCTAGTTCCGGGCTGGCGAGCAGGTGGTTTGGCACTTGTGCACAATAATTGCCGTGAAACCCAGTAGTTATTCGGCCTGACTAATCGCAATGATGGCAGAAATTAACTTCATGACGATGGTTCAGGGAGGTGTCCGATGCGCCAATGGGATGAATTCAAAGGTACAGAACAGACGCTTCAACAATAATTAACAATTGCTCCTATACTTCATAGAGACTTCACTCATTCACTAACGAGCGTTGCTGTTTAATATAGACAACGCAATAGATGTTGTTGATTTCTTTTTTACAAAAACACTACCGACAAAAACAAACGAAGAAATCAATTATTTTTCTAGATGTGCTCGGTGTCATTGTGACTGCAGGCGGTCTTCTTTGAATTATGAAAGACTATAGGGATGGGACTGGCAGGCTTTCAGAAAGACGAAGCCCCTGAAATCAACCGGCAAGAAATGATGATAGCAGCAGCTTGTAACACAAGTAATTCTAATGGTGATAACAACAATATTCATGATGATATGGACGAGATGTAAACAGCTAGGCAAAACGACCGTTGAAGACGGTAACTCTTATAACCGCTATGGAATCTTTCTGTTTCGGGCTTTACATTACTTATGTTCTTACAGCAGAAACGAATTAAGGGAAAACCTGCTACAGAAGGTGACTATAGAACAGCATGCGCACAAATATAGATAAAGCTCCTATTGACGCGCCACGGTTTCAATCGAAATTTTGCTAGAATTTGATGTGAATAGCCGTTCTAAAAATTATTGATCAGGGATACAGATTCCGGCTGACGACGGGAAAGGTCTATTGTTGTTACAGTTACTTGAGCGTTGTACTTATCATAGTCCGTTTGGTAGCTTTTACGTCCTTCGATAAGGCAAATATTTTGCTGAAATACGCAACGCGCCTGTCATTATTTAGTATCGATCTCGAAGGTGGGCTAAGAATCGAAAAAAGCTGAAAAAACCACAAACGTTAAATATCCCCTATATCTATATAGTGTTTCGTTGATGATGGCTGGGAGACATGGAACACCCGCTTACGGCGCGATTCTTCGTCTTAACGTAAATCGGTTGGATGAAGGCACAGCATCTACGTCGTTATCGAAGCGCGCTATTAGAAAACAGCATACTCCATTAGTCCACCGTTGATAGACGTGTCTCCAGAATAGGATATTAAACCAGACGCGTTTTATTCATCAGCTTCCTCTGCTTTGTTGATATCGCATTAGAATTTCGGTAATGGCTTGTGCGGTTACTATTTATTGATGCCACCATAATGATACAATAAAGGAGACAAACGCACGGTCCACTGCTTGTTCCCTCAAAAAAAAAAAAAAAAAGGGCCAAACGCGACATCGTAATATGCATGAATTCAAATAACTATAATTAATGATACGCATCATTAATTGTCATCATTTAAATAGTGGACTGTCAGTACCACTAAAATGAGAACTCGGTGACTCAAATTGACCGATTAGAAGTGTAACTCCGAAAACTTTGTTTTCCTTTTTTAATGTGATCATTTCAAATAGAACCACCTGTTGCTAAAGATAGAAAAAGTGCTCTGTTATTATATAAAACGTTGCAAAAGTAGAAAATCTATGGCAGTACGGGCTCGGACTTGAACTTTATTTCATGATACCACCGTGTTAAGGTAAACATCTGGCAACTGGAATGCTACCTATAACGCATAGATATTGAACACGAAGCTCAAACGACAATAGAACTAACAAGTATGTAGCAACAAAAATTTCGGCCCCTTCATTTGCATCATACACGTTACCTTGAAAGTACCTACCTCAATGGCTTCATTTAGGCACAAGCGATGGCTAAAGAAAATTGCTCAACGAGGCTTGTTTGTAAATGTAATGGAAATATATAGATACATAAATCACATTAGGCGCCAACGCATGCCGAAATTTCCACAGAAAAAAAAAGGAGATTATAAGAACAGTCTGGTGTTGACGGAGAGATCTTGGTGATGTAACACTTAATCAACCTTATGTGATCAATGTACAAATGCGCTTATATAGGTACGAAATCTGTAGTGAAACCGGAAAGCTTTGTACGCCTATTCTGGAATTCGACCTTCAACAACAGTTCGTCCTACGTTCAGCGTCGAACCGCTGTTGAAAAAGGACGATGCTATCTGACGGTCGGTGCATGAGCCACACGGTTTCATTCGACTGATTCCAATCGCCAGCGGTGGTCAACAGTGGCGGCCACGTACGTCGCCGCTACGACAACGGTGAAAACAACCGCCATCCAGCCAAAACGCGGCGGATGGAAGCGGCCCGTCTCCGAAGAGACCGCGGATACGAAGAAGGCCTGCAGTTGTTGCTGCCAGAGCAAAGAATGATATCAGCGAACGAAACTGATTTCGGGAATTGAGTTGGTAAAAACAACAGAAAATCAATCACTGACCATAGCCACACAGCGATACGGCCATGATATCGATTTGTGTAAATCTATATTTCGAGTCAAACCCTTAGATGGCTATTAATATTATTACTATTACCTTTTGGGATTCTGTCGAGCTGGTGCCGAAGCAGCTCTCGAGTGAGACGCCTATGAGAATAGGAGAAGGAATAAAGACCGGGTACTAGCAGATAATATACACGACTGTGTGTTGGATTTTTACGTAATTTTTTTATGTTTGCAGGGCTGAAGACCGAAAGGACGGAGGTCCCCGAGCGTTGCTGCCTGTAGTGAAACTATCTCAGGCATTTCTATCTTGTTCTGCTACTCAATAAAGTATTTGGTATAATCGCGCTTTGCAAGTTGGAACTATCAGTCGCAATGATGGAAGATAGAATTTCGAATGCACTTATCGTTCGTGCCGCTGGCTCGTTGATGGTCTTTGAAACACCGAATGGTGGCAAGTTGGATGGAATCAAGCGGGCATCGCTATAGGAGAATAAGCGCGGCATAGAAATTTCAGACGCAACAGAAAACAATTCTGAACGGTGGAAGGCGCTAGCGTTTTCGTCGCCGAGAGAACTGTGACGAACAAACCGAAAACAGTAGTATCTTCAGCATGTGGGATAACAATCGGTCTGATCTGGGTGACCGTGAAAGAAAACTCTGAATAACAACCGCTGCGTAAGTTGTTGTTGGCTGCACTACGATTGAATATTGATGGCTACCTGAAGGTCTCATTAATAAAGCCTTCGCTTATCCCGTTAGCAGGCCTCAGCTGATATTATCGTTAGTGGCGCTACCTGCTATACGCTACATGTGCCACAATAGCGGGCCTAAAGCAGACAGCTTCGGAATATATTTTGATTATGCAAAGTATTAATTTGCTACATTCACACAAACAGAGCAAAACGTATATGCCTAAGTATTATATATTAAATGGCTGGTATTATTCGAACTTACAGTAACTGACTTGCTAGCGAATAGCATCCATACCTTTAAGCTGCACTTCTGTTACGGTCAAACGTAGTAACACTGAACATCTTCTTCATAATTCTTTTGCAGCATCCAGCGGATTGTAGCTACTATATATCTTCCATACAGATACCCCGTCGCGCATTCACTGACCAAGGATAGATAGAGAAGGTTCTGGAGAATTTACACCCAGATACGATACTATGTACAATATATGCTAAGCTTTGTTATCACCGCCGGTTTTCAAATCAGTTACAACGTCAATTTGTTTAGTCATCTGTACTTAACTCGTCTGTTTGTCATTGGCTGTTTGCCATGATAGGAATCAGTGTTGCGTTACTGATACCAATCGTGGGAAAATTTGAAGAGGGGATTGCCCAGGCTATACAACTTTCCCGTTCACCTGGCGCTCAACGTATATCGTTTAATCCGTAAACATAGCTGTTTTTCACACCGCATTAAGAACGCAGGTATTGTCTACGGTCGTAAAACATCTGCAAGTTTGGGGGGCAGTTAAATGAGTACATGTACTTCAATTGTATCTTCTAGTTAACTTTTTGGGGTATCTTTCTCTCGTACGGATTACTAAAACTACATTCAGTGCTCGTAGTAGTAGTAACTAGCACGGAGGCTGTAGATAACGATAATTAGACCAGTGTAAGTACGTAAGCCGCAAAGCGGTGACACAAATCGGACAGCTGGTATAGTAAATGTTGACACTACCTTGACCCTTCTCCTTCTACCTGTCTGTTTTGTTGGCACACCGTGGACATTCCTCTTTTTTTTTAAAGGGAGAAGAGCGCCATTAAAATTAGAGCAAGTGGGCGAGGTAATGGGGCAAATCTGAGACCCAACACAGCGGATCTACCTTAACTAACAATAACCACCAATCGTAACGAACCGACCATACAGAGTGAATACTACTTGACCACATATTCACTTTTTATATTATGGCCTAACATTTCTTTGGCGATTGCTTAGCCACCAAATCATTTCATTGTTACCCAATCTAATGGTAGGTTTAATCGGGCGACAATTTTTCAGATATTAGCATACTGAAACTTTCGAGCAACAATTCTTTTATGCATTGTACGATGAAGAACCATTCGACGAAACCTATTAAATCTTTAGGTAATGTCTGTCGCTGCCCAGCTTTGCTCAAAGATACCCGAGCGCTCCCGATGACAACTGGGCTGGGGCGAGCTGCCATAAGCGAAACCAATAATGGCACACGAAAGGATGAAAAACACTAGGAAAAAGAAGAAATATTTTTTAAATAGAAAACAGGCGGAAAAAGTGGGCAGCAGAACCCAACAATAACAACAAGGATTCGAAGAGAGTAATGATAACAGTGAAGACGCTGAAGCTGATGAAATAACGGTATCATGCAGTGGATGGCCACGAAACAATTGTTCCTATCGTGTTCGATGTCGTGGCAACGTTGTTGTCGCTGTTGTTGACGACAATGATGGAAATAATGGCGATGAGGGCTTTCGACGGCGGTTATTTTAGTCAGGTTGTCATTGCTACAGGAAAATAGGCGAATTTGCCAAAAAATGCACTAATATTGCTATCGTAAATGACAGTAACGTCAACTTATATATATACATATATAAGTATTATACATATATATATATATATATATATATATATATATAACCGCTTGCCACCAAACGACCCTGGTAGTTCGTGGAACTATGAAAAGTAACCATACTGAAGTCATTCCTATCGTGTTATCCTGTCCCACCAACGAAATCCGAAGATAAACCGACTTAACACAATGACATTTGGATGTTCGAATACCTCGTACTCGTAACCTTTCTCCTTAAAGTCGTTCCAGATGCTAGACTGGTTTATGTCCTAAAAGCGAGCGCAATAACAACGCAACCAATCATTAATGTTAATATGGCTCTGGCTATCCCACGATATGTCGCGTATCAACTCCTGCATGGATATTTGCTATAAAAATAAGTAATAATAAGGAAAAGTATACTATAGCGCCATCTTGGGGTAACTCGTGTAAACACAGGTCTCCATTGCAAGTCAACTTCGGCGCATCAACACACGGTTTTAACCCAGTTCGTTTCGACCATTACGTGACCTAGAATTCATTTCTACTGCCATATTCATTTATAATCATCGTCACTACACGCTTTGTATGGGCAACAGTTGCAGTATCTGCCGATGGGCACTGAGTGACAGGTAGACAGGTTTGCTGTTACTGCTTACCAACAGATGACACCATATGAAATATACGCAACCGGAATTTATCAGATTATCACTCAGCTTATCAGCTATGCATTTACCAGCTTGCACTGGAGATTCACTCCCTCATTCAAGGTACGCACCAGGGCAGCTGTCCGTAACAGGTGAGAAATTGTAGCAGTTCAGTAACCATAGCTCGATACACGTTATTCGGTTGGCATCGATACTTATAAAAGTAATAGCAAAGAAGGGCTGACAGAAGGCGAAAGAACCACATATTTTTACTGGGGCGTCGTACGTACATGGATGACAGTGATGGTTTTTCAGTCTTCCGCGCATCGTGTAATGTAAACCGCTATTTTGACAAAAAAAAAAGGGAAAGGCATTGAACAAAAGCAGACGATCGCGGCACACAATGATAATGATGACTGTGATCATGACTGTTACGACGACTAGGATGTTGATTGATTGATGGTGATGATTATGATGATGATTTGTGGCTGGCACCAGTGGCGGTGTGGGGCTGGAAATTTTGAATAAAAAGGGAAAGCTTACAAGCGAGAAAGTCGTGAGCGACAGCAGGGCCCGATTACTACGACTTGTAAAAACTAAACGCGAAAACGTGCGTCACGCGGTGATAGTGACAGCGTACGTAATGACTAGTTTGACGACGCTGAATTTTGTATCAAGCAGACGGATTTTCGTGGCGAGGTCAGCAACGAAGGAGGATTGCTGTCGCCCATTGATCGTTGAGACGCGTTCCTGCCAATAAAGCCAGCTTCATGCTTGCTGTTTGTCAATCTGCACAAATGTCTGTAGACGGATGATAAAATGTCTGCGACAAGGTCGAGTACTCGGACCTATTACGGTTACGGATGTGCGGTGAACCGCAGACAACTGTTGCAGTCAAATGTTACATTTCGTAGGAAAATGCTCTTATGTACAACGGCTATAAAAGGTTTTGAAAGCATGATTGGATTACAAAAATACTTATATATTTAGACTGTCCGTTTAGGAGAAAGCAAATTATAAAAAATCTAGCATAATTCTATTCTGTAGTCTTAAATGTCCTGCATATATATTGGGAACCTTCGTACAAATACAAAAAGGTGCATAACTAAACAAATATTATTTCTGTTATTAACAGATGTTTATATACCATAGGTAGAAGAAGCTAACACCAATGATTAAGCCGATTAAAGTCAAATTCATAGTCTAAGCACTCAGATCCCTTTCGGAGAGAGATCGTCTCAATTATTGTGTGGTAGCATTATCCTTTACGCTACACTTCCATGAGCTAACAATTGTCAGTATTAACTCGTTGCGATAACTTGAGTTGTTTGTCTAAATGTAAGCTGTACCATACAGTTGTGTGTACTCACGGGGGTGAAATGTCTACAGATGAAGCCTGTAGCCGGACCGGACAGATAGGCGAACGACATGAAAACAGACAGGACAGTCTGCGAAGGTCTGCAACACTTACGAACATGGCCCCAGAGACCTCCTCATTGGCCTAATAGTAGTGATAGGAGGGCGGGCGTTGCCGCCCCCTACAGGAAAAGGATGATTATTTCTTTTTTGTTGTTGCTGTTGTTGTTATATTCACTGGTACACGTGTGTGTCATTTGAATATATTAGAAAGAAACGTGTCTCTATGTGCCTAGGAGATCGTATAGGTTAACACAACTACGGACTGCAGTAGTGGTTGTTAAAAGTGTGTAGTGTCGACGCTACCGGCAATTTCTCGACCCGTTCCAAACTTTCGTTTCCTGAAACACCATTACGCTTCACTTCAGCGTTGGCTTATTGTTTCCCTCCGGGATCAATATATTTCAGGGATACATACTTGTCAAAGTAGGGACCAGAAATGCTTTCAGCACGCACCGTTATATATATTTAGCTGTGTCCCATAAGTAGTTGTTGCTGGCTTCAGCTGTCGTTGCGATTGCCATTCAAGTTACGCGAATTTTTGTCTATTAGTGATCGGTTCATCTTGAATGACCCAAAGAAGAACTTTTTGATACAAACTTACCATTGGTGGAATATGGTTTACGTGTGAATACGTCAGTAATTAAGTCAGCCACATCAGAAGAGATTAGAAGAGGTGTAGTTTACCAAAAATAACAGTAGCAGCAGTAGCGGCGGCTAATTGCTAAAGGACATAGTCAGTCGAGGCGGAAGATTGCCATGGATCTGATTGCACTGGGAATGATATAGATGTGAGCAGGACAAATTCCTCTGCTCTGGAGCTGACACTTTGTTGCGCGGTCGGAACATTACGCTTTTTCAGACAGACGCAAAACTGGCGACAGTGAGCGCTCAAAAAAGTGCGGCGGCATTTTCAGAAATAAACGGCCGCTCCTTCATTACCGCGAACGCCCAACTGCGCCTATCGGATAAAATGGCCTAATATATTGGCTATGTTAAAGGCAGACAAACGTCTTACAGGGATCCTCATCGTTTGCGATGGCAACAGCTTGCCGATTAGACAATGATCTTAGTTGCTCTTGTTGCTTATTTGTTGTTCACGACGCAGTCAAGCTATGTTGTCGGCTATGTCGTTGCAGAGTCCATCGTATTTGAAGGTGTCTTACTATGACGTCACTGCAGGGCCATTGCAGCTGAGTAAATAGGACAAACCTTGTAGTTAGGTTGACACGGCTGTATTATTGCTATGCCTTTAGCATTATCAACACTCGACATTGCTATGCCATGCTGTCCTGTGCTGTATGCCCATGCCTTTGTCAACAGCAACCACGGGGTACATTTTCTTCGGAGGTAAGTGGCTCACAATCAACGGGGCCGCAGAGGCGTCGGTGGGGCTTTTCGAAAGTCCGTCTCTTTGCGATTGCTACCCCACGACCATGAACACCATTTGCATTACAACAACATCGCAGGTACCTCTGTCACAGTTACAACGAGTACGGCGAACAATGCTGCTGCACCTCGTCGGCTTTTCTGCGCCGCCATTGCCACCTTCGCTCTTTTTTTGTTTATTTTAATTTTGTTGCTGTCGTAGCCAGCGACTGTTGCAAGCCCTTCCCATTAGCAAGGGCCGGACAGCGGCGGTCCGTACCGTTATCAGCACGACGATGAGTGAATGCTTGGCATATGGTGATCAAAGAAGCGATAGAAAGACTGGAATGAGTTGGCTAACTGTCTTACCTGCATGCCCCCATAGACAGGGACGGGCCGTAGTGTTCGCGTTTGGAAAATACCTATGACAGTTTTCTCGTTCGAGTGATGTCGACGAAAGCAGCTCCTTCTGCAATGCAGTCATCTTTCGAAAGATGACGACAAAAGATAGGGAAATGCGAGGGTTTCTTTCTCGGGTTTCTTTCTGTATCTAGCAATAATGCCACCATATATGTCATAACTGTGGGATTTATATACTTTTTCGTTGGAAAGAATGAAAGGGGTTTGGCTGATAGCGAGCACCGATTGGAAATAGAACATAGAAGTCGAATTTATTCCTGAAAAAGGTACATTTAGCGAAGGTCGTTTGCATGTGTCAGACCCTGAGTAACGCATAGTACAAAGATTAACCATTGAATTAGTGGCGTCGAACCCGACTTTTTGCTTTACTACCTGATTTGTGTTTAGCTCGATTTGTATCGATGTTTCGACCATGAACTGTGTTCAGATAGGCGCAGTGTATTACGAATATACGAAATAATACAATCGCGTATAAGGTTGGCCTCGATGTAGCTACTAACCTTAGGATATGGTTGGCGCCGCTCAAGGGCAACAGAAATACGTCTTTCTAAATTCACAAACAATCAGCTTAAGTCCCTGTTGGGGCGATGGATTCTATATTTCGTCGATTTCTAAATGTTCTTTTTCCCGAATGAATATGTCGCCTGCCGTGTTCAAAAATTCTATGTACGGTAATATCTGTATACAGTTGTAAATCTACAATGGTATTAATTTTTCATGAGCACAAAGGCAGTTACTTCTGCGTGAGACAACACGTTTTGATAAACGAAAAAACTACCGTCGGTTATTCCCTCGTATAACGACATCCATTATATCTGGATCTAAGCTCCTTTTCTGTTTGGTGATGTCGCCCCATTAACTATTGTTTTATAAGGTCAGGTCAGTGTCGACCCAGCTGGAAGTCGTTCGTTGTTGGCTGGCTACATTTTAGCGCGTGGTCTACACAAGTGTACAGTCAGTTTACGTATTAATATTATCGTAGAAGATATCGTAGTGGATATCATACAATGCTCAATGACAGAATTATTTACATTCATAATTACACGGTATTACGTATTGTTAAGCCCGTTCTTGTTATTACCTGGAGCTAAACCACTGGATGCCAGCTGCAAGCTATGTTTCTTATCAAAGTTGTTACTCTACGAACAATACAGTATATCTCATGTACACGTGTATGCATGCACGACTCCGTGTCACCTACGAGATACAATAGCTCGCAAGCCGTCAAAAACTATGGGATGACCAGGAGTGCAAGAAAAACATCCATAGGCAAACAATTGATATAGTGGGTTTGGGTTAGGTGTTTGAACTTTTTTCACAGAGGTTGATTTTAAACTGAAGCCTGTGGTGAAGCCAACCAGGGACGCTGACTTCTGCGTGTCGTAGTATACGATGTTCCCAGAAGTGAGACCAATGCGAGGTTCGATGTTTATGAAGTAAAGGAAAATGTAAATACTTAAAGTTTACGTTTTGCGTGGTGTACGTATGCACCCGCAAGACAATAACGACTGAGGCTTAAGGCTTTCCTTAACCGGTATCTTTCGTCGTTCTGTTTTTCGCCACATCTCTAACGCATGCTTATCCATACTAGAGATATATTAATGGTATTTTACATGCACATACAACGACAGGACAACGTTAGGATCATGGGAATCGGCGACACACGAATTTCAGCCCATATAATCAGCAAGCGTAATAACTAGAGCGCTACCGCTACTGTTCGGTGCAAACAGCTTGCGGGTCAGGTAAGGGCAAAAAAACAACGTAACAACAATAGTAATAATAATGAGCTGATTATCACGGGCTCCAGTTTCTATCCGCAGAGATGCGTAACCCTCTTGTAGGTAGATTCAGCAGAGCGATAACTAACATGCTTGTCATTCATTGAGAGAGTTTTGTTAGTTTTATTTCGACCGTAGTCGATTTTTTTTGTCACGCGCAGTAGCTACGATGGAAGTAGGCGGAATATATCTGCCCGCTAGTCAACCGCTCATTAGAACCATCGACCCCTAAACTTTTCGCATTGTCTAGTATGTTAGAGGCAGTTTTTCTTCCGTTCATCCGTAAAGAAATCTTATCGATGGTGCGAAATTTCTAGAGATATATAGTAGCTCATTTGCAGTTCAAAGGACACAACGTTACTATTTATTGCGGCACAGCCAAAGACGCGACGCTGGAGGAAGCGCGAGATTTTACGATTAGTGCCTTCGTTCCTACTCACTGGTTGTCCTCGCAATGTTTTGCGTCGTCGGTCAGAATCGCTATTGTGGTTGCTGCTGTTTTAATAGTACGTTTTTTGCTCATATTTTCCACGAACAGTCACCATCAAACGGACGCGAATGGATGTTCCAAAATGTATGTACTAACGCGTAGCTGCTACTGTAGCATCCCGGCCTAACTGGTCGGCGGTGACGGGTCGGATCCGGCAGCTGGGCTCAGCTGCCTATGACATCCGTCTAACATCTCGTAATTTGCAATGCGAATCAGATATCAACGCTTGCAGCTTCTGCAAAAGGGAAGAAGGCGACACGCAATAAAAGAGTAGTGAGCTAAGAAGGAGAGGCAATGAGATGCAGAGAGGGCAAAGGTGGATCACATCGTGTCTCCCACCGTAGTTGGTCGCCGCCTGAGGGCGCCTGAGCAAGCCTACGTCATTTATATCATGCACAGGGTTAGCCCCTTTAGATCATGTCTGGGTACCACTTAGTTATAGCTGACACTCTACAGAGACCTCCTTCGACAGCTAAAGAAGGTCTCGTTACATACACTGCCAAAAGTAATGAACATCAAGCTGTTTATGCGACACACGGCATAGGGGCATATGCATACGGTCTACGTGAAAGTCAATGAAACTTCATCGTGTAGACGGTGAGCGGAAGGGTTTACGCATTTGAAATCCTGCTGGGATACTGTGATATATATTGAACGAACATGGTAATGAAGCGGTGTGCTAATATATATACTAAGATATAGCATTGCTCCGAGGCTATTTATTTTTTATAATCAAGTCAGCTACAAAAATTCACTGGATATATTTGTATTAAGTATTACTTTCATGCCGTCTGGCGTTTGACCATAGTCTCGATCTTGAGTCGGTCGCCGTCTGGCTTGCTAGTAAACGTACTAGTTGTTACAAGAGTAACGCGACGTCCCCACGGTGTTAAATATTAACGATGACCGCTCCCAATTTTGACGAAATGGTAGTTTTTGCCGCAGCGTGCTTGCGTTGTCATTGTTGTCATCGCTACCGTGATAGCGATCTGTGACGCCTATGACCATCACGTTCCTCATACTTTTCCAACAGTTGTTCAATGCCAGCTTCCGTGCGATAGCCAAAGCGATTCACATGTGATTTGCGATGATGCATTAGGCGACACCGCACACGTCCAAGCCCCATACTGAATAGTTCTAATAGCACACACACAGGATCGATCACCTTCGGGCTGTGCCAGTCTGTTCGACACTGTATATACGTATATATATATATTGCAAAGATGGTACAGCAACGGTCAAGAACGGCGACATTTTTTTTGCGTCGAAAAAGACGAAGCTATACTAGGTCCTGCTTGTTGTCTTGACGAGATACGCTGTATCCTGCACAACGGTACAGAGTAAGATTCTAGTAAGTAGCTGTTACGACCATCGGTAAC
Source organism: Varroa destructor (assembly GCF_002443255.2). NCBI lineage: Eukaryota > Metazoa > Arthropoda > Arachnida > Mesostigmata > Varroidae > Varroa > Varroa destructor. The sequence goes on along the minus strand of NW_019211455.1, from coordinate 13,802,071 downwards.
AGCATCGATTAACCACCATGACGCAATATACTTCTTTTCGTCGTTATGGCGAGACCGGTGCCTACGGCTGGGTCATCCGCAGCAAAGGCGGCGACGCAAAGGAAACCCTTACCTCCTTCCTTCTATACGTTGACAGGAAGGCGCGCTGTGCGATTTTTGCTTAAGCTTCTTTGTGACTAGAATTTTTGTTGGACCATCAAAGCTCTGCGACACGGCATTCGCTCAGTTGAGCTGATTGCGTCATACGACGTCGCTGACGAGAATCAACATCAGTTATTACTGTATAAGAGCGATCATGGCATTGACTCGGTACATGGTATACGTGCGTGCCCGGCGTCGTGTGTGGGGAGCGAGGGAGGGAGGGGTAGTTAGATGGATGGTGTGGCGAGTAAATGGGGGGCAGCGAAGAAGGCTAGAGAAGAATTTGGAACTGAAGACTTTTAGGCGAAGCTAAACTGAATTTTGGACAAATCATTATGGAAAATGACAGAAGTGATAATGTCGCCGATGTCGATGCACAAAGAGAAGAGAAAACCAAGTGCAGATGGATTGTCAGGACAAACTAATAATTGACACTTGGGTTGTTTGCCTATTTTGCTGCCGATGCGAGTGAAGCACAGTAGCTAACAACCGCATGAAGAAGACGACGGGGATACAGCTTAGCCGTAACTGAAGAAAGTTTACAAATAATTATAATAATTATTATATTATAAAAAGGGGCATGTAAAAGAACGGGGAAGATCTCGAGGCAAGGACGACTAAACGAGACAAGCTGGCAAAACGCAAAGTGATTAAGCATATGAAAAAGAGAAAATTTAAACAGTTGCCCGCGGGGCTTTTGCGACTGTGGGCTAGGGTTAATGCCGTTTTTGCCTTTGTGAATAGATCTGCCGCTGACCTTCAACAAATGAGTTTATAATTGTTATCATTAATAGGCCGCTTCCACAAAATTACAGGAACAAGCACAGCAACAACAATAGTAAAGCAAGCACTATACATTTTTGTGACGTAAATGGGCGTAAAAATCATAAGCGATTAATCGACGACAACCGACTTCCAAATGATTCCCTGTCCAACGAGATGTACATCATTAATGAATTACCAACGCTTGTAGATACTCGGACTGCTCTTTGTTTCTATGAACTTCGATTTTGCACCGTTCCCGCCAGTTGATCAATCGGTCTCTCGTTCGTTGGTTATTGTCTTCGTTTTATCATTTGAAACCTTAGTTGTGTAACCCTAAATATCGACTCATCAGGCCTTCACGTCGGTCCGTACAGCCAGCCGTAGCTGCTTTATGAACACCAACTGGCCAGCACAAGGACAGTGGCTGTGTTTACTTTAACAATAGATTCTCCAACTGGGGCGCCTTACCTCACGTTCCGGCATCGGTTTCTTGCCATCAACGAAGCGCCAACGAAGCTGCAACAGTTTACTCTGCGTGACTCGGCCGTTAATAACGCATGGCTTAAAGCGAGAGGGAGAGAGAGTGGAAGAAATTTGACAATTCTTAACCCCAACTAAACTTAACGCGGTAAATAGCGCCCTATCCGCGAGATCGTTTTAATTGGCCATCGAGGTACGGTTCTGTTATCGAAATAAGCAGACAGCCTCTGAATAACGGCAACCTCACATGTGACGATGGCCTAACCGGCATCCTACTGTAAAACGCCCGAGTGAAGTAGGAGGCGCGAGCGATTGAGGGTGAGGCGATTATTCGTCGCTGGCTGTTCATATACCTATACCTTTTTCCTGAAATGCAAGGAAATCAAGAGATCTGACCGTGATCTATCCCAAGCAACTGATATGCTGATTCCTTTTATATGCTTTTAAGGGTGACTAAACTTATAGTGTATAGGAGTTTATGTACCTTCGAGGTTAAATCGATAACAGTGTTTTGAACTAACAGAACTATAATAAAATCAGTTACAGAAACAGCCATTCCTTCTTACTAATCACTGACAGCAAACAAAAGAATTAACCAACGTACATATATGCCAGGATCTGGCCATAGGCTTTTAAAACGCACTAGCCGTAACTACCACCTTCCATTGATATTTACACAATTCGTTTAAACGTAACAAATGCGTCTGTTGGTCAACACTATTACAGTCATACTCTCACCATCAACCAATATTCCCTATTGGGTCTCTAATAATTTGCTGAAAAAAAAAAAAAAAAAGTTAATTATACGTCTTCAGTAGTAATTACAAAAACGCGTCAGTTCAAAGCACACGCAACATTGACAACAACAATTGGTACTTTTATGCCTTGCCCATTTCACCCGTGAGCACGCACGGCAAAGAGGTGTTAAAAAAGATCCGTCACACACGAATAATGATCGGCATTGATTCATCGTTCTAATATATTTACATCTATAGTATGGATGCATATAGTATCGTTCTGAAAACGACGAGATTCTACCACCCCGATCCGTCCCTTAATGTGCCACGCAGCCATCGTAGAAAATTCACATATGTCTATCCTTATAGCCTACGCAAGTGTGACGGCCTCCAACGTCAAATACCCGCCTCGCTGCTGTTCAAATGTTTGGCTTGATTTAAACAAAGGCGAAACGCTAACCGCTAAAGTGGCGAAAGACGACAAATAAAAAATTGGAAAAAAAAATTACATAATTCGAAACAAATGCTAGTCATTGCGCATAGGATGGGTATTACATATATGAATATATAAGACATGTTGTTTATTTATAAAATGATTATGAGCGTTATCATCATTGGAAGTAGAAATAGTGTTACTAGTCGTAGCGGTAATAGGACAAGTTATATATGTTATAGTAGCTATAGCGAGGGCGGTTTTTGCGGCAGCATTCTCTTTGTGGCTGTGTTTTTACGGGTCCAAATCTTTCATTTAACAGTAGGCCTCTGCCTGACTGCCTGCGTGCCTACCTACTGTCGCAGCTCGGCTGACTAATGGCGTCGTTCGCCTCAGCAATCCATGGCCCCGTTGACGTAAACGTTGTTGGTGTTGACACTTGGGGGAGCAGGGGAGGGGAGGGGGGGGGGGGTCGTAAACACGACTGAGCGTTCGCCCGCTTGACTGGCTAGTTCACGGCAATGTAGCTCCTCGTCACTGTAAATTATTCGCTTTCGGCGATGCTGATTAATATCGAGTCGTGCTTGTTGAGCTGGTGTCTCTAATGATGTTGTTACGTAACGAAGGCATTGACAGATGATGCCGTCTTACTTCAAATGTTATAGAGTAGTCTGACAACAGACATTTCAGAGTCACAGCTGGACATACCGAAAATGCAGCGAAAATCGTCTACAACACATTGACAACAAGCCAGCCCAAACTAAATAAATCCTAAGTGCTCGGAACGAACTATCCTGATCTTCGTTCGCCGCTGTAGCTTGGAACCCGATCAGCTGCTACTCGTCTGTACAATTAGCGGAACCGGGCTGGGAGCTGAAAGTTTGAGAATATGTACTATGTTGAGGTCGGCTTGCGATTCGGCCTGCTAACGAGCCATCAATCATCCCGTAGTCGATCGTTCGCTAACGGTTCTATGTTCTCTTATAGTTGTCAACAACAGTCAATTCAGCATTAGCTATTACTGTAGTTGGTTGAACGCTACCATTGAGCGGCTAACGTTTTGTAAGTTTTTGTTCCTGTCTCAATTCTGTCGCAAGTTAATTCTGTCGATAATTAGATCATTGTCACCATCATACTTGATTCCGGAACATCGCCCCTAACTTATTTCTGCTATCCTTACTGGGTCTGGGAAGGCCGAGGCCAAAACAACGGCGGCCGCCCCGCTTTATATTGAGAGGCGCTTTGCGCAGTTTTCGGCCGTATGATTCGGTAAAAGCATAGTAATTGGTGATAGCCATAAGCTGCCGATGAAGCCGCTACAGCTGAAGATGTCATCACGATTAAAGCTCGGCCATCGTGATCAAAAGTAGAATCTATTATATATCATTAGTTGGTATGCATATATGCCTATTTGTATGTGTTTGAGTCTGGCTATGTTTGTGCCTATATGTCTCTGCTTTCAAATTTGTCTCTTCAAGTCAACGGATCATTTGAGCCTCTTAAAGATGCGAACAAGATGGAGAAATTGCACAGAACATCCATGGGTCTCTCAGGGACCCATGGGACTACTGAGAAAAATCACGAAGTCGCTCGAAATCAAACTTTACCTATGCCTCATAATTAATAGCATCAATCAGTGGAAGCAAATCGTATAATACAAGAGGAACTAATAAAGTAAATATAATAATTAGTTCATAATTATCGGCCCTATTATACTATTGTATAAGCGGTCGAAGGCTTCTACAGCAGCTTTAAGTGGCTGCGTACCTGATTCTGTTTCGTGGGAAAAAAGCAGAAGACATATAATCTACGGTTGCTCATGTCAATCAGAGCTTAAATATCGAGGCAATTTTGACTCGTGTGTATTACTTAGTAGATTAGCTCAGCTGACAGACCTAACTTAAACGCACGCCTCTAGTGACCAGTTTTTCGGTTACATTTACAACAATTTTCCTTGTTGATAGTGGTAATGATTGTGATGAGATGATGGCCTATTTAAGGTACACATGAAAATAAGACGTGGCCTTTAAGTTAGTCATTCGATGAATGATCGCTGCTGTTCGGATCTGTGGTCTACATCGCTTATACAATTAACTCGCAAATATTTTTACATACATTTGGTAAACACTGACGGTAGGATAGCACTAGGGGGTGCTTTCGCAGAACGTGTCGTAACTTTAAAGTTACGGAGATTGGTCTTTCCTGCCGATTCTAATCGACAGCCATTAGTCACCGCAATCAAAAATTGACCTCATCCTCAGCCAGAGGCAACAGCCATAGTATATACAATTGTGTCGTGATTACTGCAGTTATAATTAATCGATACCTGGGCATCACAAAACTGGTAACTGCAACAATAGCACCATTAACCATATAGCAAAAACACGTACAGCATCTTTAGTAAACTTAGTACGAATAGAAATATTCAATAACAAAGGCATTTGTAAAATAAGCTGGTTTATTCAGTGACGTCTTCGTAAATTCATGATGGCTGCCGAGATTTGGGCCGCCTGAAGCACGTGGTTGTAAATAGTAAAACTTGTGCATATGTCAACAATCAAAGTAAAAAGACGGACCTGCAATCTATCATACGAATAGACCAAATGAATAATTCCACAGGCTTTTATATCGTCGTCTACGGCCCACAACCAACGCCCAGATGTTGGACTACAGAAAAAACGACCGCTACGATAACAAGCTGTTACCTGTTTCGTTACTTTTTCAGCTATAGCCAGTAGAAGCAGTGAAACTTTTCCAAAAGCTGCAGCCTCGCAGAGCTTCTAATAACACCGCTTTTGCCATCACTCAAACGACCAGTGGGGACACCCAGCTACCCAAACAACTCGACCAGACCAAATACAGCATATAGCGTTCGTTCGCTGCTCTTTCCGTCCGCTGCAACGGCCCAATGCAAGACTGTTCGCCCAATCGACAGAGATCAATAATGATAAAAAAAATAGTCGGGCGACGAAAAAAACACCGTTGCCAGGCGCCGTAGTAACAGCCAAAACTGCTGACCGTGATGTTTGCGGTGACCAGATCGCGAAAGTTACAAAAAATCATAAGCGTACGTACGTACGTACGTAAATAGCAGTTCCGTGTTGTTTATTGAATTGTACAGCGTTGAATAACACTCGATTCGCTGGCTATCACCGGGGTCACCGTAGCGAAACCAGCTGAGATCTCTGTTTGCTGGCTGTGGGCTATTAGTGGGCTTTTATGGGCTTTTAGCAACTTACTGTTGTTGGACCAACTGGCGGATAATCTATTTGGTGATCTATCATGGCCGCGGGGACATATATCGCTTAGCGGTTTTCTTCGATTTCAAGACGCCGCGTCACAACGGATCAAAACCCAGTCGTGTTTGTGACCTTCGACTGGCTTTGCCACTGATGCTAAGTTCGGCCAACCATGACTTGTTCGTTCGGCAGTGTTGACTAAAGCCCATAAATAGCCCAATAATGCTTATGCAAAAATAACAAACCCAAATCGACAACAATGCCATGGGGAAGAATCCCTGTTTCACTGAACTGTGCAATATATAAGGATGAATTGAACATCCTTCAGTAAAAAAATATTCTAGCTCTCAAAACTGTTTGACCGGCTGTCTGGATCGCTGCTGATTAAGCTATACAACAGCTGCATCAACTATCCGAGTGAAGCGCGCGTGAAGGCTGGCCACTCGTAGTTCGTTTCATCTAATCGATCACATATATAATTAGGGCAAATTTTTTTGCCCTAACTTTTTGCCCCAAAAGAATCGAACGATACATGCAATCCGTAACGGCCAAATAAAGTGTAACTGTACGACCGTTACTTAAGTTACCTCTTAGTATATATTCTAAGTCACCAAAGCGTTTGCTCATGAAGGTACAGAAGGTCAGTATTGACAGACATCACGGACAAAAGCGATAGAAAATGATGAGAAGCGTTTGTAATCACAGTCCTACCCACTTACTCATGTATTGATTTCGTAATGCGAATAAACGTGACAGGGAAAACAGTAGCCAACGGCAATAAAAGTGTATTCAATTATATAATTATGTTTATTTCCGTGATCTGCGGGGGTTTGCACGAATCTAGCTCCATCGTTACTGCTTACCTCTGCCAGCATTATCAGCATGATGATTAGTGTTCTTTTTAGGAAAGAAATTTGACGTGGATTGTTATATAGATTTGGCGGCCGCCAGATCACGCCTACGTTTCATTTTGTCCGTTCACTATTAAGTTAATAATCCAATTACATACGCATACACGAGCACGAGGACGCACGTGCGTGCAGAAAGATAAAAATATTCTATACATTTGTTGGCTGTGTATTTGTGCGCCAAATAGGTATATGCACATATATCTCTTACTATGCTAAATGCAACGTCTCGCATGCGCCTCGATGCACTTACTTCGTCGAAAGTTGCTCACGCCATTTTGGCACATATGAAGATGAACGTTCAACTTCCACTAAAGTAGATAGATCCAACTAAGCTGTTCTCATTCATTGTGGTTCTGGCAGCTTTCCCTAGCCACATCCTAGCTGCTGTCTTCGCCGTGTTGGCTGAATTGATGGCCATTTTAATTAGTATAGTATGACGTTGACTTGCGTGCTTTATTTGCGGCCAACTGGGCGGCAGTAACGAGAGACGAATATAGTTAACAGTGCCTATCGTGATTCATTTTGACCATCGTCAAAAAACAAACCGCCAGTATTATTACGCTTTTATACCCCCCTCTCATATTCGTAAAAACTGAATAACACTGGTGCAGAACGCGGGCATCTGTTTGTTGATCAACTAATAACAAGAAAGGATTAAGTTTGCCAGGTGGCATCGGTACATTGGATGATGCTTTGTTCTTGCTGAGCGGTCGCGACTTCACTAGCGCTTAAACGCCTGTAGCGCCGACTGTCAGCTTTTTCCCAATTGACTGTTTCAGATAGATAGTACCCGTTACATAAGGATCCATATGTTATAAATGAGTCGTCGTTAGGTGGCGACCAGACGCTGGCAGTGGCGTTGGTAATATAGGTACGGGAAATATAATACTTCTGATGCGTCTGGGGTCGAATAATTACTACGCGGAAGAAGGCATGGAGCAAAGTACAAAAAAGCGCCAAAAAAGATCGGCCGCCGTAGACATCAAGCCGCTCCGGTGGCCACTATCAGAGCTACATGATACCAGGCGATTCGATAGATCATGACGACTATAGGCTGCGGGCGTGAATTGGAATAACTGAACACAACGAGACACTTGGTAGTATCTTCATAGCAGTAGGGAGTTGATAGCAGACACCGTATGGAGCCGATAAACTCATTTGTCCAAATGCCGATAAATTAATTGCTTTTGTGAAACACATCCGGTCAAAAGCTGGCGGACGACGCAGAAAGCTGTCATCCCATCCCCCTTCGTGTGCGCGAAAGGTATTAGTAAGGTATAACCAGGACGACGACGACAACAATAACATTGAATGGGAAAATAAACGGAAGTAAAAGGTCAACAAAAATAGAAATGAGAGAAAAACAGACAGAAATACGCTGACAGCATCGTCGCCGGCAGCAGCGACGGCGTAAAAACGAAGATGAAAACGAGGAAATGGAGGAGCCATGAGGCAGCGTGAGCGTCCGCCGTACCGAATTGATCCAGCAAGTAACAGTGGTGACGATGAAAACGATTAACTTCGACAGTTCCGTTACCCTACAGCCGTACCATGCGCGTGTAGAATAGTCGGTGCCGATTGACAGTGGTACTTGCTTACCTGATTATCGGAATCGATTGGTTTGAGGAATTATGCTAAAATATTTATATAATCTATATATAAAAAATAAAAATTACGACATAAAATTATCAGCAACGGATTAGAGTCAGATTATCGGAAGGCATAGGGGAATCTGCTGAAATGTATGATTCTACTATATAGTGAGGGAACATGTGCAGTGCACTTAATACTTCTGTAGGTTGTCAAATAGTATGTATATAGGTATATATGTAAATATGGAGGCTCCGTATTGCAAGGTAGAATATAACTATAATGACAGAATATGATGCACGGTATGATGTACAAAATTTGTTAATAGCGAAAAAAAAAAAAAAAGAGTAAAATTTAAATACGTACGTTTGACCAACACCCCAGTTCATTCAAGCTATTTTTATTCGGAATCTTGACGTATTTATTTAGATATACGCTTAGCGAGAAATTCATCTCAGAATAGCTCTCCACGTTTTTTTTTTTCGGTTATTGACCTAGAGTAAACATCCTCTAACGATGAACCCTGTGATGAACCCTATCGTAGAACTGCTACAGTTTTTATTCTACATTTACGATCTAAATCGTCGATACAAATATGTTGCTTTCTATTTCTGGACGAGCCCCAAACTGTCAGACGAATAGCGTCTAAATAAATGAAAGCTGAATTTAGCGGCAAAGCTTTGATTTTTTACTATATTTCTTCATCCACTGTACATAATCAATTATAGTTATATGCGCTTGTTGTTACGCGTCGCATTAATTGATTAGATAAATGCTGCGACAAATATAGACGTTAGGGAAACAGGCAAAATCGGCTAACGGAAAGAATCCATTAGGAATTTGCTGTCTGCGTTTCTTGTTCCTGTCGCAAAAATCCTAGCATTCCGTTCGACACACGCCAATTCCTTAAATAGTAACGTATACTGCTTGCAGTAATCGTGAGGCTAGTTCGGTGACGGCAGGTATAAGAGTGACAGAAACAGCGGCAACAATTTCATGTACGAGATGGAAATTGGATAGCTCGTATCTTGAGAGCGGCTGCAAGGTCGAATTGAAACGCCACAGCAAAACAGAGATAGCAGACGCTACCGGAGGCAAACCTCCATTTACGTAACTAAATATGAGTCTCAAGGTTACGGGAGCGATTTTCGATGTTCAGTCACCACTGACGCGTCACCATTGGCAGAACAATGACGTCAACATGCTAGTAGCATAGCGGGTGCATGCCTACACGTCAGTAAATAGGTATGTATAGGTATAGATGACACGAGCAATTCGGTACGTAGACCGGCCAATACCCAATTGCTATAACAACAGTCAGACTAGATACTTGAAGATTGTCTAACAGATATACGACAAGTTACAATTCGAGGATCCATCGGGGTTATTCGCGTTATGCTGTTACCGTCTTTTGCTCAGAGCACTCACTCTGTCGTTCATTCAATGAACTATCACGTTCAGTCCACGCGTTTTGCCCTGCCTAGTTAGATTCGTTTATAAGTCTGATGTAGTTAATCGACTGATACCTGTGGCAGCAGTAGTAACAGCGATTTCTCAAAAGGTGGGAAATTATTGAATACTACTACTACTACTACTAGTACTAGTACTAGTACTACTACTACTACTACTACTACTACTACTACTAGTACTACTGCTACTACTACTAGTACTACTGCTACTAGTACTACTGCTACTACTACTAGTAACCTCTATATGTGTGGCTGATCAGCAAAGATCATTCAGCGTGCTATTCGGAACTGTTTATTCCACCTCGTAAGTGTTCATGATGAAGATCTGATTTTCGTATTTAGGTGGGACAACATGACTAGGCGACCGGCATCATTTGTGCAGCGTATAGGAAATAATGAAATATATCCGTGTATATAATTTTTCTGATTATTATTTTTATAGGGTACGGCGCTGATATACGAATAAACTTTGATAGGCTGCCTGTCGTAACGAACATGCGTTGACTCGCAATCGTTTTTATTTCTAAAACAAAATAACAAGTTAACCATGATAAAAAAAAAAAAGCCATGCCACCACCGTTTTTGCGATTGAGGTAAAAATGGGCTATTATCTAATCTCTTTATGTTGGACGAATCCTCATAAAGATTAGAAACTTCCCTTTTTCGCCATCAATCGGCAGTCTGGGTCATTGCCAGTCTTTATACGGCTTCTGAAAAAAACTGAGGAAGATTTTCATTAGGAAAATCAGAAGGTTCTCAATAGATTTTTAAATTTAAAAAATTCAAAAATTAATACAAATCGTTCAAAAAGCCATTTTCTATACGTTTAGAATTTTTGATACAAAAATTAACGCCCGGTTTCGGGACGAAAATATCAATCGTCAGTTGTCCAGATAATGGTTAATTTCTTTTAAACTTTTCACTTTTTCTTTTCTGTGCATTTTGAACCGTTCTCAGGCCGTGCATTTTTAGAACCTTTAACCTGCTGCCAGCCCAAAATTGATCTTGCTGGAACTTTTTTACGTAGACTATTCCACCAACCCTTCTGCGAGTTTATAACAACCAATATCATTTGAAGCACGGTTATTATTAGGAATTATTTGAGGATTAAGAACAGATTTTTTGGAGAATAACCAGTGAGTGGATGTTATAGGTCCTAAATCGCGACGGATGGTAATTATATTAGATAAATAGCACATGTGCAAATATCTGTTTTTATTTACATATAGTTATGCAAAACAGAACACGAAATAGAATCTAAATTTAAGTACATATACATATATAAATAGAGACGCATAAATGTATGACAATGAGCGTGATTCATCGTAATGAAGACATTATAGTATACGCAAGCTTTACTGGCAATGATGAGTTGTAAGGCCCCTTGCCAGTGCAGAATCCGCATGTATGAATCTTCGGATGCCGGGTTATATGGCAAGTGTAGCTCCTCTTCAGGTTTTGCCATTGACCAATGGATGTATTTTGTTACTTGTTGAATTGTACCAGCAAAACTAGAAATGTATGTGAACGACAAACTGAGTAGTTAACATCAATGCACGAAACTATTACATATATATATATATATATATATGTGTATATGTATATATATATATATATATATATACAAACGACAAAATAGACCATCACGATACTAATGGGCTAATTAAATGTTGACCAAAGAAATATCAAGGTAAATATTAATATGGATTACTTGCTTTGTTATTTGCCTTTTTTTGTTTTCTTAGAAGGATCAACAGAGCCTTTGTTCTAGACCACTCAAGAACGTGATGCCTATGCGTCTCGTCAAGCACATGTAGGTGATACCCTGGATTGAATGTCTAACGGTGATACGGGACGTAAAACTGGAAACACAGAGGCTGTACCTAGGTAGTTGAAAGCTGGGTCCTTTTAACATGTCGCTATGTACTTGTCGTCTCAATCAGCGTCCACCAGCGTGTGTTAATATCTCCTATGAAGAGAGAGGTAACTTGCCCTGTCGTTTCCTGACGTCCTTGTTCATTAGAGTCCAGCTCCTCTGAGATTTCTGCGTGAGTGCTCAAACTGAAGTCACTCCTTATCGAATTGTCAAAGAACGTCGCGCTAAAATTCCCGCCGTCCCTACGCAATTGGCGGACTCGACACGAAAAGGTTGACATCCGTTTATATCGCTCCAGCCTTTACTACCGTTAAAATGTACGATCCATTTCTGCTGGCCAAACTCGAGCAAGAATAAGGTCATCAAATTGTTCGTCGCGTTCCTTTTACTCCTATTTCTTTGTCATCTCGTCCTACTTGCCTTACTACGGACGAGTATGAGGTTAACTGTCACTTCACGATAGGTGACATGCAAGCCGGGGCAACAGCGGCAGCGCCAAACACTTTAGCCGTCAGTGGCTATTATAGCTACGCTGACAATTGCAGCGACGAATGAATCACAACGTCGTCACCGGTGACAAAAGAAATCCAGGTAAAGTTTATATTGTCAACTATAGCCGTCGTCAGTCGAAAACTAGCTGAATCATCGCGAACGCACAGAGCGAGCGGCTTTATACACCGAGGCGGACTGAGACACTGGCAGTCAGTGCATATAAACATGCTCTATAGACGTTACAATTTATATTAAATTAGGCGACGAGGCGGGAAGCCTCGGTCGAGCCTGGGGTCATAAAAGCTGTCGCTGGTTTTCGTCCCGCCATTCTTGACATCGACATTTGCTAAGCAAACTCAACGCAAAAAGGTCAGAGGAAGTGGCAAAAAGATGAGCTTAGCAATTACGATAGACAATAGAGGTTGCTGAACCGCTTGGGCGACAGCTGCTGTTGTTAACGATGACGCCAGTGTTGGCTGGTCCGGCAGAACGTGCCCATGATCTATACAAGCAATAATAATGCCCACGGTGTACACGATCGACACGAACTCACTTTGTTCCACCTTTCCAAAAAACCTCCCGTGGGGCGGGGGGGGGGGGGTAAACTCGATTTAATATAAAGTCATTATCATAAATGTCACCCACTACTATAAATATGTATTGCTTTTGAATTTGATTAACATACTTTACGGCTCAGGGTTACAGTATAGATCACAGAGCTCATGTCATTTCTTCAAGTTACAAATTCATCATATGTCAATTTGAGCCTATTTATGAAGCAATAATTCTCTTCATGATAACATGTTCGTTACCGCATAACATCGAGGAATTTTTCGAGTTTCTTTAGGTTTGTGACACGATATTCAATGCGTTTTCTTCTCTCTTCCTGAATTTTTCCTCAAAAACCTTGAAGTGGAAAAAGTTGAATCGGTAGAATATTACAGACTGTTAAGAAGTGGCCACTTTTGCAGGCATATCGGGAACATTTAACCTTTTAACTCGTACCTTGGAACCAAGCCAGGACGACTGATTGCTCCAGACGGTGCTTTGCTGTTGTCCCTAATTACAGGTTGTATTTGTTTCTAGTTTGTACGGTCATCGGTGGCGTAGGCATGCCCAGATTCCGCCCAAGTAACCATTATAGTTTATGGACTTTGGTGAACATTAGACGATCTCCAAGTTTTTCATCGAAAGAGACGTTGAAAAATTTCACCTTTATATTTTTCCTACCATTACCCTAGTAAGCCAAAAGCTTCAAATATTTAGTCTAGCCTAAAGTCATTGATTCCGTTACCGATTTGACTCTGCGAGCTGCTGCTGCTGCTGTGCATGACCCCGAGCACTGAATAGTCTGACTTCTTTCTAAACTTACCACCGTATGAACATCTCCGTTCAAATCATCCATACTACTGCAATGAAATCTAAAGTCATACAAAGATGTCCATTAAACTACCAGGATGGCTTCAGAAGGCGTTATCATTATGGTCAGACGTAATGATGAGGTTAAAATGTAATACACAGGTTTTCACTTTACATACATAAAATGAAGAATCTCAAAATGTCGACAGATTGCTTTGCTTTGTATTCCGCCAGTATGCCATCTGTTATATCTGATATATACTCCTAGTTCAATAGGAGGAAGTGTTAACGGAACACGGCTAGGTGATAAGAGGGAATGGTTTGCTTTTTTCGCTTCTCAGAACGGACTCCTAAACGCCTGTCGGCACTCATTTGACCACATTCACTAGTTTCTATTATGAAGGAACTTTAAGGTCATTATTCGCCAAAGGTTGAAGTCTTTTAACTTTCAGTGATCCTAGTTACGTACTTAGCACCGTAAGCGGCCAACCAAACCAAATGCCGCCTCCCAACTTAAACGATTCGTCGCTATAAGCAGTTGCAGAACTTTTTTCCCGCTTTTTTCTTCACCATTGGTATCGCCGCAGCAGCCGCCTATCGTTTGCAGGAGGCAGTATGATACAACTAGCTATAATGTTCCGTAATGTTTCTATGATATGAGTGAGGCCCAAAGTGTTAAGTGGCTGGTAACCGTTACCGGTCGGGCTTACGACTTCTGCCCGATCTAGCTAATCAATGACCAGCAACACAGCCGACGATGGAACTGCAAATGAATTGAAAAACCCAGCAGATTTGCTCGTCTACGATGATCGGGAGGGGACCGATACGCGAAAGGCGAACGAAGCAATTAGGTTTTGTAAACTGGCAGTGCTCGAAATGATAAACTAAGAACACTGGAAACAGGAAGGTTTGAATACAAGCGCGCTTTCTATTACCGGTATAGATGAGCTACCTTGTATGGGAATTATGCAAAGATATGAATACAATTTGCACAAAAAAATCCGGAGAAACTATTCTGGAGTATTTATTATTATTATTTTTTTTTATCATTGCCTAAGTCGTATGCGTACCGAGAGGTCCTTCAAAGTAGAATAATGTGATAAGCTGAAGTTTATTATATACACAAATACTTAGACCGTCGTATATGTAAATAAATAAAATAGATGTTTATCAATGACCTGGTAGATTCAATTTTACTTTTCGACGCAAAAAATAAGCCAGGGTCAGCCTTATCTCGTTAGACGCCAATATTACTAGCGGCATTCGTATCGGACAAGAATGGCAAGAGTCAAAGACGAACTTGATTGCCAACGATTGCACAGTACGTATTCATCTACGTATTTATTACAGATACTTTTATCTGTAATACATTGTGTGCATCGGCTGTACCTAATCACTTACAAGATGACACCAAATCGGTTGGTAAACAGTACGATAAGGCCAGTTTTTTTATTGTCGCATGGAGGTACATATTATACCAGCAGTGTGTACATCCATGAGATTTTTGCTGATTTTTATCAGATTTGATTTGATATACGGCGAGCAAGTATACATTACAGAACTGGAACAGGAGTCTAGTAGCAGCTATTGGTCGGTCAGGCGCTAAACCCCTTCAGCTAGTAAACAATGTAGTTTCAACACATTATTTATATATGCTGATTCATTCACATTATGCGTATATACATTCGCAAATCGTACGTATCCCGTCGGATTGTCATTGTGTTACACGTTACCCGAAATGGCTTGTCATGTAATTTTTATTTTTTAGATCAGTCCTCGGAGCTGAACAGTACAATGCGATCTGATGCATATATTTACCCCTACCAACGTTTGGTTCTATCGTTTTTACTGTCACACCTAAACGCCGTTGCTATTTTGCATCACGTTAGATAATATATAAAAAAACATTGTGTCTGTGTGGAGCATGTAATAAAAATTAAGAAGCGCTTCTAACAACAAGCTTTTATTTTTAATATGTATATATATATATATCTATGCTGCAGAATTCAACTACGTAAGATATTGTCATATCTATAAAATGGTTTGTCCTTGATCAGGTGCGGTTATTGTTTAGTATTGTCGCATTGTGCATCTTGTAGTTTTATGGCGGAGCGTCTACTGGACGATATCTCATTGTCTTATCATTCTCATGGTAACCGTATAAAAACTGCCCTGCTCCAAGACTAGCCTACACGACGGCAGTTGTCTAATAGGCATTTTTCGGCCAAAAGGAGCTTTCCCCAGTATGATTCTGGCCTTGCATATATCTGCCTTAGCTGTTAGAATCATGGACAGCTTGTTGGAATGGTAGCCGGTTTGAGCCGCTGTTGCAGCTTACGATTCCTATAGTGTTGCAATGTTAGCAAAGGTTTGTTTAACGCTTGATTGGCTAGCCTGGATTGACTGACTGATGTAAATGATTTCAGCTATTTTTTTATCAGGTTCTCCATCTTTTTTTTTTCTTTTTTCGAACCCACATCTATTATCAACAGCCATGGGTCCGAACGAGTTGCGCCGTTTAAGCTGCTGCTGACGCTGCTACTTCTGTTGTGACGTGAAGTGACTGACATGACGCAACTCCCTCACGAGAAAATGTTGTGGCAGCGGTGTTTCGGCGGTGCGAACAGTCGACAAGACACGACCTCGTCGAAGTAGTTTTGCCCCACACCACCCCTTGCTCTGACGAGAAATTTAAGGCCACCATAAAATCGTGTATTATAGATATGTATATATCTTGTGATATAGACATAGATAGGGTTTGCGGTGGAAGAGTTGAATTACAGCGGAGGGATCCATAGGCAAACAGAGCTAGTAGCGGGTAACAAGCATATAGTTTGTACCGCGCTTAACGAATGCCAGCGAGTGGTAACAGACATCGGCGTAAGTGTCACTCGAAACTTGTGTACGTCCCTGCACAATTTGACTCTGCACGTGCGCGTACGTATGTGTGTACATGTCATGTATTCTATTGCCCAATCACAAGTAGGTGTTGTACAGAGACTTGTTGGCGGCGATGACGCCTACGATGACAGTTGATCAAAGCGAGGAGCGGCGACTTTCGAACGACGTTTTGGCGGTAAAATTTAGAACGGAATTGTGACGTTTGTATATATTCAATCGCAGGCCAACAGATCGTGAATAACTGGTTGAGCGTGAGACGGAAGAAGGTCAGTTTGGGGTAGGTGGGTGTTGCGCCTACCAAAAAAGTAGTCATCCGAAAGTCAGCTATGGCAGTTGGTGCTACGAACGCTAACACCGACGTAGCTATTTCAACGAGGATAACAGTGATAACCAAGAAGGTTATGAAGAACAGGCGATGATACGACGAATGGCAGCAATGTCATAACCATAATCTGGGCCAATGGGGGCGCAACGAAGCAACGCCGCGGACGCGAAAGCCTCCACCCCAGATATAACGGTGGCTGTCGTTTCGTGGAGCAGACATCGACAACGTTCGTGTGATGAGGCTTGTTTGAACAATTTTTAGTTCTGTTTTTGCATAATTCCTACAAGGGACAATATGAACTGCAATTATCCTTATTAGAAACTGTCTAGCGGAGTCGAACGAAGAAGCGGCACCGGAACGATCGCTAAGCGAAACCATTGACGAGAAAAATTAATTGATTTACTGTTTTTCGCGCATTTGAGAAATCAATTAAAACAAAATAGTTTACATTTTATTAATATTTCTACATTAATTCTCAAGGGTACGTAGCTCTCATAGCTACCACTAGGTACATCAATCCGTCAAGCTGAGGCCTATCATTTACAATCCTATTAAGTTTAGATTTGAAAAGATAGCGATGAGCGCTTACATATCTTAGATATATCAGTGCACTTATCTTGCGGCGGTACTGATTATCTATTGTCACGGTGCCCTCGTGCTCTGCGACTGGTCACGGGTGACGCAGTAGGAAACAATCGTCCGCCACCTAAATGTACTAAACGTTTGATCGATGAAAATCTTTCTTTCTGAACTCGCTGTTCATATAGAGGTTACTCCTAATTTTAGGTGGCCAACATCTTATATTTGTGAGGTTGCTAGTGCGACCTACACTTTCTGTTCCTTAGGGCTCCTGTATTTTTTCGGCATGCCAGTGCACGATCATCCAACGTCACGATACTGAGCGTGAAATCTCGAAGGCAAAAGCTCAAGGTTTTCTTTTCCGATATTTAACTTACGTAAGAATCAGTACCGTGCCGCACTGTTTTCTATAATTATAATTTCACGATCATTATCATCACTAACCATTATGATAACACTACTTTGAGGTGTGATAGAACTTATGTAACGTGTTCGTTACCACTCAGACAATAAAAAATGTTGTTAGATAGCGTTGAGACAACCTTGATCCGCTAGCTCAACCCTAATCTGTGGACTTTGCCATAGGTCACTTTTTATTTACACGCTATATAGGTATTACCTCAGTTTCGTAATTATGTCTAGGTACAATGGTATCATTACTTATCTATTTTTGTTGTCTAGATCATTATAGCTAAGCGTGTTCATCTACCTCCATATGTGTATATATATCGAGATGCATCATCAGTTAAGAAATTAATCGTCTGCTACTATTTCGATGCGTGCCCTCTTAAGGCAAGCATTCTAAATACAGTAGCTACTATCACGCGACCATTCATACCGTCGTGCAGACTCAGGAAGGCCAAGGATGGCCAATCATCGTCATCACTAATGGCGTCGGCTAACGTAATCGACCACCATAGAATGTCACTTCTGTTGACAAAGGAGGTCTGATGGTCAACCGCTGTGATCTTTTTGTGCTCGAAAAATATCGAATAACAAGACTCCGCAGCCAAGCTAGATACCTGTATGTGGATTTTTTTTTTTGTTACGTGAAAGCGGTCTTTCTCGTTTCTTTCTATGGATGCTGGTCGGGGTAGCGAAACTGTCGCTAGAGAAACATTTTCAAACATCTCTGGAAGAACAGGTACTTATTGAGGCTAATACCTGGTCCACTATTACAAGCTGCGATCACTGCCGCAACTCGATTTGACACGTTCCGAACACACTTTCGCACTGTCTCTGTTATATCCGGATCCTGGGCCGAGACACGAAACATTGTATTCTATGGTTGTAAGACGTTCGCAGTCTTCTAGCCGACTATTACTCATCCTGTGGCATACCGCTACACATTTTTGATCGGATTCAAGTCGGGTGAATTTCAAAGCCATGGCAGGACCTCATCACCATTAACGCTAAACGCCTCAGAGACGTATTTTACCATATGACCTTGTAACTTTTCATCCCTGAATACATAGTTGCCATGTGGACATTATTCTCGCAACTGAGACATGATTTTCTCAAAAATTACTTCACTGTATTGTCGTTTTTCCATAATCCCGCTGACGAAATGTTCAGCTCCTGGATGTAAATCACGGCCTACACCAAAATTTTGTCGGATGTATCCTATTAGATGTCACAGGAGTTGTGCAATCCTTCGCCGGAGCGTCCGTAAAAACGTTGAGCATCACTACCTAAGATCTCAAAATGCTATTCATGTGAAAAACAAACCCCTTCACAGTCTTCAAGTCAATACGGCGTCGAACGGTTTTTATAAACGCAGTGACTTTGAGCAGTGAGCTTTGCCACTCTCTGACACGGCTGAGAAAGTGTACGTGGTCGGAATGATCCTGTCTCCTTGCTAAACCGTGTTCAATTTTTGCACACCTCACCCTTCACCTTCTGGGTGGTATTTTCAGCTGTACATATCTCGACCCACTTAGCGGATTCTCGTACGGGTCTGCTTATTGGAGTCCACCGAGGTCTTGCCACTACGAGTTAACGTGTAGTCACGAAAAAATGAAAATTCTTAAGTTCAATTCAAAAAATAATCTGTGGTCATGAGAACGACGTTGGCATTGACTAAATGAGAGTGACGATGATTAATAACGGCATAAATTTTAATAATCACATTTTTAGGCAGAATGCTATTTCCATTTCATAAATCTGAATCCGATCTGTGTAAGTAGGTTTGCTGCGATATAACGTTCGTAGTATAACACCTTTATTTGCAAGCTTGTAACCCAGAAGCAAACTGACATATGAATAGAGAACGTTTATTGTCCTCGTTGCCGACAGGTCATCGTTAAACCAAAATGATTGAGGCGTGTATTTTTTTATACTATACGAAGCCGGGGGCAAATATTTCCTGTGTTAATCTCTTTGATGGAGTAACTGTTCGCTATAACAGCAGAAGCACCAATACTAACAATATCATGAACGGCGCCGCAAATTGATTTGCTATACTATTGGGTGAAAGAGGTGGCATCTTCTTCATTGCCCCCTTTATATTGCCCTCACCACTGCCGCTCAACATTCATTCAGCCATTTGGCCCTGTTCACTGAGCAGCTGCGTATACTGCTGTTAACGCTAGGCGCGTTCAACTAATGGCAGAAATTGCAACGGAAGCCGGTACAGGCGTCGCATCAACAGCAACAGTTACGCTGGCGCAGCCCACCGACTATAACGGGGGACTGACTAACGGTTGCTACTAACGATCTCCGGCCGTTCGACGCTTTTGTGGGTGTACGGACAGATCTTTCGCGTTCATACACTGACTCCTTCGCGAAACGAGGCAAACGATAACGAAGACGCTGCCGCCATCGCGTCTTCGCCGTAATGGCAATGATACACCCGCAACGGCGGTCTGCGACGATGTTTCCTTCTTCTTCTATTTTTTCCAAGTCCTCACCGAATGTCTTTAACTGATCCTCGCCTCGGTCCGATGTTTCCGCGTGTTAAGGACGTACGCGTTTGCCTATGCACGGACGATCCTTGACGCTGAGGCAACTCTGCAGCGGAGAGCTAGCGCTACGACGATCAGCGGCAGACCAAAGCGTCTACGAATGACTGAGCCATTGGTAGTGGCATCTGAAGCAGAAGTAGGCAAGCCGCCAACATATATCTTATAAATGATAGATATTTACGATAGACTGATGAACAGGTAAAAGCATGAGAGAAAACGATAGGCTAACAGCTCACAACGGCTGAAAGCCCATTGGACAACCGGAAAATCTTGGTCACCGTTCGACTGAAGAGGAAACGGCCGCTAACAACAGGCTGGCAACTATGACAACGGGAATGTTAATGGTAGAGGGGGAAGCAGCTGTCCGAGGGGACATATTTCATTGGACAAAATCGTCCAACAACAAAAGTGACAATAAGGTACAGTTAGAACAGCTAAAGCCACAAAGCGAATATAGTGGTCGTAATAGAAATGACTGTTTATCACTAGTTATGACAATAGCCATTCTGATAATAGTTGTAATTGTCTAAGTAACTCGCTATGGGATCGTTGCTTAAAACTTACATTTAGCAGTAAGTTTATGTCTGGCCGTTTCGATTACCTTGTATATATTAATTAAAAATATAATTACCTTAATTTTGATACGTAAGAACATGTTTTGATTCATTTGCTACCTAACGGTAGGATTAGTTACACGCTACTTGACTTGAACACTTCATCGGGGCATGGGAAGGTCAAGCCTCGAACTATTCACCTGTATATCGGCTAGACTTCGTAAATCATTCGAAGTAGTACATGTATTTGTGATACTGTCGGCATCACAGAAAAGCATTAATGTTGGCCCAAGACAAGCAAAACAGTTATTCTTTAGTGACGCACAAAAGTCGTACAGCCCCAACAGATCTAGGTACCAGCGAAACAGGTATCGGGACATCTTGGATATCTCTACAACGTCTGTGTATCAACTGACTGAAACGCCATGGCGAAGCCATTGAAAATATGGCGAGCGAGATGTATATGCCATAGAATTGATTGAATGAAGTATGTAGATATAAGGTCGATAAATCCGAAGACAATACACAATCTCATGCAGTCATATTCATTATGATATAGGGTTTCTTATAATCTCTACTTTGCTGATTATCTCGCCGTGTTTACACTCTTTGCCCCTTATTCTTATGTTTGCACTTGGCTGTGCTGGCTACCATATGTCCTACCAGCGGCTTCTAGCGACAACTGCAACAAGCATCATTAGGCAAGAACACAAACGTACAGCCATCAGATCCTCCCATCTTCTTTTCACCAGTGTACTTTCTGGACAGGTTTCTTGAGTTGGCCTATTCCGTTCTCCGTGCAAGTTTAAAAAAGTCTAAAAAATGAAGGCAGATCTTCCCGTTGAACAATCATATTTCCTCTCAGCTGAGAATTCTCATTCTCTCTGAAATCAGCTGTTCATCTAGCGTCTTCCACTTCGTGAGCGCCACAAAGAATTGATATTGTAGTTATACATATATATATATATATATATATTGATACGAGAGAAGTAGCAGGTGACAAAGCCTTCAGGCTTAGCCTCATAAGGGTTCTCATAAAAGCCTCAAAAAAAGACGAAATATGTCCCAAATCCTCAGTGACCTGAACTGGCCAGGCAAGATTCGCAGCAGCATCTTAGCGTTGCTGCTTCGATTTCGCCTACCGTTGCTACCCCAATTCTCGTTTGTAGCTTTTTGGTTTCAACGACGCACCCGGCACAGTAACGCCGCTCGTCTTTACATTCGCCCTTGGACCTGATCTGTAAAAGACCCTGAGCGAGCGCATGTCAATACGATGGGTGTAAGCCAATTAGAAATACAGACGAATGCCATGCATCCAATATTAGTAATACCCAATAGTCCAATAGTTGGATCGTCCTAACACAGCATCCGCGGCTGCGGTGACGGCGCCGTCGGTGGTCAGTCAGCCGTCAAGCTTAACTGTAAACCAGAGACATGACCAAATCGATGCAGGATGTAACATGACACATCATGGATCTAGTGAACTCATCCAGGACCACAAGCTCCTGCTTGTCGTAAAAACGATCACAGTGCCACTCTATCAGCAGGATGTGACGCCTGTGCGAAAACATAGTGTCCTGTCTGCAACGCCACTCTGTCCACTCTTTGGCGTCGTTCGTGATGTTTTTATTATGTCGCCTATTTTCCGGACGTTTTTTGGGGGTGGGGGATGGGGTGCCACTGCATAGTTCTTCGTTCTTTTTTTTTTTTCGAATTTCGGATTTTACTGCTAGTCAGTGCCTAACCGTACAATTTCTGCGCTTAAACTTGCCATTTACAATCGCCTTCATAGTGGTCTTCGGTTCAACCCACCCCTTTGTTAAGGCGCTTCGCGGCCGATAGCAATAGGACCGGCAGGATGAGAAATACAAAAGTTCTCGGCAGCAGATAACAGCAATACAAATAAGGGACGCTTTTACGTTGAGAATACTAAGTTAAGCGGTATCTGCATATTCGAACACAATGCCATATTGTTCCGGGCCCGGCGTATTGTACGGGGAGCCGCAAAGCGTTCGCATCAGACAGGCTTTGTGTTTCAGCATCGTGTTACGAAATGTATCTGAAGTCATTTGGACGACAAAGGCAAAGCTGCTGCCACTGCTGTAGATTGTCCAATAATACCATGGCTGATTTCAACTTATGTAAAATCTATAATTTAATTAACACTATCAACTTTACGCGCGTATCGATTGTTGTTTCACGGCAAATCTATCTGTGGCGCATTTAGGCATAAAAAGGTTTTTGAACGCACAGGTTGTCAAGGTCCTGTGTCGGTTCTTATCCTCTTTTTGAAATTGCACTGCAGCTCTTGGGAGGATCAACAGATATAGAAACGTATATTGTAACCAGAAAAAAAATATGCTTTGGATTGTTTTTACTACAGTAGTTCAGCAAAGTCGCCAAAGGTCTACAAATGACTTAGAACAGGGGAGGAACTTAGGCCATAGAGCAATGACATTATAGCAAGAACAACGGGATACATTACACACTGGAACAGAACATTTTAAAATACATTGCATGACGAACTATTAAAGGATATGTGTTTTACATAGATAGAGTACGGCATCTGATACTATCTAATGTGCGATATATTGCTTATATTCTTTAATTCCAGGTAAATAGATCGTATTTATTAGTAAATAGATAATAAATATAAAATGATCAGCCGGCGGAGAATACTTTCCCGGTCGAGGGACGAACTAGAGAATATCGAAGAAGAGGACGTCTGGTATCAGAAGGACACATTGTTTAAGGTAAGCTGCAAGGAAAAAAACACCATTTTGACAAACAGACTATTTACAATACAAGTATATTTATCTTGTCAAAATAGCCACTGCAACGAGTTGATCCAGCACCACGTTATGTCGCTTAAAAGTTAAGTGATGTTTTTTTAAGTAGAAAACAGCTTCTACCTATTCGTGTTTGTTGATAGCGCATTGTTAATGGCACAAAAACGCGTCTTGTTCAATAAATATCATTTTCTCACATGCTAAACAAACACACACATATGGTCTTATCATGTATTTGGACACACCGACCGTCTGGCTCGGAGCGTGTCACAACGACACACACGGTCTAGTTATGAAGATGTGGTTATATTAGCGGCAAATTTTTGGCAATTTTCTAGGAACTTTTTTACATAAGCCCCTTCTTCATCGGCGCTAGCACCTGTTGTCTCAATGAACCCAGATGAGAAATAGTCGAAACTCGATAAATTTTACAGTAGCTAATTGCGCATTCATTGTCCTATAGCATCTAACGGCGTAGACATTAGTGGGTAAATTGCTATATCGGTCTCGTCGGGTATATGGAGATATTCATTACTAACGGTCGTTGCCTGCCGTTTTGGCCGAAAACGGCCGATCTAATTGCCTACGGCTTAACAACGGTACGCCTGTAGTAGGCAGCTAGGCACTGTGCATATAGCATAAATTCATTCAAATCTATTGTCTTGTTAAATGCGAAGCCATTCGAACTCTTGGACCGCATTTAATAGCTTGCGAAGTCTCGTCCCCTTGTATTTCAGCATAGACATTGTGACTAGTGACCTATATGATTAATTATCCAGCTACATACCGTATGTTCGATGCCACTATCGTATAAATATACAGTGAACGGATGGCGACGTCATGCGTAGTGAACGGTCCGTGGACCTGTCTCGCTACCGGACCACGCCGCCGTGGTCGAGTAGGCTAGTGAATCGAGCTGGTCTTTGCTGGTCAAGTAGATTTTCGCACTTGTTTCCAAGCGACGCCAACCGTGACACTGTGGATCCGAGTGATTCTGACTCTGTATAGAGGAAAACCTCAAGCGAGAGATGTTGAATTAAAAGCTCTAAGTCGACGTCTAACGCGACTGGGGTGGCCAGCGTTCCATTCGTGGCGACGCTAGTGTCACTGCTGCCGCCGACGTCGCTATTGAAGGCGATAGATGCCTCTTCTGCCAGGCTCATTTGTTGTTGCGTGGTGCCGTTTATGCTGCTGTCTCTCCCGGCGCGATTCGATCACGAACGACTATAGCGACATTCAGGGAATGACTCTAAGCCGTTGGCAGTGTTATCTTCACCAACGACATATCCCGACAGTTAATAAATTGTATCGCGGCATGGTTTCGACGGAGTCGAAGAAGAGACAGACGATCAAATGCGTTGCGTTTTTAGCCTTTGACGCGCTGGCCGTTGGCGGCTGGCGCTTGTTGATCGTACTGCTAAGTAACGTGCTTGTTTGTACGTTCGTGTTCTGTAGCATCTGTGCGAATACGAGACGTTGCCGTAATCGGCGAACTTGCCTGGGTTACGATTTGACCGGGCACAACTAGTTATCGAAACAAAATGCCATATCAGCGGCGTCACAGTAATCAATTGGTCATTGGTAGTCGATATCAATGCTCTCTGAAACAGCGGGTTGGCTAAGCAACGACGAAATTCCGCTTCGTGGGTGTTGTTGCGTTCTCTATAGACGCCACGTTGACAAAGGCTGGGATCTTCAAAGGATGACAAGGCCGACACGGAAGGCAAAAAGGATCTTCACAGCGCCACAGCCGCTAAATAAGAGAATCACCGAAGCCTAACTACCTGTAGACTTGCGGGTGCGGGCTAAGCGCGCACGTTCTGTCACACGCGAATTCTAATGCAATCGCCAGAAGAGTTTTGTATATTGTATCAATGTGCTTAGTGAGCTCGCCTATCGTATACGAACTTACGCAAGAAACTCAAAGTAATATATGCGTTCCATTGGTTTGTTATCGATTTATTGTCAGACCCATTGCGTTCGCAGGATCCTGGTTACCTTAGCAACCAAAAAACGCGCTGCTTGTTAGAACTCGGATATTTGCCAGTGGCCATTGATTAGGAAGTGTTCGTTTGTCGGCAACTGAGTGTGGATCAGAAAAGCCAAGACGACAAAGGGGCGCCGTTACTGCTCTATTGAGTCTATACCTATCATCTCCACTAACTCCGATTTCGACTGATCCCTGACTTCAGTTCGGTTGTCCGGTTCCCGCAACGGCCGCCAAACGCGTCACAAACGGTGGCCTTCTGTATAGTACTTCTATTTTGATACGAAAACGGAAGAGACACTGGCGGATCATGACGAAAGAAATCGCGTCCTGTTAATGCTACCTTGTTACAGCCGGCTGCAATGCGGCCCGGTTTGTAATACCATTAGTATCGCCTGCAGTATTTCAAATATGAAAAAAGATTCCGTTAGAATAACACAAAGTACAGAAATGCGTTGCGAAAAATTAAAACAAGAAACAATTAATCACATACAAAAACAAAAATGCGGACCGCGATTTGACAGTCGTTTCCTCTTGCCTCGTAGTTACCTTTTGGACTTGTATAATTTGCTTGCTTACATCGGTTTTAGTAAGGCTGCCTGTTGTTTCTATCTGTCACTACCATTTGTTCGCGGCTGTTGATTCGCGCTTGCTCTACCCTTGTTCCATTTCTGTCTGATTAAATTGTACGTAATCGATTTTTGCTTTGTTGCCACTTCGACTGTCCACCAAACGCGCTCGTTCAGCGTTAATAAGCAGTAATAAGACGGCCTCTTACTCGGTGTTTCCAATCAGACTTCGTGTGTCTCCACACGTATGGCATATCCGGTTGTATGTGTATTTGTGTGCGTGAAGGATTTAAACATTAAGCTCTGCTCAGTTGTGCTACCGAAGACACGTTCTGTCTACAACATTAACGAAATTTGCGGCCCAGTTCTTCGATGGGCCTATCGCAGTACTATGACAAGCTGAACGCGTAGGTTCCAAGGTACCGCGATACAAAAATTGAGGCAAAATGAAAAAAAAAAGAGTACGATCGCATCAAAAAATCATCTGCGCCAGTCGGGTAGTCTATCCCCGCCGACACACTGGGGAGTTCCTCGAGTTTTGGCGATATTCCTGTATATCATCGATGTCGTCGCACACATTTAGCTTAGCAACGGTCATGCCTAATGGATCTTGATTTTTAGACTGCGCCGTCTCGTTTAGATATGTGAGGACAGCGTGCGATCGTTCGTGTTATCGTCGCTGGTGTCACTGCTGTTGTCGTCATGAAGAAGCAGTGGACATCGATGAGTTCAGATAATGGAAACGGTTCGGCGGAGTTTGATAATTTAGAAACAAAAAAGAGCAATCGCCTACGCTGGTCACTGGGGTTAGGGTCGAACAAGCAGAAAAACCGGCGGCGGCGGTTGGAACGCTAGTCAACGAAAAGACGCCAAGGTTTTCCTAAATGTCAAATTTCGCCCTCTCCGCATCATCACCCACGTTCACATCAGCCGTCCGTAAAACGCCTGCTTCTCAGGATGGCTCACCGACAAATCATTCGTTGGATACTTAATCAAGTGAGATGTGACGGTAACGGCATCGGCGACAAATATTGCGACAAAGGCCGAACGAAGGCGGCGACACGTCCGTGGACCTATGCCGAGAAATAGTTGCGGCCAATTCGTTGGCGATCCTAAAACAACAACAATTCCGCTTGCAGTACGAGTAACTTGCAGAGCGTAAAGTCGAATGAATAGGTAACGCGGCTATGATTGATGATCAGTAAAGGTATTGAAAAGAAAGTTCGCTTAAATTTTCTCGAGTTTCTAATTGGTATTGTATTCTTTTGGCATAGAAGAACTTCAACAAAGCAGTTCTTTGAAAAAAACCTTGAAGCACATAAACAAATGATTGTGTCTGATTTGTTTTCGAAATATATCGCTACTGTAAACGGGAAAATCTCCAGTGTGCAACGGAAAAAGCGGGCTATTGTAATGAACTTCATAATCACAAAATGATTCTCACCGGTCAAAGTAGAGCTCGCTCCGCTCAAGCGACGGTTAACTAAGGTACAGCGTCCTTCGCCGTTGAAACCCTAAATAAACATCATGCGCTACATGATAGTCGACCCGTTTCTCTGAAATGCACGCGATCCATCGTTTGCGGGGATACTATCTCTGCACGCCTGCTCATATCAATGTATAGTGTACATACACCCTCAGTGACGGCGTATGTACCACTATCTCGGCGCGTGCCTATCGATAGTTGCTTCGTATCGCTGTTGTGTTCTACCTGCTTTTTTCTCAGCATTGCGTTACTGCGTAAGCTAGATAGTTTCCATACAGAAATCGAATTACCAAACATTTAATGACCGTTCGCGGGCCCATTGCGTGTCTTTCACTAAGCTGGGCCGCACCTCCCGAGTCGCTACGGATCAGTGACATCATTTATCCTGTGTAATGTCTACGCGGAATAGCAACAACACTGTAGCCAGCAAAGTAACATGTCCACGATACGTGACAGGGTCAAGTTAGATGGATCGATGTGGCGGAATCGGGTGTGATCGGACGGTTGTGGGAGACAACCGTTGTTCTCGATTTTTTTGCCTTAAGATTACCATGGTGATTGCTACGAGTTTCACAGGTAGCTGAGTCGCTGACTCGGCGAGCGCCAGAAAACGTCATCAAAAAAGAGGCCTTTGCGAACGATAACAGCGACAAAACCACAACGTATGTACATATGTACACGTCGTTTAATATACTTATATAGTGTAGCGGCTGCAGCTGGCATCGCGTGTGACATTTCGCGGAGGTGAAAATTAAGTAATGATAACGAAATACGCTAGCCAACATGCATTGCCTACCAAGGCGGCACACAGACGTCTGTAGTATATCGTAAATAAAAGAAATGATAAATGCGTAGTAAATGTATGATCAATGAAACAGGCAGAAATCAATAAGGCGTCACTACCACGTAAATAAAAATAGACCTAAGTGGTACGTTTGTGAGCATAAGTATACTGCATTGCCAGCAAAAGACAAACGGCCGAGAAAAAAGTCAAACATACGTTACCGTAAGATTATTATCATAGAAACAGAAAAAACGTAATAAATTATCACTCACGCTTATAATTGTGTACTTTTCGAGAACAAGAGGACCACACTTAGCTACATAGCAGTGCCAAAGAAGCTTTACCATAACATGAACCATACAAAGATTTAGGTCTACGGATTGATCGGGCAAGGAAGCTTGCGTTGAAGCCGGCCCGGAACTTCAATTTCTGATTAACTATACACTACCTAAAATTGGCCGAAACTCTTCCATTAGCTGACCACAATTGCGTCCGATTAGACGTTTCCTGTAATAGACTAGAAGTATCGCTTTCCGTAGCAAATAGCAGTCAGCGTAAATTCCGCATAACTTTTGTGCATTGCTTCAATAGCGACTATCCGGTGCCCTGTCAAACACACAATCGATTGTTCCGTTGAATCTTTTTACTGTTACGTGTCCTTAGCGCTTAATGTGAATACGAGATCGCACTGAATACTTGGCCTAAAAGTCAGGTAATCCAGCGCTTGACAGTAGATAGCTATGCTCTTAACGGCACAGCAGATACGGAATTGACAGGTTGTCAAAGACTAACGTTACCGCTACTGACGCTTAGCGAAAAATCTTCTCCATACAATTTCGGCACTGTATTTGCTGATATGCCTGTCTATTACTAGACGAATCGAGATTATAGTAGATAAAAAGAAGGGGAAAGGACTAAGCTAGACAAGACGAACAAAAGCTGTAAATTGTACCTAAGATTACAATGCCGGCTAAGAAGCGCGTGAAGTATCTGTCGATCCTTTCGAAGATGCCCAGAAAGCGGCCGATCGCCAAGCTGCATATATATATATATCTATAGATACGTACCTGTATTTGAGCTAAAGTACAACGCTATTGTGGCTTAGGTCTAGCAGGCCTTTTGATCGATCATTCGCTGCTAAAGAGAACGGCTAAATGTGGCCATTCCGTTATACGTGAAATCATCTCTAAACGAGGCCAATTCAACGAACAGCTTCTCGAAAGCGTTTAATAGAATGCTACGCCTATAATTGTGCTGCGTTCTCATTTTCCATTCGTCACCATCGTGCTTGTCCTTACCACGCTCTCATGCCATAAGCTAATTAACATGAAACTATCGCCTTTGTTTGCTATGTTAGTCACAGGAAACGAAGGCGACAAACGCCACAAAACCAAAAACAACGGTATTACGATACGTTACCGTATATGATACCATATTAGTAAACTTCAGCTCTTTAGCAGGTTTGGCCTGAACTGGCCGACTGCCTAACGAATATCTCACTGCCTAGAGATACGGTCCTTTCCATGACCTAGAAATAATTTTTCCAGTAATTGCTACTGCGTCAAACAATACTTCAAGCCATTAAGATTACACTGTTGTTAACGGTTGCAGCAACATTTTGAACAGGATCAATCGACCGATGCTTTGATCGAGCTGTAAAACAGCTGTTCGCATTTCCTACATTGGACAGGTCCACAACTGCGTATCTAATCCAAATTGGTTCATATTGTCCCCTTACGTATATATAATCCCCTTATCCAGTCCTTTTTTTGTCATCAAAAGTTCCGTGGTCACTGTGTCGATCGTTTCCTTCGTTCATTTTGTGCTGGTAGATATCTTGAGTAGAATTGTATATTAGGCTCCCCTATTTGATCATCTTATTACAATGCGATTCTGGCAGTTCTTATATACGCAGTCACCCAATGATAATAATTGTTATTTCAGCAGAAAAATACATAGACATAAGAGTCCCCGGATTAGGGCCGGAGACCTTAGGGCACATGGGGCAAGCGGCAGAACCCCGGAGCTAGTCTGCGCTGCTATCCTTGTTACTACCAGCGGGTATAACAACAGCTCAATATATCTAATGATCTTTGCTATATTAGTCGGCTGTCCAGTCGAGCTGGTGCAATGGATATTATCATAATACATCAAGAATTTCTAGTACGGGGGGCGGTGCTAGCAGTAGTTTTAGCAACAGTTTTAGCGATATCCTCCTCTTTGCGCCCACTCCGTTTATTTCTGCCTTTGCTCTATTTCCCATCTCCACTCCGTCCAATCCTGTCGTTTTCATTTTATCAACATCGACTAAGTACGAAGACAGGTCGAAATAAAGTAGAAAAATCGCAGTAAAAACAACTGCAATAGCAGCGGTACGTTCACGCCAGTACGTGTATACTCGCACTCATAATATAGTAAAATGATATAATCGTACGCGTCATAGAAGCGCTTTACTTCCTTTGCGCTCTCTTCTACCCATCATCTTCGCCGAATAAACGTACGGGCGTAGCATTAGTTTCTGGACCTAACACGCGATGACTGCATTGATACTATCGCTGGTCTATCAAACTGATGCTACCTATAAATACATTTCATAGATAGATATCGCCGACGCTAAAGCTGCGAAGGTGAACGTAGCTGACGTGATGCTACGTTTGCAAAGTACCAACAATTGCCATAGGAAACCTTTTACGGCATGGTACCGTGCGGCTTCCGATGTACAAGCCTATATCTTTCTCCCTACTCTCTCTTTCTTTCCTTTGTTTTTTCTCCGTAGTTCTACATGTTCCGAGTTAGGTAATGTTTGCAACACGATTAGGTATGTTGCCGAATTGAAGTATATAAAGTTTAATCCCAAACGACGGATCTATATGTGCATTGATGTATACGTCAGGATATCGTATGGATGATGAGATCTTGACACCCTGTCCAAGTTGCCATGGACGAGTCACCTCGAAATGGCATCTGAGTCATAATTCCAAACTGCGACAACGCTGAGAAATGGCGGAGCCAGACGTCGAGCTGTTCCTATAGAATCACACTATGATGTGAAAAAATGGCTGAGACGACTACAACGAGTATCTGTGGAGGATATTCAAAGCAAATGGTGTAATCGGCCTGAATTTTCGGCTGATACGAAAAATTTGCATTGCCGATTGTGAGTTTCTATTATTGTAGACCATACTGACAACGACTCCTGAACAAGTCTAGTTGATCTGTTTATTTTTTGTAAAAAGAGGGATGTAATAACAGGGGTTCATGCACAAAGCTAGGTCAGCAACGCGCAGTAGCTGGCCGACTAAGAGATTACCAATCGGCTGGCTAAAATTTAATTGCCCACTGGCCGTATTGACAATGAGTCATAAAAGTGCAGTGCTCGATGTGTGACACATATTGCTATGGTGCAGAATAACGGTGAGGTGAAAGCTTCAACGTATGTGCATGTGGCTACCGAAGTCATGCATCTGTCGAAGCCGTAATGGCTGAAATGGCTCACCGAATCCTGTACATCGTTATAAAAGATACTTGTGCTCGTTTTAGCTATCACTACCCTAAACTACAAACAATATGACTTTATTATTGTCACTATTACAGCAGTTTTGCTGTTTTTATTCCTACAATGAATATGCCACTCAGTTAAAGTTAAGCGGTCAGATGGTCTTCATTATACTCACTAATAGATCCGTGCTTATCAGTACCCATAAACACTGACGTAAACACCCAATACAGTCCTTAACAATCTGAGGAGCATATCAGATTATCGAGTAGCAATCCGTACACCCTTTCAATATAAAACCATTGAAAAATGGTCGTGTTCCCTTCTGTTCTGTAGCTAGCGACTTACTTTTACTTACATTACCGGCCAGAGCCGCTATGGCCGCTGCTGTCAACGGTGTGGTGAGCACCTCCCGTGGCCTTTCGGCGTCTTCGATATTTGTACGTGTGTGTGTATGGCGACGTCTGGCGGACGACCCCTCGCGTAGCGATTAGCTAAAACGGGTTTTGGGCGGGGGACGGGTCTTTTTGCTTAACCTGCTGTTGTTTTATTATCGCTGCCTAGGCAGGGCAGTATAGCCAATCCCGAGATCCGTTCACCGCAACTGTAACAGCAAAACCCGTAGCATTTGTAATAATCTGGGCCGGCTCACCGTAGTAGATTCACTCTGTATCTACTTGCCGACTGTAGCCAGTATAAGCGCACCGTATGATGGAACATAAAAAAGACGCATAGGGTGCATATATCTGTGCACTTAGATAAGCATCTGTGTATGCACATACAGTACGTTAAATATGACAGACTATCGTTGTTCAATTTCGTCGACAATTTGGCGTGAATCGTTCATCTGCTTTGCAATTAGGCGGCTCAGCATGTTATATAATAATGTGAACCTATCTCCTGTTCGAGAACGCGTTTGTTGCTCAGCTAAGTCGTAATTAGTGCTGGGTTGACCAGACGAGCCGGCTACACCGGCATGACAATGGACCAGGTATTTATAACCGTGGTCAAGCACTAGATAAAGAAGGTTGTCGGAAAATGGCGACCGTTAAGTCTCAAAGGATTGTTAAGTCCAATATATATATCATAGCTTATGAAGAACTGGCAACCGTAATATTGATGGTGTCTTGGTTATGGCCACCGCTACAACATCGTAGTATTGCTGCGAGTATCTTGTTATTGTACGTACGACGAGAGTCCTGCTTTTGTCACTACTATAGGAGCTGATGCCGCTACTGTCGAGACTACGGCCCTAGCACAATCAGATAGAAAAGCACGAGCGAAGTCTCTGTGAGTGAGCGATCTTTTTTCAGGAGCTTGCCCGGCCGATAGCTCTAGATAATTAGGTTTCGAGTAAACTTACGTTTACGGGGTTACGTATAGGGTTAGGATCTACGCATTACTACTGGTGAAAAACGTGGGAATTCAAAGCGGTTCAAAGGTTGAATCTGCTAGTTAGTGTGGCTGACCACTGGACGCATTTCGCTTACAGGAGCGTGAGCTTTTGTCTACTGTGCACTTGTAGATCCTGTCAATGCGTTTTGAGCGATGACCGTGAAAACATGAACAGTCGGAAGCAATTATAGGGCGGATTTCTCACATTTGGCATAACACAACGAGACTTCCTCACTGTGCAAAACCCATTTGAAGACAACGGCCAAATGACGTTACTGGTTCACCTTAAATCGCGCAGCGTTTTCTTTCACTTAGAAGGTCCAAATAAATGCCCATTCACGACCAGGATTCATTCATTCATTCATTCATTCAAACGAATAATACTTAGTCTTCTAGACATGAAATTTGTCGTTTCTTCATGATATGCTGCTTAGCCCAGGGGAATATTTCCCCTCGAGCTAATATAGAATAACCGCGCCCTGTACCAAAGGGACCCTTACATCCACCAGCTTCTTTACCGTATCTCACCAGCATCGGCCTCTTTCTCATTACGGAGCTGCTAGTATCATGGGGCTTAAACGAAGTGCGATAATCCAGTTCTATTGCTGTCGCCACTACCACAGATGAAAAAAAGCCACGCTGCTATAGACGACGCTCATTTTGCCATTAGCCAAAGGCAGCCGACTCTTTTTACGGCCTTGCCCCCCACTTTCAAGGACGTCCGCAGGCGATTCCTGCCGACAATCGCCAGTCGTGAGCTGCTTCAGCACAGACCGCTCGGCTAACGGCAACCACTAACGGGCAACAGCGAATGGGCCAAACGCCACGAGGTGGCGCCGACCAGAGCAGTTCGCACGAATACCCTGTTATTTGTGCATGATCAGCTGCTGAACGTTCACGAGTAAGTAGCGAACCGCGTTGGTTGCCATAGTCCGATGTGATCTAATACGGACCCCGCTATACTATTATCGACTTTTTTGCGCGCCCGTCCTTACTGAGCAAGAAGATCGCAAAGGAAACCGGCTATTTCGCACCGCATACGATTATTACTAGCTTGGGTCAATAGGGAAGCGCGTTTCGTTCCGATCGCACATACGATAGTTATTGATGTTGGAGCATATTGAAGTAAAAAAAAACAGGGTCGACGATTCAGGACAGACATTGTACAAAGTCGATAAAGCGATGCTGGCGTTGCCCCTTGTCATATTCATCCCCCGGCTTATTTCGCCCACATATCACTTCAAGTCAAAGACGATAACAGTGCATTGAAGTGGTTTCCTCTTCATCGCGGTTTGTATCAGCACATGCACATACACACACACAGAGACACTCTTTCCCTATCTCACACACAAAATAAACACGCTAACGCTCTAGGTATGCTCATATTTGGCGGTACCGGTAGATCTGGTATTGCACGCACCGTAATCACTTGTGGAATACAACATTTGAATGTACATGCTTGCCGCTTGTTTCGCCTTCGCGAGTGATATGGCCGACAAGAAAGTGTCTTCTTTGTTCAAATGATCACCATTATCATCCGGGACATCGTTATGCAAGAGAGATTTGCACGTGTACATACCTGTGCGCCTGACGAGAGATCTCCATTTTACTGTCGTGTGCGAATATTTTAAGTGTCTTCCATGTGCCTGTTAATTAGCTAGTCGCTCCTGCAACAAGAATCATCATGACTGAACAAGCAGCTGCAAGTTCCACATTTTGCTACAATTTTACATTACTTGCATAAGAATAGCCGCCGAGTATGGAGAAAACACACTCGGGCCTTCAGGAGCGAACGTCATCCTTTCCAAGGCCGTTCCAGAAACGTCCGAAGCTACACACAGCAGCTACAGTAGATACAGAATACTTGTTGCTGTCATTGCGCTTCGTCGTATCTTTGTCATTGTATTCTGTCCACCTCAGCGATTCTTCTGGGGGCGAAGGAAAAGGAAATACATCTGTGGGCATTTTTGCGGTCGCCCCGACAAGCTACCGATGTCCCGAGCCAAAGAAACGCGGCCGTTTAACAACGTTATTATGTACCTGATTCGCGTTCAACACCAGAATCGTTCGGGCTTATAGTATATTGCTGTTTCGCAATGCACGTTACTAATAACCAATCTGGTCATTTAATGAAGTGAAATGATGGGGATGATGATGGAGATAGGGCAGCGTGTCATGCGCATACACCAGATAATTAGGATTAGCGACTGTACGTACATTTCTCTGACCTGCGTCTTATGCTGCCTTTGTATTGTTTCCACGCTGGCTGTCCTAATAGGATAATTGTTTGTAGATAAGCGGGGTGCCAGTGAATACGACGGGTAATATGTGTTCATCCGAACCCCGTCGGGAGCCTTAAGTACAGATGGGCAACAACATCGAGATCTTGCTGAATTTGTGTAAGCCAGTAGCAGCGGCTTAGCCTAATAGCCTCGACACTGGCGTTGGAAAGGCCAATGACATCGTGGCGTCGATAGAGCGGAAAATAGTGGCGACGCACGAAATGAACGCAAAGCCAAAAATGCAGATTTGAAGGTTGAAGACTCTGCTATTGCTGGACAAGTGCCAGTAACAGGGACCTGACTGCACTAGTTGCTACGACAGGTTTCTGCGTAACAAGTCGACGAAGGACCACGCTTTGTAGTACTTTTACAATAATGCGTACCATTGCTATTGGAACAGCGCGATACACCCGTCCGATAGGCTGATATCGTACCGTGGACATTTAGGCTTGTAAGATATGTATGTCTATGGACTATCGTAATGTGTGCGACGTTTGGGAATAATTTCACGTGGCTAAAAGTTGCAAATCAAGAAACGTATATCTGTGCTATGCCACGTTAGTACTACAGACAACTTTAGTTTTAAGTAACTATTATCGCCTGATTGTGCAAGGTCACAATCCCATCGGTGGACTGAACTGAAAGAGCTCATGAAACACTGCTTACGCTTCCAACACTCACAGCTCCTCAAGCAGCTACGTCTAGATCATAATATTGCATCTTATAGTTCTAGTTGAGATTGAAAATTATCTTTTAGCCAATCGGCCCCAATAGTGCGAATAGAATCGCTTATAAAAAAAAAAAACGGTGCAATGTGACCCGCAGCGTATAAGTACGGGCTTGACATCCATCTCCCTGTCTTGTGGAAGTTCCTGCTATTGCTGCAGTCGTGGCCGTTCACATACGGATCTAACAAACTCTCGGAAGTGTTTATTTCTGCCGTTGGTATTGCTCAGTTCAGAAACGGCGACACAAAAGATAGGGGTCTGGCCAAGCAGCGGCAATAGAAACCAGACGAACCCATCAACGAGCGTAGCTTTCTGCACTTCAACGTGCGCTGTCGCAGCGCAAAACGTTACGGCTGTAGCAGGTAGATAGGGGAGGCGGCTTCGCCGCTATTGCTGATGCTGGCGCTCAAGGTCGTCTGCAGCGCGCCTACTTCCAGCTACGATCGTTTGTCTGCTTGGCTTTCGTTAATGCGAGTTGAATGCGGACGTTGATGCAAACTGATCATCGTAGACCATACCAGACCCCCGTGACCAACCAATGCTAGTGTTCCTGATAGCCCCCGATTTAGCAGACTGTGGTGAAGAGTTGACGTGGATATGGTTGAAGCGCAGGCAACGGCAACGGTTCGGGGATGTGATCGCGTTTGGCATTTCGATAGCCAAGCATCGATGTCGCCAAATAAGAAAGATGGTTTGTGTAAATGCTGTCGGCCGACTCCTTCTTGGCGGTACACCTCATAGATGCTCTAGAACAGCCAAAAAGAAACTATAAACGGGCCAAATAACGAATAAATAACAAATTAAGCACCGAAAAATCAATGGCACACCACAATCCACACCATTACGGCGAGAATCAGCATTGCGGACAATGTGCGCAATAGGATGCGTAGCACAATACAAATGTAATGCAAAGCACGCGGAACAACGCAAGCTCACCTGATGTACTCATCTAGGGCATTTTAGGTTAAGTATGAGAACGACTTCATGTTGGTCGAGCACTATTCCATTACCTGGGTCAATTAACTAACTCTACAACGTATTCCAGAGCGGTGGGGTGGTATCATGTTCGAAACGGTTTTATTTCATTTTTGCTTTCGCGCTTGCATAGGTGTATTCCCACTTGAGTTGAAATATATAAACACTTGCGAGAGAGATAAACACCACTAATCCACACTAAGAAAACGCATACCTGTGAGTGTATATGTGTTAGATAAATTTTTCTCCCAGTCACTTTGTTACTCGATGTTCGCTTGGTTTTTCTCCGATCTTGTCCATGCAGTATTCTAGCGTCTGCACTTGTTCTGCACAAGGCTGCGGTTAAACTATCGAAGCAAATGGAATCGTGTGGCCTGTTACCTTTTCATTTGTCACCATCGCACAGTTAGTATTTAGCAATAATACCAGCGGTTAAGTCTACTTATTTATTCGAAGAACGGCTCCGCCTGCTAGCGATTGACAAGCGACCACGCCAGTAGAAAGACCTTCATTTCAAGATGGACGACGACAGTAGCGCCAGCAACAACTGGACGGATTAATATCGTTTGACTATTGGAAATCAATCACTGATTTTGCGTATTCGTGTCGCTGCTCATACGATTACCGCTAGCGCTGCGTATCTGGAATCAACGGGAAAAAATTATAGCCGATTCTAGTCGCTGCCGTTCCATAGATGTTTATTCCGCCGGTCAGATTACGCCGTCGTCGCTTGTTTCAGTGCTGCAAGTGCCAACTATTCAGATCATGGGCTAACTGTTAGAAAAAAACACTTCTTTCACCCTCTTTTTTCGTCCGCAACGGACCTGTTTGTTCAATATCAAGAAGGACAACATCAGCGGGTCGATGCAACGATAAGCAACATTTGTTCGTCCGACCAGCAGGGAAGACTGAAGATCGGTATGATCCGAAGCAGGAGAGGAATCGGACAAATGAATGTTCATTTGGCAACATTTCGGCACATTAGTATGTTACCTCGGCAATAGTTTGATTTTCAGTGAAATGCCCGCGCAAGCAGCCCAAATCAAACGGTCCAGCATCCGGTACAGGTTATTTTAAGCCGCCTGCAAAAGATCCATTAAGTAATCAAAATGGAAGAAGAAAGATGAGATTGTCTGAGATTAAAGTAGGTGTCAAGGTGGACATGCAATCATGCGCACCAGCATACAACATGTGTAAATAACGCGTAAAAAGGGCAGTACTGGCAACACTAGAAATCAACAAAGGCCTCCGTCCTGTTTCAATCAGGACGAGATCCAGTTAACGTAATCCGTCGAACGAGACATTTCTTGGCGAAGCTAAAAGCACAGAGACATCATTTGCAACTTGGCAATATAAAAATTACAAATAATAACGAACTATATCTAACGTACGCGATACATTCGATCATACATCTGCTACGTAGAGAATCAGCATATTGGTATTTTCGAAGATATCGCAGAGCGAGGCATTTTATCATCAGGCTTTTCAGTGGACTTTGCTGCGAGCATTATATCGTAGCTAATATTGTAGTTTTCCCGCCAACGCCAGTCATTAAAATTATCTGTGGAACGAGACAATATTTGGATGCCGTACGACCAGAGCTACGGCCAAAATATTTATACCGGTTCTCCGCCTCGTTCCACAAGACGGTACAAAAACATTGTGCGTTCTGTCGCAGCTTAGCGTTCCAGCGGGCCAGCTACTTCCAGACACATAGTCACCCGCAAGCGTCCTTATATATACCACAATGCTCTAATCAGGCCAGGCCGTTGCTATCCCTAATTCTGTTCGCAAATCTTACCGCATAGTCCCTTAGTTTCAATCCACCGTGAAGTGCTATTATAATTTAACGAAAGCGAAAGACGTTAGCAACCCCGAGAGACGCTTACGGTAATAGAATATATTGATTTGATTATAGATAACCGAGGCACAACAATGAAGTCCAGAAGAACGGATGCGATCTGATTCGCACAAAAGAAGCAGAATTTATGTTTTTGGGTGCGTTCCGTTCAGCAGTGCTAGAAAAGTCTGAAGGTTAACCTATCTACTGAGAAGAGCTTTTCTTGTTATCAAGATCTTCTTAACGAATGAATAAGCAGAATGGCAAATTTAGTTCATGATTCATGTCAACATATTTTACGTACAAATGACTACGAAGCGTACAAATATGGGATGTTATTTTTTCCGACGTTTTTGCGTTATTGTTGTACTGTGGCCACGTTGTTTCAATGATATAGCTCCGAATCCCATGGCGAACACTCACTAACAAAATCAGCGTGCGATGAGTCAGAGACGCAAACAGGCTTGTAACAATTTCTGTCAAGGTAAAACTAAGATAGGGGGAAACTCAACAAAGGGCCAAAGGGCGTTTCTAGAACCCTAGACAATCGCTTTACTTGAATGTCGAAATAGGTCTTCCCTATTGCTTGTGCTGCTCGCTCTGAATAAGACAAGGTAAATCCGGGTTACAATCATTAGCACATCGTTACTCGGAGCTCAAACAGACTTATGTAGTGAAACCTATTAGGAAAGTACGTAGACGTGACTTCAGTAGGGAAAACGCCAGTCAATCATTTATCACCAAATATATGGATATTCTGATATGCGCATTTTGATTATGACGCGTTTGTCAAATAGATGTTTAAAAAAACTGGAAGAGCTCAGGTATTTACGATAAAATTAGTCGGCTTTAGGTCATTATATGTAAACTTACGCCCTCTATTAACAGGCCTTTAAAAGTCGTAGCAGGAAACGTATTTATGCAATTTAGTGCCAGGTCCTTGGTAGGTACACAGTGGTTCTAATTGAACGAATTCTTATACATTATGAATTTTATATAATCTGGGTCTTGTTTTTTAAGTAGATTAAGTGACATGTTAACTTAAACATGGTTCATTAAGTAAAGAAATCTATATTATTATTATTACTATATATATATAAGAAAGCTAATTGAGAGCTATGTTTTCCGAACACGCGATTCTCGTCCGAAAAATTGCTGCTTGAATAGTACCCTTCTCTGAAGAGAATCACTAGTGGATCCCATTTGATTAAGTTGTTTTTTGTTCTTGTCAATAGCGTCGGCTTATAATGTAAGAGGTCGACTTAATCAGACGTCCAGACGGTTCCTAGGTGAGTGGCATTACGGCGTTCAACGCTGAGCTCCACGTTAGTTTCTGTCATAAACAGGAATCGGCTGGCTTACGGCTCCTGTCCAGGGCAAATTGTCGAACTGCTGAGGCAGTACTTATCCTTTACTTCGAATGAAACCAAATGAAACATAAACAGCGGATGTTGCTGTCTTCAGACGAGAATTGCTTAAATTCGCGGATGCTGTACATCTCATGTGGCATGCTCTTACCCGAGTACAATAAATCTGTGCATGTATGTCAAAAGTCAACTATACCTAATACCTGGTATTTAATATTATTATTGCGACATCAATGCTGAACTATCATTATAAACGGCCTAAAATTTCTCGTCGCCAACCTTAGCGGCTCATGCTTTAGCAATGCTCCAAGGTAGCTTTGAAATTCAAATGTCGTGATTTCCCTTATTTCTGTCATGAAATGTTTGTTTGATTATCTAAAATTACCTTGGAGCATGGCTAAACATATGGACATCTATGGGATATTCCCCCGAGTATATCTTGTGACGCGCCGCTCAGCCTACACGTACTGTATGCAGTTGTACTTATGCATTTGTTTTTAAGCTTACGGGTTGAACTCTGCTAGCTAATTATATTCCAGCTCGCACATTATTGATTGGCCCTGTTACAGGACAGAGCGTGGGGACTGCTTTGTACGATCCTGCTTACAGCCTCGTTTGTCATTCTCTATATCGCACGAAACAAACACGTAACTGCCACGTGTTTTTCCAGTCTGAAGTAACGCCGGGTCAAGAGCTAATAGTCACCTGGTCTCCTAAACCATAGAAAAAGCGCGTTTGTATCGACCTAGATTCATTGAACGCACGCCATTCCTGCCAACAGAACCAGTGCCTCTTAATCCCCTGTCCATTCCGCCAGCCCCACCGGTAGCCACAGCGAATCGTGCCTCTGTGAACAACATCACCACTCGTTCCTAGACATTACCACTAATACCGCTCCTGACGAAAGCACCACGTCAGTTCCCTTTCTTTCACGCAACTGCTACGATAACACAACAACATCATAAACTTCCGGCCAGATCTAACGGCGTGCGGTGGTCCGCTTAAGAACTTTGAAGATTTTTTCTTATAAGCTGCAACTGCTAAGTCAGCTCGTGCAGCCCAAAGTTCTGCCAGCACTTGCCACAGACAACGTAAGTTAAAAAGGCGCGGCTGCAAAGGGACGGGGGAACGGGGTAAACGGCAAATTTTTTAGCTGACTAACTACATATAGCGTAGCGTCGATGGCAACATCAACAGTGGCAGGGGCACTAAGAAACGTGAAACGGAGCCTCCGATGGCTTGCATTTTTTTATTTCATTTTATTCCTTTGCCGCTTCTACTTTGGCAGGGGTGAATCGAAGTATCCACCACGTGGCATCGGTCTGTCTTATCTGTATCGGCTAGTTAGTGTGCTAGAGGCGCCAGTCATGTGAATTAATTATATCGACAGTAGCAACGACAACACAGCAGGAATAATGAAAAAAAAAAAAAAACACAGAATGTTAAGCTATAATTCACATTATGAACATGTGGGTGTTTGCATCTCAGCAAGCACGTGCTGATTCCAAAGGCGTTCTGTACGTAAAGTATTCATTAGCCCATCGCTCGTCGTCTGCTAATCGTCACCGATTCTTATGCGTAGCGTATAGACTTTGTTACAGTGTTAACAGCGCAGTCAGTCGGAGAAGGCTGGCGCGTAGCTGTTTCCCGGCTGCTTCTGTTGCTGGGATTCATAACTAGCAACGGTGCTACAGCAAAAGTAGATACCCCAATAATTCAACGGCTGTTGGGATAATTATCTCTAGAGTTTTGCGACCGGTTAATAGCGGGTTGACGCCGTGAAATTACGTTACGCAAACACCTGAACTGAAACATAACACAAGCGATTAAAAAGCAGCGCCATCAGCCACTTTGATTCAGTCGCCAAATACGAAGGCTTCACATATTGCAATACGGCAATCTGTTTCAATTCGAACAATCATCTGCACGTGACGTCTAGCTATCAGTGCGCTAGCTTTTGAGACAGTATAGAATATACTCCGGAGACACTAAGTGAAGTACGAACTCACAGTTGCGTCTTCATCGGGTCTTCTACGGAGGCTCCAAACGTATATTGGTATACCTTCCAGCCTATGTAGCTTCACACGTTGCCAAGCGTAGTTGGCAAACACATACCTAATACATCATAACGACAACAGTATACTTAGATCAGAAGGATAGGAACAGCATAGAGCTTAGATGAATATTGGTTGAGTATCCGCGCTTTAACAAGACTCACTTAAGTTCTGCATGGTTCTAGACCTACATGTAACTCCGCGTAAGAATTACCTTTTCCAAGAGTTAACAACAAAATTTTTAAGTCACATTATTTACCATCGCCACGAACACTTATCGGGCACCGTTTATCGCACCCGCAACATCTCGTTATGCATCGATCGCTTCGACTAACAGCCATTTTGCCTTGGACGACCGCGAAACTCGTAGGCCTTTGATTAGGAACCGAAAAGACGTTTATTCACCGCGTTATAAAGCGGCAGCGCTATTACTAAACAAATCA
The DNA here is from genome assembly GCF_002443255.2 of Varroa destructor. Lineage (NCBI taxonomy): Eukaryota > Metazoa > Arthropoda > Arachnida > Mesostigmata > Varroidae > Varroa > Varroa destructor. The sequence goes on along the minus strand of NW_019211455.1, from coordinate 13,759,062 downwards.
CAAAGCAGCTTTTTTCTCCTTTATAATGATGAAAAAAAAACTAAAAATAAATAGGGAAATTTAGAGAAGTATCCCAAATCGCGACCTAATGCTCCGCTATTGCGCCAGCACCCTGCTGTTGAGAGCGGGTCGGTCGCCAGTTGGTCGGCCTTCAAAGCAGAGAATAGTCGTCGTAACTGCTAAGAGATAATTAGTCTTGTAAGCACACAAAACAAATACGAACAAAAATGCGAACGAGGTCTGACAATCTTTGGAATCGCCTAAGTCGTACAGTGGCGTTCTTGTATGTTACCGTGCGCGCGCCTCCGATCGCAAGGGTTGACTATCTATATGCCAGCCTGATAATTTTCTGAGCGAGTTCCGAACAAACGTCCTTCGAACCACGGAATAGCTATGGTTAGGCGTAGCGAATTACCTTATCGGTGTGGTGCGGTATGGGACAGAGGGCTGAAATAGCAACACTGACAGAAGCATTTTAAGGGATATACCTTTACTCTAGAATGTAGTAACCGTGAATATTGTTACGGTTTCTGTGGTCGCGAGTATTGACGAGCAACATGAATGATACTGCTATTTAGTTTTCTTCTTTTTTGTTGTCTACTGTTGCCGACTATGATATCGCAGGCGGTGAGTACCTTATTGGTTCGCTGTATCTGCTAGAGCTACAGGAATCAACGTAACGCGGTGACAACGGAATAATTGGAGCATTTCGTCAGTCAATAAGCAAGTGGGCGGTCAGCCAGATGACAGATCAGTCAAGCAACTAACCTTTGACGGCCTGGATCCTATCTGCGCTAAGAGCTTGAGCATAGCTACGTCCTGCTACTCGATTATGGAAGTCACCACCGTTATTGTGACTGTTTATTGCCTTCATCGTCATCAGAATCACTACCACCACCATCATTATCGACAGCAGAACCAGCATCGTCGGTTGGCGAATTCTTCTTTATCCTCACAGCTGCCGCCTTCACCCATTCGTCGTTCGCGACTACCATCCGTAACTGGTATTTAGTGCTTAGTTGTCGGGGGCTCCGCCAGTTCACCTTCTGGCAGGCGGCGACAGCAGCAGCTTATTGTCGTCATTACGCTTGCGGTTCATCTTGACGGCGCTCGACCCGCCGCTGCACGGCGCTCGACCCGCCGCTGCACGGCGCTCGACCCGCCGCTGTACGGCGCTTTCGAACGAAGCATCGTGGTGCAGGTTGATTGTGATGGGTGCTGGTCTTGATGTGCATGACGTTGCCGTTGCTGTGGCAATTAATGGTCAGATTTGGGTGGTCAGCCAGACGCCACAAAATAGATGGTTGAGTCCGGGATATCCAAGGGGTGACGGCACACAAATTGTACTTTCTCTCGTTTGCATATGGGCCGACCTTGAGGATCATTCCGACAGGACGGTCATTGTGGCCGGTAACCACCGTAGCTCCTCCAACTGCCTGTGTTACAGGTGACGTTGGTTGATGTTCCTGCTGCCGCCGTGACTGTTGTTGCCGATTCTAAAAACACCGAATGCAACGAAGCGTGACATGCCGCTAGCAATTCCCTGGATCACAACGACTTCGCCAGAATAAGGCACCGGCAACTGGTGTGCTGATTGTTGGTTTCTGTCAAGCGACAAATTATTGGGCGGACGGGCAAGCGGGCGAACGGTTTGTGGGTGTCCAGCCCACTCTTTGTTTGGCCACACTTCTATTTTGGTTCATCGGCGGGGTTTTTGTCTTCGCCGGAGCCAATAGCAACAGTGGCGCCGCCACAATACGCTAACGGTCGAAAAGTTCTATTAGAGCATCTCATGCAGACTATGCGATGGCGGCAGTTAGGGAAACGGAATGTTGTGGTGGTGATAACTTTTCCCTTTGCGGCCGGAAGAATCGTATTATAAAAAGTGCGGAAGACTGAAGAATAGCGAGCGCTGTGTAGAATAAGTAGTGGCTAAATTTAAAATTTGTTACAGGTGCGTTATATAAATAATGAATTAATTAGAACCAGAGGGGTACGGCCGAGCTAATAGGGATGGACTGATCGGATCCGATTGTGGCGGAACATTGTGGGTCGTTCTAAGTGGAATATCTAACGAACGTTTTTGCAATGAATCGGTTGTTTACTAAATCTTAAATCTATTTTCTACAAACCATAGTCACTCTATGAGTTGCAAGCACACGCACACGTATTCCAGAGGAACGTACACTGAGCTTTTAAGCTTGAGGTATATTAGCCGTTTTAGAATAGAAAAGTAAAAAAGATCATACGTCATCTTTCTTGTCGAGACAGTATGCCCATTCCATGTGAGAAGTGTAATAAGATAGCGCCAACAGCAGATTCTTAGCTCAAACCATCAACATGTCGTCATCGTAAATCATGAAGCGAACAACACGTATACTGCTACAACGTTAACTAAACCTAGGAAGACTCAGTGAGCTAGCCTAGATTTAAAACGGCGCGCAAACACATTTCGTTTCCTGCCAGCCGCTTGATGCTATACTCAACTAGGACACTTCCATGTAGATGTATACACTCTAAACCGAAGGAAAGAAACGTTGCGGAAGTTTGAATTGGTGTGAACCTGTAGCGGCGAGAATAGGTCGCGCCCTACGCTTTTAATCGGTCACGCATTAATTGCTTTCTACCGAATAACCTTCCCGAATAGCCGCTCGTCCAGGAGCAGGTCCTTTCACACATGAGAATTATGTACTTGATATATGTATAATAATAGAAAAACAGATATGGCCGTGAGTATATCAGCGCAGGCGACATTGTGGGGGATTTCCTACTATCCTATCTCAAACATGGATGTGCTAGCCTGGCGAGCAAGTTCAATACACATAAAACCTATGGTCATTTCGGCTTCACTCAACTGTGCGGTGCGTCACCGACGACGATTTCCGTTCCGGACTAATCGTCGCTAGCGTAAACTCTGCGAAATAATATTTAATATAGCCTACACAAAGCCCGAGGCATTACGATGCTCGATCATCATAATAATGGTGCAATGACGCTTCACTTGTTTGCTATAAACTTGTTACTCACATGCAAAAAGTTACTCCGTCCGCCACAGCAAAAGCTGTTATAACAACTATTTCTGGGCTTAATTTATATTGGTCATCATTGTCACGTCTAGCTATAACTCGCATTGTGTACCATGCGGGAAACTTTGATTCGATTAATTAACTAAACATACAGTACTATCGGAGCTTCTATATATATGTATGTATATATACTCTATTGTTGTACAAAAGGAATGACTTAATCGTATATTGTCGCCATGGTAATAAGAGAAAACGATAACAACGGAGTCAATGGCAAACATGCACGACGAACTCTTGTTCATAAGGGTAACAACTGCTATCCGACCATCATTGCGTTGTGTCGAAATGCAGCTTTCGAGACGCTATATAAACGCGCAGATGCAGAGCAAAACAATGACGAATAGAGAGATTGGGAAAGACTTTTTAGCGATTTTGTCATGCGAGAGATACGTTCTTGCTATCAAGTGAGGCAGTTACGTTGCCGCGTGCGGACGTGATACGTTGGTAACGAAGAACTTGCATTTAACAGTTGATTTATCGGAGTTTTCAGCGTGTTGGCCTAATCCCAACAACGCGATAGCTTTAGCGTTTCGACAGTATTTGACGCTAATTTAATATTTTACCGTCTCGTATACTTGGCCATCTAAGCCGCTGCCGCCGAGGCATAGCACCCGTCGTATTTTCACTGAGAATTCTAGCGATATCGGCGCGATATGGTTCTGTCAAGCTCTCAAACCTAAAGTACCCGAGCTGGCATCTTTTACGAATGCTTATAGTAGGAAATTATTCGGATTTGATATTACTTGTTTTTACGGCGGCGCTAGTAGCTGCGTAAACAGTAGCGATATTTCTATCGGTAGCTCTGTAGTATCGTATCGTATCGTATCGTATCATGCGATTCACGGACAACGCAGGCAAAATGGTTCCGGTTGTGCTTCAAGTTCGCAGAAAAACATTTTATGAATCTCTATTTTTGTACTATTAGCATAACACAATTATAACCCTGACAGTAACATGGACATTTGTACCATGATTACTTCGGCAGTTTTCGTCATCAACGGCTCTCCTTCGACCACTATTAAAACCTGTCTATGAATAGCTCTTCGTGTGCTTCTGTTTATTGATGGCGTATAGACGCAACTTAGCGTCAAAGAGGAAAGTCAAGAAACACAAAAAATATCTCTTTACTGTTGATTGACAGAAGTATACCCAAACTTATTTACCATCTATACGCGAGTCTTAGCTAATGCACGTCGACATCCCTTAGAAAAGCGAACATCTAATATGGCGTCAAACTTACTTCGCTTCACGCCTGACTTAAGCACAGGCATTACACAAACTAGCACTAAATATCTGGAACTTATCTTCACGTATATCTCGCAACTTACTATTTTATCGTGTACAATTCCGCTGATACCACTAACGTTCTCCAATAATAACCAATGTGTACAACATTTTATATACACAACCGTCTATGCCGCCTAACACTTACAATGTCGCGAGGTGCTGTACTGTGGGCAGAATAGGTCAGAGCGAAAAGTTCTAACCGAAAGGCCTACAAATAACGCCGTCTACACATAGGACAGCTTTTTGTAGAGATCTACGATGGACGATGCAGACTCACTACCCTACCGATACTCTCGTTATCTCTGCAGTTGGTCTTGACTGATTCGCTGCCGGCGTTGCGATTCTGCGAATCATATTATTACCTAGGTGTTTGACACTTTAATAGCTACTGCCTTTGCAAACCTGTCTTTGCTTCCCGCTACTGCCTTCGCAGCAGTTTAGGTTTCTAAGTTTCCAAATTTTTACTGGCTTTTTTTTGCTTAGCTTTTAGGTTATTTTGGCAGCCTGTGCGATTCGATGCGCCACTGTCCACCTTCGATATTGTTGGTGGCATCCCTCTGACATCCAACAAGTGTCTTCTTTTATACTTTTATACCTATTCACATCTATCCACACAAAATCAGCAGAGCCAATCGGCTTTCAGCGTCATCTCTAATTATTCGTCTGTTCCTGCTAACGGACAACCGGCGACTCCTACACGACCTTCTGATGACGACAATCCGTTTGCTGCCGCTGGGTTCGCTATGACAACTGCAATAGCTGTGAGTCTCATAACCAACACCCCCCACCTGCCCTGACAAAAAATACAGGAAAGAAAATAACGCAAAACAATACCGAACGGAAAATAAATGCAACCCTATGTACTTGCAATACATTATCGCAAAGTTTTACTGCCGTTAGGGGTGTCACGGTGGGGGTCCCGTAATGAGGTTGAGCTGCATTGTCACTACTAGACATGTCGGAGTTGCACTTGCAACGACGTCAGTGATGACATAACAGTGGCACCCATGTGAAGGATGGTTGAGATACCGCGAGCTCAGTTTTCGGCGGTGCGACGCCCAGAATACGACAGGATAACAACGAGCGACGAACAAGCTGATCCTGATAACTGCACGAAAGCGACGTTTCGGCTTTTTGGGCCTAAAGGGGTAACGTGGATTGATGAGGCACTTGCAGCTGGAGGGCACGGGTGAACCTGGTCCAATTGGTTGCCCCGTAATGAATAGACGCAGGTGCGATCGATTTGCAGACGTCACCGTGGTCAAGCATATTGAATTGAAGCAATACAGTGTCAACAATAGTTTCTGCAAGTAGCGATTAAGGTTCGCTACACCTTCAGAAGAAACCAAATATACCTTATTGTGTGCTTTTATTCTAGACATGTGACTTTATTATTTGCTTCCAGTCATGGTTCGCTTCATTATTAGTATTATTATATACTATATTTTCTCTCATTAGCAGCGATAAAAAAACAGATCTTATTCTATCAGCAACGACGCTGACTACGGCGGAATTCCCAACAACAGCCGCCAAACGGTCGAATTGATCAGAAAAAAATTGTCGGCATTTCAGACGAAATTCGGGGTGGCACACATACACTAAAATTACGAGACAGAAACATAATTATTGCCATTGGACACATCGTGACAATAGATGCTATCCACATAATTCGACCGAAAAAAGAAAAAACAGTGAATAACTTGTCAACGTTTTGCGGCCAACGTAAAAACGCAACAGAAATATAAACTTTTTTTTTTTTTTATAAACATTGTAGGCAGCTGCATTTAGTAAACAAACCTTACAAGACCTTCTTACAGAATTGTGCCACAACACTGATACTTTGCGCACTTAAGGCTCGAAAATTTTAACTCAGCCGCGTCACTCACATGTTGTGCGCTATACAGCTATAGCCGTTCGCTATTTTCGCGTCTACACGTAAAAATAGGCCGTTCTTTATTTCCGACGTCTAGAATTTTTGGTATCTTTGTGTTTTCAGAGCTAAGCAATAGAACCGTCGAAAATGTCCGTGTTCTATGTGTATGGCTTCTTAAAGCATTGTCCGTAGTGTATGTTCTGCATCTGGTCTGAAAGTTTTTTTATACGTGCCATTTTTGCAGCTAGCTCTGACCTACTCTACTACAACAATGATAGTGATATATTTATTAACAATATGTACGATGCTATAAAAAGATGATTTTACATTAAGTATTTGTTTGTTCTCATCTAGTATAGGATATATAGATGACGTGCCCCTGTTTTAGCATAGTCACGCACACACGAAGGCGTTCAATGCAAACAGTCTTCAAATTTTGCTTGAAATTTGATAGGAATTACGTTATCGTTGTGATTTCTCCTCTCGCAAATTATCATCTTCCTCTTTCCGTCGAATTTCTTTTTTCATTTGTCTTTTCTTTACCTATTTTTATATGAAATTTCAATCCAGCAAATTTTTTGTCCTCTAATAAAACTAGCGTGAATCAATGATTTGCGTCCAGATCTGTTCTACGGGTTGGCTGGCTGGCCGGTTTGAAGATTTTAGATCTTTGTATTTCGCTGTTCGTGTTTCCCGGACTGAGGAATGGCCTACGTAAGTTTAGTAGACTAGCGAGTTTAATAGAAAGCCAGCACATGATCCGGGATGAAGCAACACACGTCTGTCCATGATGGAAAAGACCGAGATAGAAGAGTTTTTCTTGTAAGGGAAAGGAAGCACGGAGTCACGCAGCTCCATTTGTGGCTTGACGACAACTCTTAGCTTAAGACATACTCACTCTATGCTGGCTATACTCATCTACGTATCGCTCCACCCGTCCCCATAAACCATTTTCGTTCTCATCCACTTCGTCTTCACTTGCTTGTCCTACCAACCGGTTTTTGGCCGCTCACCAGCTTTAACTGTACCCGTGTGGGTCCTGCTGCTGCTGCTGCTGCTGCTACTACTACTACTGCTACTACTACTACTACTACTACTACTACTACTACTACTACTACTACTACTGATATCTATCTTACAGGTTCATTACATAGTACAGATTGGCGCGACTACGTTTAGCCCGGCCAAATCGATACGATGTTGGTGCTGAGATATGTAGGGGCTGAACTTCAACGGTGTCTCCCCGTGTTTGCGGAGTGGGTAACGTGCTAGTGTGACAAAGTTAGGATCATATGAGGTGGTTTTGGTTCGAATCCGAGCGTAAACATTGTTTGTTTTGTGTTGGAAAGAGCCAGCCGACTGAAACAATGCCCAAAGCTTAAGGCAAAAGTAAAGCCGGACGTGAAACATGAAAAACACTCTTTTTTTATGATGCCAACTGCGGCTGTTGCCGCCAAATGGATGTCCCATTCTTCCGTTGTTCCGCGTCGACCACTGACCCAAGCTGGTGACGGTACGGCGGTGGTGTCGGCCGACGGTGGTAGCTCAAAACGCAGGTCATCATTGACGGTGTGCAATGAATGCGGCAGGTGTTACTCCAGCTGGCGTGTTCCTCCGACTGTTCGCTCCAATCACGCGGACGCGCCGATGCCGCCGGCGGCAATGAAGATGTTGCTAGTACGAAGCGGGTCTGTCTGTCTATCCGTGAGTTGTTCGTTGTCTCTTGTCTTCGTTACTTGGCTGATTGTTGGCAGCGGAAATAGGCATCCAGACGGCTAGCTACCATTCGTCGTCATCTTACATTTAGCGATGCGCGAGTTGGCTTGTTTCTTCGTCTCATCCCTTGCTGGCTGTGCATCGTTGTCTCGCTATTGAATGCCACGTGCCTTGTGGGTTACTACCTAAATCTTGCGGATCCCCCCCTCCCCCCCCCCCAGCGAACCCCAAACCGTCTGTTCGCTCGCCCGCCGACGGACGGGCTTTCTTTCTTTGCCTCTCAGTTCCTACCGTTTTACTGGTAGATATCATATATATTGTGTGTGTACTACAGCTGCACACACGTGGAAAGCAGTGCTACTATTTATGGCACTGATGGCAGGCGACTCATGAAATGGTGGAATAGAAAACTGGAACCCTGGTAATAATATTGATGATTGTGATTATGATGTTGTCATTATAGACATCATCATCATCGGCTTTTAAGTTGTTTTACCGGTTTCTTAGCGGCAGGTTTAGGGAAATATAATAGCAGAGCAGATCAGCGCAGCCCAAGGGACAGAAAGCCACGTCGCCAGGACTCGCCGATGGATTTTTCGTGCACCGGCCAAGCTGACACAGCGGCGCTGAACTATGAAGAGGGGAAGTAACTCACTGTTGACATATGCGTCAATAGAAAGACCAACTGGTTCCTTCGAGACCGTACGTTGTGCAGGTTAACAGGTATTGAACAATGTAGGAAGTTTTAAAGAGAAAGCTAACCCGATCATCCTACGCTTTTGGACGAGCTTTTTTTAGCATAACAATTGGTCAACTTATCTATTGAATTTATATTTGTAATAGTTGACTTGACGGTACGCGAAAGAAGCCGTTCAGCCCCCTTCAGGGACGACTCTTTATACAGCGCTTACTTTGTTTCGCTTTTAGACGAGATGGATTTGTATGATGCTAGCAGTATCACAATGATTTTATAGACTAATAGTCCATGAGTATATTCTCAGCTGGTCATTTGGTAATCGCCCATATAGTTAATCCCCTAACTATATGGATGGCAACGTTCCAACTGATCGTCGTTATTCTGGATAAATTTTTCTCCCTGCTGTTCTCGCGTCAAAGTCGGTAAGCGCACAATTCCAGCAGCCATAACATATACATATAAATGTAACTATGTAATATCCACCATTTTTGTCTGATTTGAGCTAGCTCCTTGCTCGTTGACAAATTTGCCTGTTCCTTGCGCTTAGTGGCTCTAGCTTGAAAGCACAGTTGTGATCCCTCCCAGAAAACACAATCTGACCTGGCCTGTAGCAAGGAACACCTATAGAGGTTCGCTGACACAGATTTGCAGTCTTCGACGCTTCGATATAGGGATCGAAAAATGGCTAATACCAAAATGAGGTAAACGCGTTTTAACAAGAGACCCTACCGCCTACGACGGCACTTCTTTGCTGTTCCCATGTAATAGTAGATTACGAGATGGGTAAAAATTTTTAAATTGAAAAAAGTGAAACAGATACGCTAATAGTATGTGTACTCTTATATAGGGCCAAACATTATTGGATAAGTGTTCATTCAACTGGGTGAAGGCTTTTGTGTAAGAAAAACAACAAGTCTACTCGGTGCTCGACGCGATTGAAAGTCGGAAGCAGCTGGATAAAGAAGTAACTTTGCAGACATGTCTGGCAGCTCAAGTTTTGAGACTTTGTGTCTACAACACGCAGATAACTTATCTTTTATCATCATCAACAAATTTCGACTGGAATATAAGCTAAGTTTCATGTTGCCGAGCACGCGTCTCACGACTTTCTTAATAGATTGAAGAAGCCAAACAATCCAACGTCGCTACGTCCAACGTTGCTTGACTAGCTGAAATAGCATCGCGTGCTCTGTTGTAGTCGTTTAACTCTGTTGATCACATCGCGTGTACAAGTGTGCATCGCAGTCAGACGGCTCTTTTAAGGTCGATTCGGTCTCTCCAAGCAGGTTTGCCTTGGAACCTGTCGTATATTACGGCAGCAGATAAAGGTTCACCCAAGCTTTGCTGTCCTATATGACCGAAGTATACTACCCTATATTCACAGCTAGAATATATGGCTGAGTACATACATGTATTTTTTTTTCCACAGTCTCGTTAACTCCTTAAAACCTGAGAAACTGAAATGAAACTACATTTGTTCTAAATAATACATGTATATTGCTAAGAAACTGAGACAATACCATTGCAATGGATAATCAGCGCCCTAGCCATTGCCGGGCTTTGCCCCTTCTACATGTTACTATACACGAAATTCGCTAAAAATAGATAAGATACTGGGTACCAGGTGCCAGGACGAACAGTGTATTTAATCCTATGCGGTCGTAGGAAACGAAATTGATGACACGCTGCTATAAAATATGACGGGGATGATGAGCGTCTTCACGAGCCAAGATGCGTCAAGCGAGAACTGGACTCAAGTAAAGATCATCCACTTAATACAAATTCCATTTACCGACAACGGTAAATAGTGATTATAGATAAATTATGAATCGTCGATTGCTCGAAACAGGGCTTAGATATTAATGCGCCCTTTATGAATACATGTCAGTGCAAGCAAGAAACACTGACGCCTAACCTGGCAGGTGATCCTACCGAATGGGGGGGGCAAGAATGGGACTGAATGAAGTAAGTCAACTTTGATCCTAAGATAGATTTCACCGTATTCTACATATCTGTAATCTCTAATCTGAAATCCTCAAATGTTATGTTAATGTGAAAATGACCAGGGGCAACGCGGCAACTGCAACTATATTTACGTGAACACTAAACGGTAACACACTGACGATTCGTCTATTTCCTGGAAACGCTATTTTATAATAGGCGAAATGTTAACCTCGCGCTCAGTCTTCAATCCGCGCAAAGTTCGTTAATACGCCAAGTTAGCTTTTACATAAGTTGACACACACATATATATATAGGTCACATTGTATCTGAAGTATTACTCGTGGACCATTAACGTAAAGCTAGATGGTCCGATCTATTTGCTACTAATCCTCTAATACAGATAAAATTGTAACCTGTCGGTATTCGGGTAATATTAAGGAGGAGAATATACGGAGTATTTATATTGGCTGTATATGGAAGTCAAGACAATATTTTTCCAAGGTTCTTCGTGATGCCAGACTCGCACATGTATATAAATGTGCACTAAATATCTGTGGATTCAAAAAATTATCTAGTACGAGATACACCAGCTTCCTTAGATAACAAATTCACCGGTGTATTGTGGGTTCATTTTGAGTTTGTGCCGCGCACTGTTTTTTGACAGAGCCCCTTTACTGGGGCAAGGATGGGTAAGTTCAAATCTAGCGGATTTTAAACTGGCTAATAATGTTCCCTGAATAATTCCTTGAAAAAAAAATTGTGACGAATCAGTATACAAAGCAATCCCATATATGAAAAATGTGATCAGGTCCTTCACTTTGCCTGCTTCCCTAATAATGCAGAACTTTCATTAAATATTTTTATTTTATAAAAATGAATTTCCATTTATGGACGCATTATACTATTGTTTTATTATAGTACAACCGATTTTACCCATCCGAATCCCTAAGACGAAAGAGACGATACAAGTTATTGTTATATTTACGCGCTGTTTAATACTAAAGTGGATCTCATTTCAGTTGCGGTTTATTTACGATCAATAGAGAGACAAATGGTAAATTTAATTTACACGCGTCATTTTTTCTAGTTCTTTATAATAATAATAATAAGCTGGCGTCGCTTCTGGTTCTGATATTTGCTTCCTTAAGGAGTAAAATATCTATTGTATAAACGTATTTGCAGAGCGCCATTGGTTGGCTTCATTCGTGTCAGCTTTCGCTCTCTGACGTTTTTTTTCAGCTATTATGCCTTCTATATTTCAGTTTTATTCTTTCCTATTCCCACGAAACGATGCTTTTCAACGCCCCGAATCGAACCGTAGTTGTTCAGCCCATGTTCCGGATGCAGATACAGAGGCCCGACCCAGCTACGCTGACCAATAAACGCCATCCAAATCTTCTTTTCTCTTTTACGATTAACGGGCAGATCTGCCGCAAAAAGACCCTTCGACGTACACATTAGGCCAACGGCCCAGTTGCCTACCAACCTAACTGTTCATTTAGGTTTTATTGTTTTATCTGTTTACCTCAAACCTATCAACACCGTCAAGTATCGCTGTTTGCACCTGTCTGGTCAACCCGGTGTTTCTGTTCTGGCTGACCAGTGTATCGTTGGCATCAGGAGATGGTCAATGATACCGATATCGTTATCTTCGTTTACTTGTGCGGTAAATTAAACTCATTCTATTGACTTCAGTCGGCTTAGTAGACGGTAGCGAACATCTGTCCAAGGCAATACCCGGTTTCGCACCAAGACCACTTCATAAGTTCCTAAATATAGCAGAAGAACACATCGCCTAGTTCCATCAATACCGTACCAGATTGCTAGCACGAAAGATTAATGAGCAAAATATGATAATATTCCAAAGAACCGTTGAAAAAAAGGTCAAAATTGGATCGGAGCCATTTTTTTTCATAGGGATACACGATCGTTTATGGTATCGTTTCATTTGCGTGGTAGTTGAGCACCATCAGTCTGGACTCTCTTTTAAACTCGATCCAACTGAGCACCTATACTGTCTAACGTAAACAATTGACGACTGCCAGGCGTTGATTGACGTTGCTAAGGCCACAATGGCTTTTCAACTGTGAATTCTACTTTTGGTATAGCGCGCTCGCACTATTAAACCTGCTATTTGCTGTCATTAGCGTAATTGTGTTATTGATTTACTTGCGTACGTTGATATATTACCTAATTTTCTGATGTGATTTTGGCTTGTTCGTGAATACGCCTTTTGGCGGGCTGCAAAACTAGCCTATGTGGAACGCTTCCCTATAGGAATAGGACCCCTACTACCTTCCATTCGACTGTGGGAAGTCAGAAGTGTCAAAATTTCTTAGAGTGGTGGAAATGGAAGGATGAAACATAGTCGAAGACAAAAAGATTCCTATCCATATTGTAAATGAATGCGAGCGTAACTGACGCGGTTTTCAAATTGGGCAGCATCCATGGTTAATCGATACGTCTTTTCGACACGTCCCTAACTCTCTCATATTTGCCCTTACATCGGTATTGAGCGCGAAACAGCGGCCTACGCGTGTCTAACAAACAAAGACGGAGCAAAAGGTACCTATCACTCGGTATTTACTACTCGTGCGTGGTAGCGGCACTTTACGGTGCTCCGCGAGCAGCAGCCGAAAGCACGCGTCAGGTAACTGCCGAGCGTATTGTTCTGCCTGTCGATTTCTATTTGATTTAACAGAACGTCATTACGATATATGGCATACACACAAACGTACACGCGCGATTACAGGTGTCGACGCATAGCCTTGAGATACACTGGGCCGTGCTAAGCAGTCAGTAGTAATAACGAGAATTTCCTCCCGTCTTGTAACAAGAGTGAATTGCGAAACGTTCAAAAACGGCCAATAGGTGCTCCTGCTCTCCGCATCCGGGCCTTTGTTCCTCTATTTCCATAGATATATTACTGGTTCGACATTATTCAGTTCTACTTGTTTTGCTGTTCCCGCTGCCAACTGCTCGTGAGAGACAAGGCACCGCCTGTGCTAATTTTGCTGACCGTATATTTCGGCCTCCATCTATAACCCGCAACTGCTGGTATCTTTTAGTGCCTTGTTGCTCGGCCGGCGTCTATTTTTTTGCCCATTTAACATCAACTCTCGTCTACCCTTATGCCATAATTGCATTTAGCTTTATCGTTAAAGCGTCACCCCACTATGAAAGAGTGCTGAGATCCACCGTTGTTTTGCTTGCTTGCTTTCTTTAGCTATTGGCGGTAACAGCGTCATTTGTTGCACTTCGTCTTCGTCGTTTTCCACGTCTCCGGCACGACGAAACTCCTCACCCGATTTTTCTGTAATCAGCCAAGGACGCCAGGTAACAGCCCCTGCGAGAACTAAACGGCCAGGCGAGCTTCGATGATCGACGGATGCCCTGGACGTCGCAAAGATGGGGATGACGGAGACCGTTACAACGAAACTAAAAGACGTTGCTTGTTCGAACCTGTCGTCGCTTGCATTCGCTCCGAAATGAACTTTTCGTGCATAGTAAATGGGCACTAAATCGTCGGACAAGGAGTGTTGAAAGAACTATCGACAACGGCGGCAATATTACCCCGGCAGCAGTCGCGATCCAGATTGTTAGCTGTTAACAAATAATTGACAATTGCAATTACGAGTATTACTATTAAATAGATACATTTAGAAGTCAAAACGTCCACCGAAAGCGAATCTACGTGGCCAGAACGTAGCCAATTTTTAGAGCTATTTTGGACACGGTTGCTTATAATTGACCACACATTAATGGCAGCTTGTTATCCTATATCTTGGCCCTTGGCCCAAATCATCTCACAATGCCGTGGACCCATGGGCATCTTTAGTAACTAAATAAATATATAATACATTTATACAACATACGTCAATGGCGATCGCTTGCTGTAGTGTAATCACTATCATAAAAGACGCAAAGAAAAAGGGCTATGAAAAGTATCGTTTCTTCAAGAATGTGTACTTTTTTTTTTACCGACCATGCAAACAACGACCTATTCTGCCGCATGAAGGTAACCTGCCGCCACCATATGCCATAGCTATGGATATACAATTATATACTCTAGCGATGGTACGATGAAAAAATTACGAAAAGAATTATCAAGAAACCTTCCCTGATCAATTTTTCTTATATATATATTAGGTGTATTAAGCCAATAAACATATGTCGTCTGATTGTGTTATTGGAAATCAATTTGTCAGTGGTGACCATCAGAAACTGCAAGCATACCATTGTGGTAATAAGCAGTAGGTATCAAGAGACAACAGCTGGTATATCTAGCGAACAGTGGCAGTTTTCATATAATTTTAGCACGCTTAAAAGTGGATGCGGCGCGCTCTCCACGTTCAGCAACGAATGACTGAATGATGATTGATTTACGTCCCGGGTGGCAGAATTGCCCCGTAATTACCCCGCGACGTTATTATGAAAATTACAGATCTTCGTGCGAAAAGCGGCCCTCTCTCTACAACGGAATATCTACTATTACCATTAATAGAATTTTACTCTTGTTGCGCATATATGCGCAACCTTTCTATTAACTGTATATAAGTAATACTATAATTGTCCGTATGTATATACACTATATGAGAGTAAATAAAATTCCATAAAGTAAATCGCTCGAATCGTGTCGCGGTGGCAAAGCAATACATGCGTCGAAACAGCTATAGCAAGAACTCGAAAGGTACGCGCGCGACAGCGGAGTGACACGCCGAAGTATAGGAAGGGTGAAGGACTCCTTTCGTATTTAGGGACTTAGTAGTGAAACAATTAATATATAATAGTATGCTGAAGCCCACGTGCAGAGCAGAATGAAGCATGCGTAGCCAAGGCCACCCCGTCTGCCGACATCTTGTCGAGGTTCGATGTCCGTTATCCCCGTAGTTGTAGCCCTCAATGACACGCCATAAGAATCGTAGTCCTCAGGAAGTCCTGCCAGCAGCTAACCATCCAAATATATTATATTTATGTTATATTTATATTATATTTATATATATCGACTCGATTTATGCGTGCACAGTGGTCGAATTCCGCTTGCAGTCGATGGTAAGGATAGCTACGAGTCCAACAACAAAGACCCGTGTTCATTCGTACGTCGATATCGTGATGTAACTCAGTAATGAGCTCAGATTGCATCTGGGCGCCTACGTGACAGAGATGATGCCATACATGATTACATGTAGTGCAGTAAACGTTACGTTCAGTAACGAGGCGGTAACAGTAACAACAACGGTAATAGCTATGAATAGTAAAATTATACACATATATATACACAGATAGAAATATGATAATCGTGAAGCACCGACACAATGGACTTTGCCCAACAATAATAATAACCGTACAATAAACGGGTACATATAGAAACAGACTTATTTTGTTGAAACAGAAGGGGAGAACAGGCAAATGTACAAATACTAAGAGAGGAAGGGGCGAGATGGATGTGCCTATGTTTATTCATCAGGTACGGAACAGAGGACGGATAGATATATATATATATGCTTGCATAGTTAGGGAGAGTCCTGCTGTCAGGATGGTCGGGGTGATCAAAGATCTTCACCGCGATGCACCTAAAATGAACAGTCGATATTTGGACAGAGCCGTCAGTGACTGGAAAATGATTCCTCCACCAAAAGCCAAAACGAAACTCACTTTGGCCTTGAGTCTTCTACATAGAACGGACAGAAAGTAAAAGTCTATATAGTTAATGGTAGACGGAGGAAAAAAGGTAAATCACGACGCAACTGGTTGGTATCTGAGCACAGACAACTCTGTCTGGGAACGAAGCCACTTCGAGATTAACTAACGTGTTCTTATCACTCATATGACAGGCTGTAGCGTGTGAAGACGACAGCACCACTTCGTTGTTGGGTCGGTAATCTGGCCGGAAACTACTAACAAACGAAGTTCTTTCTCTATTAAAAAAAAAAGTTATTCTTTTGTAAACTGCTATTTTTCTACATACATTTGTCAGCTAAATAGCTCCCTGGTAAAGCAATTGTGAAAATGTCGACTCTTGTTTTGCAGCTGAAAAGTGCATTATGCCCCGCAAACTGAGCTATATTGTATTAGATAAGAGAGTAAGCCAATGAAACTGTCAATACAACAATGGCCTCTGATCAGATAGCTTCTGTCGTATCAGACTATCTTCAAACGAGGTTTTGGTATTTCTATTCAACTACATAATAACTTGATAATCATCAAGAAGAATGGGAAAATTTCCCATAAAAATCTCGTAAAAGCCTACCGGTGTTGTTACTCTAGCCACAGTATAGTAATATACATTAATAGCTAGATAACTAGTTTTAAAAATTCGACATTAAAATGATCGTTCTAATTATATAGTAATGTTTCTTTCTTTCGCAATGTTTATATATATATATATCTATATTTCCCGCATTCATTTGGATACTAATTTGGAAAACTTAAATGGCAACTAAGTTAAGTTAGATGTGTAAGTAGTGAATACCTGGCCCCTTACGATTCTACATGCTTGTATGAGTATATTGAAGTGCGTATAGTAATGTCGTCAACTTTTTTCTCCAACGTTCCCAAATCATCGTCGTGTTCAGCCATAAAAACAGGACCATATTTCCCGGAAGAGCTACCGTCATTTGTGGCCTGCAGACGGGCGAGCCGTAAACAGCCGCAAAGGGTTATCACCGTTAAAAAATCGGAGCAATCAAAAGAAGTCATCCTAGAAATGACTGCATAACAATATATTTCTAGGTAAAAAGACATACGGGCGTGTCGCTCCTCGCTGCCGCATTAATCTACCAATGTTACCAAATCTTTATCAGCAATTTTACTATGGTTGATCATAGCGCTCATCAGATTTCTCTACCAGATCAATATGCGCATCCATACGAACTGCGTACAACCATGTACGGGGTTGACCCGTAGAGCTTCCATGCACGATGTGTGTATGTACGTTCGTATTTATATGTAGTTACTCTTGAATGTGCATTTCAACCATTATCATTAGTTTATCGCTGTCAAAGTACAGATGCTAACCGTGGCTGGTCGGCCCACAGTGGTCGCGATAGTAGCAGTGGTCAATGGCAATTCCGTCGGGTGTTGCCTGGCGCAGTGGGGCATCTGGCTTCTAGCCATTAGGGCGAATGGATTCAGTTGACACTTACGTTGCTTACGGATACTACAACAACAAACTCACTTCTTTTGCTATCTGGATAGTTTCTCTATGATGCTATGTTCAGCTGCCGGCTGTTCATCTGCCCGGCTGTTACTTGTACATGATTCTGAAGGACATCAGACCGATGTAGCAGCTGTCACATCTGCTGCAGCTGGCGTTTCTATTTCGAACGAATCGTTCGTCGACGGAACCCACAAACTGATTGAAGATGCACAATATAACTAATGTGGGATAAAAATACGAGAAAGTGTTCAAACCGCTATACGCGTCAACTTGTTTAATAAACTAAATGGCACAGGAAGACGCTTGAAGGCTCGACGCTTTAACGTGCCGGTCTCAGTCTTGCGGCCCTACCATCTATAGAACGTGCATATGCTTAACTTAATTGAGTCAATGGTGTGTTAATGTTCATTCTTATAATCAAATGACATTGAAAATTGCTAGAGTGTCAGAGCGTGTTGGACGAATCTCTGACCCTGGTTAACACTCGCCGACTGACTAGCTATGAGTCATTTGAGCTGTAATAATAATAGTAATAGTCAGTTTATCCTGGTCGTGGCTTGCACGAAATATTACTGCCACTACCCTTCGCTGTATTTAGCAGTACGCTAGCACAGTTATGCCCGAAAAGAATAATAAGGCTGAATATATGGAATAGATAGCTTCACAGAAAACGGCCCGAAGTCCGTCTCCATGGTTGGCTGGCTGGATGAGCGGGCATCTCACGCGACGAGAGAGAAGGCGAACCACGATTTAAGCATCGGAGCCAGACTCGCCCTTACTCATTGTGCCACTGACATGGCTGGCGCGCCACAGTTAGTTGTCAACGCTTATATCGTATATGTCTACCACATTAATGTGTTTGAATACGCAGTGGCTTTTTCTGAAGTAGCTCTTGTGTGCGCCGTTCTGTCTGTCGTATCTCTACTTCGGCCACTGGTAAAAATGGGCCCTTGCTCAGACGCCATTAAATATAGGGTAACGTTTGTCATTACCACAATATAAAACCAAGTTCTAACCTCTGGCGCCTCTAAACATAAGTTCGTCTCCAGGCTGGCTCACTGGCCGTAGGATACGGTTGGCCGGACCGGATGGCTATGGTCGAAACTATGACCTAAACCATCAGAAAGCGGAGACATGCAGTCTCATACCGGACAGCTACAGAACCCCTGTCAGAAATGAGGTTGCCACTTCAACCACTACCGCTGCGGCCACTATTAAAGGGAGAAAAAGCAAAATAGACGCGAACACCGAACAGCGTAAAACTTGTAGGGCTGACACCGGTCAAACGACTGGCCGTTATAGCTTGACCGGAATCGGCGACTGGTCGCCGTCTCTTGAGCCAGAATGGCAGAACGTGGGGCTTTTCTCCTATAACGACTACGTACATCTCCCACCTATCACTGCGACAAAACCGCTTCTAAGGACCTGCTGTGCATCGATTACGCAATGCTGTTCAGCCATAAATACGCAGAGTTTACTGAAATAGCCTTCATACTAGCATTGTGTACGAAGTGGACTTCCGTCTTCGAGAGTAACGCAGCGTTTGGTAACGGCCTGGCTGCGTACTTCCGATTTTTGTCTTCTAAGGTTGCAATGTGGTAAGCAGATGTGGCAGACGATACTGGAGGAGGTTGTCTTTCTCGGTGTATGTACTTCATCATTGAATGCCGTAGGCGTCTAGCGAAGCTAATGCTGAATAAGACGGTACTGTACACCTGTGTCCATCTGACTATACGCACTTTCGTCCTCATTTCTAGCTATGAGGTAGTTTACACGGCTTATATTCTAGCTAGGTCGATAGGTCAAAAGGTACCAATCTAAGGAATACATACAAGCACTTATATATACACATATATATATATATATATAAGTTATTCCATCCATCGTTTTTCTGAATACCTCAAAAATCGTTCATAATAGTACTGAATGTTTCACCGTTAATTTGTTGAGCTAGCCGCACAAGCTTGATAATCTGCGAGCATGCCAGATATATTATTCATATCTGAACGCAAGCTTACCACAAAAACGAATTATAGCAGGTGAAGAAGGAAGCACAGGAACTTTCGGAATTATGCCAGTCTTTTCAATTGCATGGAAGTAATAAGCATAGCGTTTTATTCGCTGGATCGATAGTGGCGGGTGAGAGGTTTTGGAAGTCAAACTCTTCAAGAGGCTCGGAAAAGAGCTAACCTTTTTGTTGGCGTTCGGCTAGATGTCTTGGGTTTCTGCGCTGAAATAGTGCCACCGGGGGCCCTTCCTCTTACTCATCTTTGAATTTATCCGCCGGTAAAACTACCTTTGGCTTAAAAGATTAGGTGAAGTATCCTCAACTAACGTTTTTGTTGTTGAAATTGTTACTAGCTGTCAGTTGGTCTATGACTTTTAGCTTTGAGATCAGGCGCTATTTGTATGCATGGTATGGATGATTTCGACATTACCTCTTTGCAGCGAAATTATTATAATTTTGTGAAAATGTTGAAATGTCCCTAAAGCACGCCTAGCGTACTAATATTCGATTTATAATACAATTGACCTTGTGAACGATTGCTCCGTTCTACAGGACCACATCCAGGAAGTGCTGCACAAATGGGAACAGATCGATGATGAGATCTGGGCAAAAATCATCTGCATGGAGCGTAATCGGCGAGTGGCTAAGGCCTATGCTCGAGCACCCGAGCTGGAGATTAACGGAAGTGCCGACGGATTCGATGGCTTCAAGATCGGCTTAAACGCCTTTGATAATCCGATGCGGGACGAAAAGACACACGAAACAAAGAAGCGCATTGGCATGGTAAGTGTTCTCTAACGACATTCTCTAACATTATTGTGGTGGTCTGTTTCAGTAGGCAAAAACCCTACAGGTAGAAAAAGAGAAAGTTTCATCAATTTTATATGAAATGGGTACGTGTAATTGAATGGACCTTGCAAATCATAGAGACGTTTCACGTACGAGTTTCTGAGTGAGTCAGGAGCCGCGAAACGACAACAATTCATTGTGCTCATCGGCTCCAGCTGTGTTACAGACTCGTTATTCTATAATGTCTACAATTATATTACAGAGAGTATTCGTAGAAATTCTGATTCTTAAATGCATCGTTACCGTTATTCTCATTATTATACACAAGAAACATATGAAAACAGAACTATTTGACGATTGCGGGTTGCAGAAGCTCATGCATCGAAAAGTCATCGAAACAAAGTAATGATTAGAAGTTTGCTATTAATTTAGGAAGGGTTTCCATGAATAAATTCTGATTAGCCCTGCCTTTATTCCGAAGGAAGCTGTCAGATAGATTCGGCATAAAAAACATCTAATGTGACTGAACGAAGTTTACAAATAAAGCCCTTTGGTCAGAGTCGATTTCGAAGAAAGCGTTGGCATGCAGTATTTGATCTGAAGCATCTATATTCGTCCACGGCTTCCTTGGAGTGGGCAGTGCGCACCAATTCGTTCATACGATGAATGATCACACGATACACAGATCCATAAAAGAGTAATAGGGTACTAACTTACTAGCGCTAACGTGTGAAACGTATACGACAGTTTTGTACAAATAGATAACGACTTCTTTATTTACACTAATTGAATACTGGCACAGGGGCTGTCAGCATGAGGACAAGCGCATGTAAACTATACGTCAGCTTTTAAAATTCGCAGGGTCTTTTTCTCTCCGAATCAGTGTTGGTGTTACGTTGAGTATATGCCACATCTCGATAGACGATAGAGAGGTACTGCTAACACAACCGAATCAGTCTTTGGGCGCCTTTCCGGCAGTCATGATGGCGACGTTAAGAGTCTGAGGCGCGATTTTGCGTTGTGTAGATACGTCTGTATCAACAACTAAGCTGCATTAGAACAAAAACAGGAGACAGGAGAAGATGGCCTGTATAGGCAAAAACAGCTTATGAGTCCGTTAAAGTACCTTGGAACACTGAAAATAAAAATTACACACCTATATATATATACATACATATGTATATCGCAAACTGGAATTTATTTGACCCTGATAGAATGTAAATAATATTCAAAGATCGTTTCTTTTGATCTAGAGTCCGCCAGAACCAAGTACTTCTATTAATGTAAATAACAATTTATCTCAGCTCTCGTCATTTGGATTACAAGTAAAAAAGTTCGTGTTCAGACTAAGCCCCCATGTTCACGTAAAAAGCCGTCGAATGAACCCGCTAAACACTACGCGCCTGCCATGCATATCTTGTACCAGTGTCGTCCTTTTATTAACACGGTTTCTTAAATATCCGCATTATATACGAACGTATAAATAGATGTATATACATGTAAAACTAAACGCTTGCCAAATTCATCGATGAAACCGGCATTTGTATGCGTTTTTAGTAACGCTAAGAAGAAGATCTGAATAGCTGACACACAACGACTAACTTAAACTGCCGCTTTATTTATCTACACAGTTTCTGTTTATAATAAAAACAGTAATATCAGTCGCTATGGAAATAGACATGTAACTATGTGTCCTTGGCTAATACGTTCGATAACTTACTCCTTTTGATCTCTGTCTGATGCCCTTGCAATAAATCACTTTTCAACTTTATCCAGGCTAAAATCCCGTGGGTTTTCCAGAACTGACTCACTTGCCCCTGCTGTGACAGGCTTTGGCTACAGCAAGAACAGAACGGTCGCAGATGCAAAGTACTTGCGAAACAATTCAGACTTTCAGCCAGCGGGCACAAATGGCTGTTGATGATGCTATGCTTTTCCTCGGTATATTGGGGCTGCTAGCGGTACAGCCGTATGTGAGACAAGGCTGAATATCTGTAAGCTAAAGAAGTTGTCCAACTGTCCGGCAGAACAATATTGTCTCCCCTATTGATGCAATGTCACATCATACATTTGTTCCCGCTTCGATTCTATAGAGCGTACCAATTTGCTGATAGCAACGCGCCGCCATAATACATTAAATATCTATAGTATTTTCTACAAAGAAAAAAAAAATTGTGCATATAATATCTCTTTACATTCTTATGTATTTTCTATAGGTAAGTTATAGCTAGCCACCATATTGGCATATCTATTGCTGTGGTAGCATTGTGCGGACCTATAAAAAAATACACTTACAAAGTTCCTGTTCGTACCAAACGAGGATATGAAACCACTTTACCAACGAACTATGAAGAAACAACGCAATTATGGCTGTTGCGATTGCGTATTTGCTACGTTCTAGTTGTGTATGATGTTATCTATAAAAAAATATTTCCCCCTTCAACGCAGCCAGACGATTAATGCACGGTGAGGTAGATCAAATCAATTGCTTTTTTTTTTTCTTTTGTTACCAAACTGAAAGAAACCTCATTGGAAGTACTCACCATCCTTCGTGTGTGGTGGCCGATGCATGAAAAAGTAGCAAGCTTGAACACCTCGTATTGTCTTTGTTTGATACCAACCAAAAAGCTGGTGTCGAATGTGTCCGTTCCTCATTTTTTTTCGTTCGCCTCTCGTTAATAGTAAATGAGAACTAATAAAAGTTAGGCAAAAACTGATGCGATTAAAGGCAAGGTTATTTTATTAGTTACAGTTATTTAAGCCTATTTTGTCGTTCGCTCTTTACCCTTTAATGCCAATTGTCAATACGGTGCCGCAATAGTGACCACGGTTTGTTCTGCGTAGATGCACATAATAACGAAATTACTGAGCGAGAACACCTCAGCTCAGATAGTCGTTGATTTGTATTCTCGTGAGGTTTTCATTTCAGTGCTCGATCCGGCGTCACCCTAGTTATCAAGCACGGGCCTTCATTACAGAGATTTGCCAGCGTTTTGTCGCAGCAATAAAGCTTTTTCTATTTAGCCAAGAGGTGGGTAATCAGCTAAAAATCTCCTAACAACAATTCCGGCTATCATCACCAGGGTCTTTGCCGCTATCACCTATTCGTTAGAAAGAAGAGCTAAATTTTTGTTGAACTTCTTGTCCGAAGCAACTGGCTATAATAAATAAATCGTGCTGGCTGTTACTGCTAAATATGATCACTCGTTCACAAATTATAGATATCGATATTCCGACAGCGGGTCTTTAGGCGCCTGCTTGCTGTTGCTGGAAGTAACGATGACAGCCTTACGAGGAAAATATTAACAGAAATGAATTCGTTAAATGTACCTGGCATAAGCACAACTAAGCCACTAATCACAGACATATATATATATATATATATATGTCATATATATATATATATATGTATATTGCTGAGCTATTTACGAGCGGTCGGTGTTTATCCCAATTCAAAGACAACGGGCACGTCAAGTCAGGAAAAAGGCAACACAATTTGAGGGACTTAGATGGCGCTGTGGCAGGGGACTGTGCCAATGGGGTAAACGAGTGGAGTCGCCGACATGTGCAGACGACACGTAAACTTTGTTCTTTTGCGACTGCTAGAACGCTTGCGCGGTGTGATCGGACGCAAAACTGCATTATCACCCTTTGCTACTGAGCCTAGCACTGCAAAAGAAATTCACGTTTATCTAAAGTACACACAGTTGCTAAATCTATATTAATCCATTGAACATTTGTGATAGTCGCGAACGTCTCCAACAGACAGATGGAGATGAGTCACAAGGCTACTATCATTAGCAGTATCATCATCATAACAGTTATGACAGGGGTTGCGTAAAAAGGTGAGGTGGAAGGACGCCCCTTAAAGTCATAGCACTAGAAATTGAGCTATTATTAGATCTAAAATTAGCATAATGCTACATATGGATATACCTTAAAATAAGATGATGTTATTATAATTACAATTACTGTTGAAGTATGTAGAGCAAATCTATTGGTTTGAAGTGGGGACATTCTAGCATTTATAAAAACTGTAAACATGATGGGGCAGTAAAAACGTGATTATTCCTGCCGACTCCATTTGATTTGCGTGACAAAAGAGGAAAAAAGCATAGAACGACTGGTCTGTGCAGAGCTTAACTAAAAGAAAAGAACGGTCGCAGCTGGTTTAGGAAGGTATATCTCTATTGAGATCCTAGCGAACAAAAATAACCGGTATAAAAACCCATATTCCAAACCATATTCTCTAGGTACAATAGACCCTTTGATGCTACCCAATCAGGCGTGTTTAACAGTATCTTTGCCGAAACTGAACAGCTCACCATCTAGCGACAACTCTTGATTATTATATGGAATGTAAGCTTTCATCAATGAGATGAGCCATTAAAGTAGCATAGCATTGCCGTCAAACCCATTGTTGAAACTATACTTACTAGGCGCGCCATGTGCAAATACACGATGGACTTGCGCACTAATTTACGGTGCACGTATACGCAATATATCGTCTGACATGCGATACGTACGCAAGTACGTATCATCTCAGGGTTCATGAGCTAATACTCAGAATTGTATCAAATCTCTGCTTAGCGGTTTAATTATCGTGTTCGGCTTGTTGCGAACGGTCAGCGCAGGAACCGACTTTCGTTGTTTAGCAAAAGATGGAAGTGGTATTGGTGGATGGGTCGTAATCTTTTGAAGCCCTTAAAGTTGGACCCTTAAATTATTTTGTACTCAACATATATGCTCAGAGTTTTGCTGCCATCTGATTGGCAGAGGCTATCGAGCATGATCATCGCCGAGGAGAGCTGCGTGAACGTGAACTGCGAGAGCGACTGGGGACATTGTACATTGCATCCCCGGTGGATGCAGGAAATACACTATAATAAATATTCGCATTGGACCCTTTTCAATGCTCCTAACGGTCTTCCCGGAAAATATACGTCAGGATACATTACAGAACAAACGAATGATATTGCCGACAGATCACTGTTCGACATCCAGTAACTGACACGCTTCAGCAAATAGATATTCATTGGCAGGTTGTCGAAAGACGGTTACGTTTGCTATGTCTGCACGTCCACATAAACAGTGGTAACGTCTCTATTTTAACAGGTATGAATTGTAGGTCTTCTTCTGTGGGCGCATGATCCCCTTTCAAATTCCCAATGAACAAACAGCGATTCCAAGTGCGCAGCTCGTGAACCACACCAAATGCATTCTATCTATTACCTTTGACTTGATTTAGCTGAGCAACAGAAGCAGCAAAAAAACAAACATCAAATATACCACATTACTGCGACGAGTAACAAATAGATCGAGCTGATAAAACTTCTTTCATGACCTCTTTCATTTGTAGACATGACCAACGATCTCCACCTCCACCGTCGCTGCTCCGAGTAACTGCTCACGTCAAACTACATCTACATCGTATAACGAAGAGCCAGAATAATGTTTTGCGCCAAAACCGATAGATTAGCAGTTTGCAGTTAATTTTGGACCAGGCACGGCATCAATAGCTCGACATGGGTCTGTTAGGGTCCAAACGGCATGTTGCTATATGGCCGCCGTCACTATGCCAACGGCTGGTGGCGTCACATCACTCTAACCTGACGGCGGTCGTCTCGAGGTGGTGATGGACTCGATAGTCGGTGATAGCGTCCAATGAAGTTGCATCAGCGTGGCCTAGTTAGCTGCCCTGTCACCAGGACTGTCGTCGGGCAGCGTAATCCAGTGATATATTTTCCATCGGCAAATATCTTAAAAGATTGCTCCAGTACAGACGGAGTGCCGTCGTACAATATATGCACACGAAGGATTATAGCTTGTACATATTTACAACAAATGGCACATGTACGCAAGTATCTACAGCTATTATGTGCATGTGAAGGATACGTGTATTTTGACGGCGGCGTTGACGCGAGTAACGTTTTTGTAGCACCCTAACGCACAACTTGGCATGTTTTCATGTTCTATTTTGTACACGTACATATGGATATGCCAATTGATGGGCAACAAAACAAACGGTGATTTTATGCGTTGAAGTAGAGCGTTTAACATGTCAATGCTGCTGCCGCTGCTGCTGCTGTTTCCGGCTGGAAACAGGACAAAAAATCGTATCTGTTGCTTCTGCCAGTGTCTACCGCTTAGTGGTGCGCACTTACCTAATCGCACAGGTACCAATTGTCTACTTGCGTCTTCATAACGAGCTTTCGACTCCCAGGAAACGCTATCGTTCTTAACATGCACAAGTGGTCCCCGTGAAGATACGGCTGATGTGCCCCATCGTTACCATGTTATTAGCGATAGTGTAATCTTTTTGAAAACTCAGCGCGTAACTATGTATTTATCACAACGGTCAATATGAACTGTGTGGAATCTACGAATTTTTACTGCGGTAGAGGTGCGGCATTTGGCAATGCCTTCCTCAACATCGACATGACGAGTGCGAGCAGAAGTTAGACATGCTTCAAACCTTGTATTTGGGCGTTGTCAGAAATGAACAGTTAAGGCGCAAAATCTTTAATCTCTGACCGCTGAGACAAGCCAGGACTTAAGAACAGCTAATTCGGAAACAGATTTCTATTGTGTTATTTGTACAACGATAATATATTCTTCAAAATCCATTTCACCCTTCCAAACTCCTTGCCCGCTCCGATACATATAAGCTACGCTAATCTAGCTCGTCGAGTGCTTAAGGTTTCGTCAGCCCACTGCTGAAGACGATTTGCCAGACCGATGCTATAGAAATGAGGTTACTTCGATGTGTTGGGCTTTCACCCAGAACGATGTACCAGTGAGCTCTTATGGCATTCTACGCATGCAGCCTCGGCATATGTCTAATGCCATCCAATAGTCTCGAAAATTACGATTATTAAAAATCTGTTTCATTTACTAGTTTATTGTATATGCACCTTTCGACCTTACTATTTATTGTTGATTTAATCACACCTGTCGCGTTGTGTATGTCATAGGCATAGTTTGGCCCAGCGACTTCTGCCGGTGGACGTAACTAGGAATAGACGAAGATCGGTTAAATATACGCAAATTGGTCGCACTGATTGCAGCGATACTGCCCAATGGACATGT
Organism: Varroa destructor; assembly: GCF_002443255.2. Taxonomy (NCBI): domain Eukaryota; kingdom Metazoa; phylum Arthropoda; class Arachnida; order Mesostigmata; family Varroidae; genus Varroa; species Varroa destructor. The sequence goes on along the minus strand of NW_019211455.1, from coordinate 13,731,414 downwards.
AAGCTCCGCTGTAACAGAGGCAACGGGCCGATCGTCGGCAAAATGTTCGAACTTACGGCGACATTATCGTTGATAGCATCGTATGGCAACGGTTCACGGACGACTAAGAGAAAGCCGAAAGTATTTGTCGGGCAGACAATAAATCTAGGACAGTATCATTCCCTCCGCCATTCGATTCCGTTAGGTTAGTCCATAGCCGTTGGGCTGTTTGAGGAGGCTTCGCAATACTATGGGCGAGTATGCACGAAAGCGTCAATGCAACATAACAGATTTAGTAGAACAGAACATGCGCAGTGTGCCAATTTTACGTTGCCTTTGAAGCCACGCCACAGACAATCGAACCGGACTAGGCAGACATGTTGTAACCAGTCGATCAGATACCAAAATGAATGAATGAATAGGCAACAACCCATTTAGGCTAATATATTTCGGGATGATATCGACCCAAGTTCAAGTACATCCCAAAATACTCTGCTGTCGTTTGCAGACCCGCCAGTTGTCCTGGGTTTAACTTATCGATGTATCCCTGCGTATTCCCAAGTGTGTAAATGTAGTTAGCTTGAAACTTTTGATAACGTCATATTACTATAGATGCAAAAACTCCTGTTAATACTGCTGTAGCTGCTGCCGTTGCTCGATGAAGAAAAAATGGCTAAACAAAATGACATATATCAACATAGAATTGTCCGCTCCGGCAGACTGGCAAACATGTCCAGTGGCGATAAAAAAAAAGCCATGGAAGCGTGTCACTGTTATTGCCCCGTCCCAACTCTCGTCGGTTGGCGCCGGTATCGATGTTATTTCCGTTCTTGCTGTGGGTATTGTTACTGTTACCGCTGTTGTCGTCGTCACTGCTTCTGTTGCATGGTCGTATAATCGGGGGACAAGGACATTTCTGAACAGATGATACGTATCATAGTTGGCTCTTATTCTAATCTACTACGTACACATGTACTAGCAGTCGTGGCGTTTAGCTCATTTTTTCCGTCATTCGCTTGGGCTATGGAGGTTTCATGTCTCAAAAACAAAAGCGAGACCATCCTTTTCTTGTCCATTTGCCCCAGCGCCGATCTGCTTTTTGCCTTCATCGGCCTGTCGTTCCGTCGTCTACCATAAACAGTGCGCGGTGCTTAGAACTGCAGCAGTCACCAAGAAACTCGATCAGCGACGGGTCATAACGACGATCTCGATGGCGACCTTTGTAAATCACTGAACATCATTAGCAACAACAAAAACAACGGCAAAATCATCACCGATAACGAAAGCACGAGCTACATCCTTATATACAACGTTGCCACCGGCAACGCTACCATTTGCGTCATTATTACATTATGAACTCGTTGCCAGCAGCCGAAGCAACTTCAGTAGCAGAATTCAGCCTCATCTAAAAAGTCCGTGTCGTTTTTGGCGAAAATCATGCATCCCATCGTTGCACAAAGAAACAGAGCAACAAGCTGTTTGTGGATGTGCTTGTAGGCACGTGCGTATTTGTATATATGTTTGCGTGAACATTTGCTTATTGTTTACGGTTGTGCTTAGTTCGCCTTATGCTAACATATTCAAACGGCTGCCGTCACCGAATAGTGGCTCTAAACTTCAAACGATTAATTTGATTGGACAGGAAACTAGCAATAAACGTTAAAGTTGGGCAATTTTCAACAGCGAAAAGCTATCGCCGGTTCATCGCCACGACAAACCTCGTACTTATCGAACTAATCGTTTAGTTTGCGACCTGTCGAAATATCATCGTTGTCCCAAAATAATATATTAATAAACTCATATGCGCACGCGCAGAGATATCGTCGACGTGAGCTATATTTTATGTCTTTTGAAGGGGTCCGTTTTGAGGGGTGATGTTTACTGTCATGTTCGCAGACGCCCTCAGATGTCAAAATGCATTTTGACAAGTTAAGAGTGGCTGACCATATACAGTTGTTTTGAGCCGTTTTCGGAGCACTCTTTGTTGCTATCGCCGGTGGCCACGTCTGTCGACTACCGATTCGGTCGTCACTCGCTTGCACTCACTGGAGCTTCGTATCTATGCACGACTTATCGTCAAATAGTTTTGTACACACGTATTTCTATACTATGCGCTACAATGTCTTGTATAATGACGAGCAGACTGACAGCCTTCTTTGTCGTTGCTTCTGTTTGAGAGTGTCAATCGACAGCGACGTGGAAAGAAGAAAAGATGAAATCATCCGCAAGAGAGAGACTAGCCAAGTGATATAAACACGTAAATGACTGGGGGCAGATCCGCGACATAACGTATAAGGCCGATTAGGTTCGATAGTAATAACAGTGATGCAGATGATAATCACAGTACCTTCAATGCACAGTGTGTCATTTGCTTCAGATACACGTAGAGGCCGGAGCGCGACTAGATATGATTTCGAAAGTACCTGGCAGACAAAAAAATATGTCAATTTTAATAAAAACACAATTTTCGTAGCTTGTGTCACAATCGACAACAAATTGGGCGTTTCAGGGTCGTTGTCAGTAGACTGCGACGGGTTTACGGAAATAGTCTTTTTGTATTATTTGATTTATTATCGTTTTTATAATCTCCCAATGAACCTAGGTTGAATCTTTTCGTTTCTAATTTATTGGCTAAGTTACCTAACCAACCTATAATAGAATAGCTAGCAAATTTACACCTTTCAAAGCAAGTAGAATGTCAAGTCTATAATATATTTGTTATAATTGTGTGTATATGTCCTTGTGGGGTATAACTCCTTGTGGACCCATCAAAACCTTAACTGCTTTTTCGAATCAAATACTTTTTTTTTTCGGAAATTTTTGTTTATTGGCAAAAAGTACAAAGACAAAAATACTTCTACTTAGCTAACCAATCGTAGTTAGTCGGCGGCAGTGGTATTGCTACAGCCTCGCTAGGAGTCCTAGGAGTCTCGAGCCGTCTCATACGTAACCGTCCCGAACGAAGCCTGGGTTTAGCCATCCAGATAAACGTTTCTTTGATCTTCCTCTAATTTTAAGAAATCAGATGAGATCCTTTACCCGTTCAGTCAACGTGAACGACAAATCTGTAGTCAGTCAGTTTGTTTGGTAGGCACTTCCATATAAAGCAGTTCATCGCGTTCGCCATGTAGATGCTGTTTCTTGACCGTTTCACTTGCGGCAGGTGTCACAAACGCGACATCAGCGGGCAACAAAAGGGTAAAATTTTGCCGACTTTGTGGCAACGACGATGGCTGTGATAGACATCTCTACAAATACAAACCTTTCTATAAAAAACTAAAGACCACTTACGATGAGTAATTCGCTTCCTTCCATTCAACTACTTCCGTTATTTGCTTGTCATATGTATTATGAGTAAAGCGTATTATCACCCTGATCGCCTAGAGAGTATGTTCACCATTCGGTACCTATCTAAGCCATACGCATTGCGTCTCGTTGTAACCAGCTTTAAGTATGTAGATCCTGGCATATTACGCTGTTACTCTACCAACCCAACACACGAAATACGAAGCTAAATAAACAATTTGATTATTTTTTTAAGTGGCTTTTCGGCATTGCTAGGTGCATCCATATAGCAAAAGATACGTACACAAATATGCTTTGCCTTGGATAGCGTAGTAGTAAAACCCACATGGCATTTTCACTGCTTAAGTTGGTTAATTTCCATATTTTAAAATCTTGAGCCGTTGGTTACACTCAATGTTGATTTCTTACGCGATGTTGCTCAGAGCGATTACAATAGCGCATCCCCGATCCCGTCGTGTTTTTCCTGTCGAAAGCCTTAGAACCCGAAAATTTATACAATGATTTACCGAAATTGTCCGCCTGCAATCGGGACTGATACATTCTGTAACGGTATTTCATATACCTTTAATAATTGCTAATCTACCTTAAAACGATTGCAGCGCCAATGTATAACTACTATTTCAGGAAAATTGGTACAACATTAAACGTTTTCCAACTAAAACTACGTCGAGCTGATTGGCTACTGTGTTTCGTATCGGAAAAAGTTTCCGATAATTATTTTTTCGTCGAGCCCCAAGCCTGCGAGTCGTTGCTTTCCGCTATTGCAGATGGTCTACATATTGAAACCTGTAAGACAGCTCGGAATTCTAACTTGGTTTTTGCTTATAGAAAAACGCCAGGCGCTGATAAATGCAGTCGAAGAATAAAATGAAGAACATTATGAACTCCACAAACTAGGAGCACGACATGGTCTTCATGACGCCATGATAGAGAAATTTCTGTAGTGGCAACACTGGTAATTGTAGAAACAATTTGTTCACAGCACAACCGTCATACTTTGTCATAGTTAGAACTCGAAAGAGCTGTTTCTACTGATAGCACGGCCGAATAGGCATATAGACGAATACGTCGCCCATGAACAGAATCCTTCTGGGTGCTTCTGCGCGTTTCCCCGGCAACAGTGTACCGTTATATTGCTACCTAGAAGTATCATTGTGGCTGTGCTATTCAATTGCTGCGTCTGGTTCCAGCGTTTTTTTTTGACTCTGTTGAGCTGCATCGTTCCTGCCGTGCGCCGTCGACTGTCGATACTTGTCTGGTCATTGTTTATAACTGTAGCCCATCATCACCGCATCCCGATTTCTGTATGGATGACAGAGAGTCTTTTCATCCCACGATGGAAACGAGCGGACAAAACGCATTTTATCGAGGCTGAACATACGTTGCCGTCGAAGCAAATCATACCTATGAAGATACGAGCGGCCGTCAGCTAGAGAAGTTCACTTTGTGCGTCCTAGCGCTATTTTATGTTGGCGAATAAATGTAGGAAGTAATCGATATTGTGACCAGTGACACCGCTGCTGACACCGCCGTCGAGCGCATACGTCCTTGTGTTCGTACCAATATGCCACGTCATGACTACAGGAATGAGTATTTTGTACCTGTGTAATAGAGCGTGATAATTCGGACCGTATACAAAAATGTACCTATTACAATTATCCGGAGTCAATGCGCGAGATTTTCGCACACGTTGACGAATCTGTGTTGACATTAAACTAATCTAACATATGATAAGAAAAAAATTCTATGAATAATATAAAGCCATACAAGCAAGCACACGTATTCTATCTAAATAATCGTAAGGGAATATTTCTCTGATATTGAGTCAGATCATTACAAAGTGAATAAAATGACGAAAAGAATTTGTGTTTTTATATCGTGTCGGCAAATGTACGTTTATTTTTGCTCAATGCCGTCGATAGCTTCTTACGTCATTAATTTCCTTCTTCCTACCGATGCAGCGGGCTGATCGCGGCTGCACCGGGGGGCGAACGCTGTGACAAAACTCGACTCTCGCTGGACATAGATCTTGCTTTGCTGTTACAGAGGAGAGGTCGAAATTCAGCATGTGTCAGATTTTGACATTGAAACATTTCACAAACTAGAAAGCACTGACTGTACTAGGTGCGTTCCTAAAATTCGTTCTCAGGGCGAAAGAAAATAGCGCGCCTTCAAAGATCAGAACCGCGAGGTTACCAAAAGGAGGTCAGAATAACATACGAGTTCCGATACGAGTTAACATATGAGGAGAACACCGCAGTCCAATAATCTGTTACTTTGCAAAGGTAACAGATTATTGGACTTATATATAAAACAATTATACGGTTCTAAATATTACCAATCTCCTCTGTGGCTATAGGGTAATTTTGGTGTACTAGGTTCGTAAGTGTCAGACATTCGTCGAAGTTTTGCGCTAAAAATAACTTAAATTAACTAAATCGAAATATGGATCGTTTTCATCTCAGATGGAATGGCGTTGTTACATTTTTAAACTTGTAAAAATGGTCGAAATGCAAAAAATGATCGATCCTCGATTGCAGCGCCACATCCATTGACATGATGATGCTTGCGAATGACTGTTTACTTACATATCACTTAGATATTATATCTATCACTTACATATTACATATGAGGCCAGCCTCAAAGTGATTTTTTTTTCGACTTGGTGATTTCGCCGTGGGACTTGATTTGTTCGAATTTCGCTCAGATCGCACTGTTTGCTTGCCTTTTTATTGTGTCATGCTAAACAACAATGGCGGAATTAGTCCGGCAGTTCGCTTACGGGACTACCGGCGAAGTCAGTTACCGCCACGGACGCTATTGACCTTCCCACAGTTCTGCATCTGACTTACCAAAAATAATTACTGTCGTCTTCCGTGGTGAATCCATTGTAGCTTCGTCGTGGGTCAAGCGACGGGTCTTCATTATTTCACTTGAACTTTCAGTAGTAATAAAGATTGATCTTAGTCGTAGCCTTTGGAATGTCATTGCATGGCCGCCATGTCCTCAGCGAAGCCCCACGCCGATTTTCGAATAAGTTTACGACGTTTTATATTAGTCGTTACTATACTTATGAAACATATTATTATTGTCTTATTGATTTAATTGGCCATACACTAAATACGTCTGAGTCCTTGTCTCACAATATGGTAACTTTCAATAGAAGGTACGGGAGGTTGCTAATAAGCACCGCATTTCTTGCTCAATGTGGATCGGCTGCGTGAGTCGCCAATTGTGTTGTACTACGCTAAGTGTTGATGTTTCGAGCTGGACTGCAACAATTATTGCGATCGTTTCTTCGTCAACGTATTCTCGAGGATGCCAACCAAATCAAACAGGATGACAAAATTTCTGGAAGATGAATTGACCCCGTTTACGTGTTAGCACCCAATACCCGCCATCGTCGTTCTTGGGATGACGAACTTATCCGTGTCATCTGCTATAGCTACTCAGACAGGCAGGCCGACATTTGCAAACGTTAGCGCTCCTTGTTATTCTGAGTGTTCAAAGCCAGAATCAGGGTCCCCGATTCGTCTGTCCTACAGATGCCTGGAAGTGGAGAAAAGCTTGAACTGGCAAAGCATTGGCACGCTTTATTCCAGTGTCTACTAGATATCGTTGAGCCAGAAGTATATTTGTAAAAAGGTTCCTCGTCGGCAAGGTACTTCTTTTCAACAAGTCGCACTAAACAGTGTGTCTTCGTCTGAACTTATTATCTATTTCGCTTAATGCCAAACTACTTACCTTCTATAGTGAAACGTCCACACGATAGGTCGTGCTCATAAGAAACTCAGAGCGAAAAAAGATTTTTCGGTTTCAACAAGATTATGCACCGTAATATCACTACTGCGCTATTACTAAAGTGGTACAATACCTTTTCAAAGTATTTTTCGCATTATTCATTTTCAGTGCAGGCAAAATTTGTGGACTACACTAGCGGATTTTATTTTATAAATTATAATACGAAGCACCGCCTAATCTGTGAGGTGTAGTGCACTTTTTATGTGCCGAAATTAGAGCGAATGGAGCGCCGCCACCTGATCAGTCAGCTATCATATATGGCACTGCCCGGTTATACGGTCCCATGAGGTTTTAGTGTCTCGCTGAACTTACGATTGCTTGGCGAAGTCGATATTATCTTAGGTTACAAAAACTCTCCGAAAGAATTGTTTATACTTTGCCACATTCGGCATCAATCGCCAGCTGCACTAACAGCAGCAGCGACATTTATTCTTCGTGGTGGTACGTCCGTTCGATTGAATTCAATCATTGGCTTTAAATGTCGTCCGGCGGACACGAAGGACGACAGCATCAGACATAGAAAAACACTAGTGCTGGCCCGTATGAGGTGACAGGCTTTGTCCTTTTGCGTTTGACAGCCGTCAGAACATTTACGCGCCGTAAAATGCTGCTAGTTCTTGACCACTAGTCACTTGCTGAGTTAAGAGTTCTTCAGAATAGCGGGATCGGTTGTGACGAAAAACGTTTTGAATGGGAAAAGCACATTTGACCTATGCGGCAAATCTGATCCTGTTTTTCAAGATGCAAACACTTTCTATTACTAGGTAAAATCCGAGAAGATGACTTACCCGGATATTGATACTTGAGAGGCGATCATCGCTTGCTACTGGTTGTATAATGGACATTCATAGACTTTCTGCAAAAAATGCTAAGTAGCCGATAATTCGGCTGTTCCCTTGCTATGAGGTCGTGAATTAGCTATAACCGATAATAGCAGTAGGTACAATTAGAATAATTATGGTCAATGCAATTTTTACAAGAAGTAATAGCAGAAAAACGGGCAATGAGAGTTCCGTAGTGGATACTAACGTAATATAACGCAGTGTCATGTCATCTGGCGGCTTCGTTGTCACAGTTTAGAACACAAATATTAGAGGGGAAAACCTGATGAAAGGCCCCAGCCCTCGTTGTCTCATAACTTTCTGCGTACAGTCATTCATACGCGCATCAGCGGCAGATCACATTGTCTGCGGAATGGCTTTACTATAACTATTACGAGATGATTCTACTGATGCATTGTCTTCTGCCATTCCACTGTTAAGAGACCTAGAATGTATGGCGCGCCATTGCAAATAAAAATGGACAACCGTTCCTCAATCAACACCTGATGATCACCACCAGAATATTGACGTTACATTTGAGATATTCTATGCGTCCTGAGTGGTGAATTGACAGGAAATCTGTCAATACGATGGTAATGTCCTTTGTTTGTCGATACAGATCTTTCGACTTCGTCGGAAACAAGGTGGCCACCGTTATATTATGACCATTTTGTGATCAGCGCTACCCAAGTTAGTGTTAAAGCTCTTTCTACTTGAAAAAGCAGCGTGAGAATTATCTAACATAATGAGATCGACTTCCAAATGATGTTCGTATGCGAAGATATAACGCAAAAGCTGAAGGGTGTCGGCATTCAGGTACGTAATTGCACAATGCGTTTTGCCTAGATGTTTTATTTCAAGTTCGACTGTGTCTCTCTGTCCACTAATGAACAATCTGTCTTTTGATTCACTTCAACGACTTTCTGGCATTACGCCTTCTTCTTATTGGAACCACTGAGCTGAAAATAGCAGTCTTATTTTAAGCAGAAGCCACAGATCTGCGCCCTACGAGCACATTATTGAGCATACGTTTACAGAATCCGCCTGCAGTCCTGTGCACAATATGCCGGTCAGTATCAGCCATGAGGCGGTGAATAGTAACCCTCCTTGTTAATATAGTGGCAATTATATACGAAATATTTCCACTGCAATCCGCTACGGTCTACTACAGCTCTGTCCTATTACCTCCCAGTGGCTAGAATCGTCGCCGCCTTTCCTTTGGCAGCGTCATATTCTCTTCCGTTTCAATATTTTTCCTACGCGTTTCATAGCCGCTTTGTCCACTACTGTTATCATGCCCATTTCCTATTTGCATCTCGACTTCGCCGGTCACCCTACGGTTACGTTAACTAGACAGTGGCGTACCGTCGGAGCCCCCGAATCGTTCATTTGTTTCCGTTGTAACCGCCGCTGCCGTAAAACCAACGGCGAAGTCTCCTCTCAACCCGCAGCGCTTTTTATAGGTCGTCAACTATCAGTTCCTTGGAGATCCAACCAATAAGCAACGACCGGTACGATACAGACCTCACTTCAATAGACATATCAACGATGAGATTCGAGCAGCAGCAATAGCTGGGTTGGTGACGGAGGCGCTGGTGATCGAATGGCTGATGCAATAGAAGCGCCAACAGAGTAATGCAATGCGGGTGGCAGGATGACGTTGATGGTCTGGTCTACGTGGCGCGACTGTGGCCAATACCGTCGGTAGCACCATCAAAAAATGGTTAACGCGCTGATAAGCAATGGATACCGTAGGCACAGCATGAACACGGGTTTCGGGTTCTAAGTCGTCCCTTTTTTTCTAGATTTTTTTCACCCTTGTTGGGTGTTCTTTGAATTTCTTCTTCCTTAAGATCTTTTTTTGGCGCACGTACCGGTAAAGCCGAACGGACAAACTAGAACGCACTGTCGGTAGCCGCAGAGGCAGGCAGGCAGGCAGGAGCCTGGACGGGCGAAATTACGTAATCATCGATAATCGAAACTGACCTCGTGGAAGCGAGGGGGAATTAGGCACAGTCGGTGCTTTCCGGCCGTGATTCACTTGTAGTTTGAGCAACAGATGCCGTCCACTGCTGAATAAAAGTGTTTTCTTCGTCATGACTGTGATAGGTACGCGACAGGGTGTAGCGGTAAGAGGTTTCCCTCGTTTATTTATTGACCCCCGATCTGCACTTGGACGTCGCGCATTACGCCAGTCGTACGCAGTCCTGTTAGCGGTTGGGACATTGGTAATGTCGCTGATCGTGCTGCTTGCAAAATTAACGTAGTAATATAGATTACCTATGCATCGCCGTATTGCTATGGCAGCCCAACAACTTTCGCATATGCAAATGCCGACAATATTTTAGTTAGCTTTTTAGTAATAAAGAAAAATACGCCACGCCCGATCAAAACAAAAAAGCACAATGGTTGCGACCGTCCTGAAGCAAAATCATCGATACGTTTTTCCCGTTATTGGATCTTGCCATCATTGTTTTCGTTATTACTTCGAGGCCACAATCGGCAAAGGGCCAATTTTAATTAACGTGTTATGTGCTTTATATCTACAAAGATGCACGCTACCTTGAGCGTTTATCTTGAGCCTTGCCAGAATCAGAGCGTTTAGGTAAAATAATGTTTCACACGACACTGTGAAATCGAATCTCTCCAATGATCTTCAGCGCCTAAGGGTTTTTTGCCGTCAATGAAGGTCATTTTTCGTCTGTGAGAAGTATGTTATTCCACGCCGATCGTGTATATAAAAACTCACACAGAAAAGAATCTTAACCAGCGTTTTCTGGATTTAAAGCCAGGGACCTAGTTGTCTACGCCACATTACGCTATATACTGACAAATTACCTTTCAAGCAAAGCTCGTGGATGCGAACTGATATTTGCTTTAGGCAGGTGTTATTGAGAAAAATTAATAGGAATGCCTTCTTAGTCAGGCACTAATCCTTTGCATATAAGGTCAAGAATCACAAATCAGCTTATAACGTTAAGGCACATCGAATTCAAATGTACTATATCGGCCTTTTCCACTAGTGTTGATCTAATATTTGTCTAACAATATTCTGCTGGTATTCAATACCCAGCTGTAATACATGCCAATATAAACATTACTGTAGACTGTTATCTAGCAGTAGCCGTTGACGATAAAAGTCACCATACGGTTTTTCCGGCTTGCGATCTGCTAGTGAACATTTCTACAAGGAAGGGAAGAAAACCCGTTGACCCGCTATACACTTTCGGCGAGCTCACTGCAAAGCACGCCATAAACCGCGCGAAAATTTGAAGGAAACGAAATATTTTTTTAAGTAGAAAAATCTGCACCAGGCATAATGCGCAGGCACTTCCGATTCCATCTTAGTCTTAGTAGCAGCAGCAGCTGTAGCAATAGTCATAATGCAATTTGTACCGATAGATTTGCGCGAATGACACTGTACTTCGCCGATAGCTCGTAGGCTATTACTAGGTTCGCTGAGTAACTAAACGTTGTTATCTTCTCACCGATGTCTGTCGTGGTACCCGGCTTTTCTGCTTTCCCTTTTATTTTTTCCTACTTTCACAAACGGCACATGAAGCTACCAAACAAATAAAAGAGTTTTGCTTCACGTTACGTCGCAATGATTTACGAGTGAGACTATATGCGTTGAGATGCTCCAAATTCTGCCTCACAGAGCTACGATTTTAACATCTAATATAGGCTGCGTTTGCCTAGAGACAGCACAAGCCATTGTGTGTTGAACGGAGCCCTGAATTCTGAATTTCAACACTATCATCAGAAGTGTTGCAAGGTCGTGTTAATATGAAGTAGATATAAAGGTATCTGCATCTGTTACTACCCTGCTAAGTGAAGCAAGTTAAATGCCTAGTATACCCTTGTGGAGACGCGAAAAGAGCTCACAAACTCGTAACGATAGTAGCATTTGATCTATCAGAAGTATCTATCTATCGAAATAAGCAATAACAAAAGAGGAATAATCACCAAATGCAATAGAAAACAAATAACAGTAACATTCGTAGAATTGAGCATGACAAAGTAAAGAAGGATATAGCTTTCTTAGTGCAGGCTGTTAAACCATTTCGGTATATCTCAACTTGTTGGGGACTGACCGCGCTCCAGAAAATTCACTACATTATACTCCCCTAATCTCCTAAATAATCGAAAAAAATTACTCACACGAAATGTATATCAATAATGAAAATTGATCAGAGCCTTCAATTTTTAACTTGCTCTCTGCTCTTTGATGAGTAAAAATTTAACGAATCTGCGACCCTGGGCACAGTCAGTGCAGATGACGGATACACTGGAGATTTACTCGGTGCTGCTCGTTACTACTTTAACTAGTCATTTTCATCTTAAATAAGCCCCCTTTTCGGTATCATATCACTAAAGACAGCAGCGTAGAGTTTTTCTATTTATTAATTTGTACTTCAATCGATAGACCGTTAATACCACTGATGATGGTCGATATCGATGAGCTGTATATAGCTGTGAACCCATGCTGGAACGTAAAGCACACGACATCGACGTGAGGTCAAGGTAATTATAAAGACAGAAGGTAAAATAGACCGGACACAACTTCGCGAAGTGGTCCCATATAAGTTACTTTCGTAGTTTTTTGCCCAGTGGGCCCAGTTTTCGCTTTCATTTGTGCGTAACCCATAATAAGTTCTCAGACTTCATTAATTAGAATATCTATTAATTATTGTCTTATACGGATCAAAAAGCAGTTCTTAAGAACTGCTATAAAATAGCAAAATATAAGTCACCGACGAAACTAACTTTTCAGACACCAAAGTTTTTTAGTTAATACCATTGAATGCGATACAATAGCCTTTTGAACCAATGTCGACAAAGAGAATTAATTAATAATTAATTAATTAAATTTCTTTCCCAACCATTTCATCTTGTATTCACTAGACATTAACAATCGCTGGTAGGAATCAACTGATATCTGCCTTCATGCTCTACGCCTTCCTCCGTTAATAAAACTATGAGGTAAAGGTTTAATCGGGTAATCCTAAGATAATCATAGCGAGTCAAACAGAATCCGATCTTTTTGTCGCTTCTATAACATTGTCGGCAAGCTAACTCCTTGAATAATAATTAAAAATGTAGTAGAAACACTGGAGTGTATTCAATTTGCCCTATTAATCCATGACGGTATATCCATGAAAATGAATAACTGCGGTGCGTCTACTTGCAGCTACTCCATTGGTTGCCCAGCTTGCATTGTTCATAACACTTTATTGTTAATTGTACAGGGTGCACGGATAACAATGGACGCTTCTGGAAATATCGTGATCAAGCGAATCTCGAAAAGCTCCATCTTCGTCAATAGCGTCCAGCATGGAGAAAGCTCGGCCATTTCGAAAGAAGTCATCGATAGTCGCGGACATCTTGACTTCGACAAACCGGTGAAACTCTTCGATATGGACAAATTTCGAGCTAATGTCATCCGTGAAATGAAACGGTAGGTTAACCAGCTAACCAGTCGGCAAATAACAGTTAAAAAAAGCAACGAGTCTAAACAGAGGTTTTGCAATTGGCTCGAATCTGTTTATAATCTCGATTCTTCTTGTAATCTTCTACTCATGATTTTTGTTAACGTTGGCAAGAAGAGATTACAACGGCTGATAATATCATACATCACGGATGGTCATCTTCCGTGGTGCAACTGGGGTGGTGGTGGTGGTAAAAGTGTTCAGGCTACTTAGTTCAAATAGAGGTTCTCAATAAGCAAAAAAAACGAAATTAACGTAAAAAGGCCCTTTGCTTTTTGTGAACCCCTTAAGTGGAACTTTTTTCCCTAGGCATAATAAATAACCTTAAATAAAAGTTTTATTAAATAAAAATTGCCTAAAATTACATAACTTCCATTCTTTTTCTTTGTAGAGCCTATCCCGACAGGCGCACCCTCGAAGCACAGTGTGTCTCTTGTATTTCGTTCGTCCGTGACTCATCCGATGTCCTGCAGGTTCCTGTTTGGGTTATGGTGATCAATATTGTTGCCCTCGATATGCTCAAGAGCAAACTGCCTCGTAAGATATCATTTATAAATTAATAGGTATTATTTGAACCATTTTGCGTCGATCCAAGCAAGATCCTGCATTAGCTAGCATTTAAGTATAGTTACTCCAGCTTTTCCTTGACTCCTTTAAATGGATCTGTCGATACTTCACTCAACTAATTTTCTTTATTTGAGATCTTTCTTTGATATGCTATATATTTGATGACAATCGGCTGTTGCGGACAGAATCGGTATTGCTTATCATATAACGTGTCTATATAATATCTATATGATCTAAATACATTACTCTTGCTAAATTACGTTCTGGAAACTTATTCAATTACGATTGGTATATACACCTGGTAGGAGACACCTGTATATATATGTGTTGCATATACAGGTGTCGCCTCTGAAAATCTCTAGCTCTATTCTGCCAGTACGCATATGTGCACGACACGCATCAGTAAGCAACATGATTTCATAAACACACTGTTTATTGGTTGGAATGACTTCTTTAAGCTACGGGTTTGAAACCTAGAGTTTGATCAGCGTGCGCCAAGAGAACCCCCTGATCGGTTATTAATTTTCTTTTAACCTCTTTGGATTTTGTGCCTCTCTATCTGTTGCTACAGCTCAGTACGCTGTTCCCGCAGCAACGAAGCGGCAGAGTGCTCCAAACCTGATGTCGATCTTTGATTCGCGAGATGGCGAAGGTCGATCAAAGGACGACCTGGAAGATCCCTATACGGCTCTGCCGGGTGGCGCGTCATCGTCGGGATCATCAGGCGGTCATGCCTCACATGCGAAACGTGACCACCGCGAACCCCGTCCACCTAAGTTACCGCCCCGGGATAAGCGACCTCGGGTGCCCCGCGTAAGTACTCCTCAGGTCAGTTACCAGTTCCAATTATAGTTAGAATCTTGAAATCGCTGCTGTACGCCACGCTACTATGATACCGGTTCGACAACAATAGTAGCAATAAGTTCATCCCATCCCAGATCAGCAGTGCTTACAAGCTACTAGCTGAGCTAGCACATACGTACGACAGCCTCAGTTCCCTTTCTCTGCATGATAATCCTCAACAACTTCATGCCTGCCCAACTCATCAAATTGCCTCATCTGCCCTTTGACCTTCATGAGCATCTTCCTGCCTGGCCTGTTTCACACTCCGATGTTTGACAGATTCGCAACAGCGGTTGACGGCAACTGAATCTCCGGTGTAGTCAACACACAAGCCATAGCCAATTAACCTTCTGAAAGCAATACGCACGTGTATATATAATTGCCTGTGAATGTACATTTGTTATTTCAACTGATGAAAGATGCACTGGCTGGCCAACACTTGCCTCTGCCACTATCGTAGTCTCGACGAAACGGTGGCTAGCGAGATTTAGCATACTCAATCACTATTTAACTCTTTAACATTTTAGCCAATATTGTTTGTTAAGGAATGCTCTGATGCTGTACATACACTCATTACTCAATCTAGTTCGCGTGTGTCTTAGCAGTATGATCGGGTCCCCGCCCTAAACCGAATTGATGGTCTCGCACTATCTCAGATCATTGGCTGCAGTCGTTGACATTGTGCTGAATATGGCTCTGTTCTTTGCTATTTGTATTATATGTGAGTATAAATTACTGAGTAATTCAATGACTGCTCGTTTACTAACAATCAAATTGCCTGCCTTAGATGCTGGATAATCGTATTGTACGTTTAAGAAAATCACCAACCAGCGAAGAGCTTATTTTGGCGTACACGGCGTCTGACGATCCTGATAATCTCCTCAGTATATATTTGTTGTCCACAGATAATGACCCTATTGTTAACGTTATGATGAATTAATATTCATTGTTTAAATTTGTTATTTATACGATAACGGCAAGATCGAATCGCTAACATTCAACAATGGTAAGGCTTGCTAATCTGAAACTCAAAGCATAGTGTAAACGATCCACAATGGACTCGCTATGCAATACTTGCTTTGCCTACTTTTTTCAGCTAAATTATACTTTAAAATAATTACAGAGCCACTGACATGCGAGATTAATATTTAGGCCGTTAACACAGCTGGAAAAAATTAAATTGAAAAAATAGAAGCCTAATCTGTATGCATACATGCATATCACATCACATAAGCAAACGTATTCAACACAGAAATGTTTCAGAATTAATGATTATTAATTTCGATTAAATAATCATCAGCCAGCACAATTAAATCTTCTTAGCAGCAGCTGCATTTATCTACTAATTTCTTGTTTACAGCGGTTGCTCACGAAATCACGAATTTATTTAGCATCGTTTAATACTCGATGTCTGTTTTGACCGCGCTGTTGAGACAACTTGCAAAAAATAACACATTTGTATTTTATAAGCAAATTTAATTTTCCCGCCATTACAACTGTTGGGTTAGTGAAATATGCTATATCAGTAGATTTCAGTCTTCATGTAATCTTACAAAACATTTTTCCTATTCATTCGACAGTCTATATTAAGCACGGAAGATATAAAATATGTATTAGTTCAGAAGGATCCCCACTGTTCATTAAATTGACGCTAACCTGTTATTTACGAAAAATGTTATGCTTCATAGAACTATGTTCGATCTCATCGTATCACACAACCACTGGCCATGACACTTTTCCCCGCCTGATAGCAGAAGCATTAGTTGCCAATCTATTTCCAATGGATATGATAGTTGCCATACGTAATCTGTAAGCTCTAGACCACTTTCAATATTATATAACTACAATATCATATTCACTTTGTCCTTCCTAGAAAAAAATATATGAAAACAGCTATTTTTTCATACTTTTTTTAAAAATTATTTTTCATGCTTTTCGCGTTGATGTGCGTCTTGGCGACGTTCACAACCGATGTGATGTTCCGGAAAACTGCCTTTCCGTCCTGCCGCGCTCGCAATATTGAACGGTGCTTATACTGCCTTGTGGCTTTTTGCGTCGCTACTATTCCGCCTTCCGAAAAATTCGATCACTCAATGAAACACCGTAGCCCGATTATGAGGACACTTCATATTCTGGCGTCCCGGTTCATATGCAGATGCAAAGGTCAGGTGGAGGCAACGAACGCCAGCCAGCGCGTAAGATCTCGTCGTCCTCAGGCATCTACGACGACCCTTACTATTGTGGGCTGAAGGCGCGAGTGTCGAACTTCGGTCAGCGTGACCCGCTCAATATGTCACGCCGCGATCGCGAACGACTGCAAAAGGACGCTATCTATGCGTATGCTTCCTCCAACCATTCATTCAGCTATTTGAATTCGCTATATGGAGCCGCAAAAAACAGGGAAAACAGCCTATACCGTAAGTAAATCATATTTCTGTACGATCAATAACCGCAATGTATGAAGCCATTCTATCTGGTCCACACTGTCCTGAGACGGTGAGTAGAACGCTGTCAAACGCAATGTATTTTACACTAAAACTTGTATCACAATTGATGTAAATCTTGTACACATGATGTACGATATACAGAAACTATTGGCAAAGACTTATTATAATTAGTACATTAAATGATTAAGACACAAATTACCCTGTTTGTATTATTGTGTGTCCCTGTTTGATTCTTCGAAATATTCGCACCTACATTTTCATTCTATGGACACCGTTAGGTACCTACATTACCTCACTTTAACATGTCTATTCTTTGTACTGACCGAATTATTTATCTACACAATCTCCCTTGAATCTTTACAGAGAGCGCAGACCATGACTATTCAAAAATCTACGGTGTGCTTCCATTGCGACAAAACTCGACGGCCCAAAGCTCAAGCTCGGGTGGATCTTCTGCCGGTGCTACCCCAACGTACACGCATGGACCCAAAGAGGTCTACGTCGGAGAGTGGGAATAATCTAGTATCCAGTTACTTGTCCTCTCACCATACAATCGCATAGTGTGAAAAGACCGTTCCATGGGTGTGATTCCCGCCAGACCTCTATGTTGGAGGCTTGACGGGAGAAGCATCGTTTCTGGGCGATTTATTGCTTACTCCAAGAGGCCCCGAGCTCATTATGACGGCGATCCTCAGCTGATGATTGACACAACCACATCATAAATTTTTCATCGATTCAACTGATTCGGAAGACAGATTTTGTGAAAGCGCGTCGAATAAGAAACGATTATAACGCTTCGTTCTTCTCCCTTGCGTCCATTCTTTTTGGGGAAGGTACAGTACCAGGAGTTCGAGCAGCATTTTTCCTGTATTCATCAGTTCAGATCCTTTTTTTCGTTCTATTCCGTAGAAACTGTTCTGAATCATAAAAGCCAGCCGCGCTCCACGCCAGATTATCAAGTCAAACTATCACCGAGGATACATCGTCGACGTTTCGGACCCTCGCTTATAAGTCAGCCCTTGGCATCTTTTCGTTAGATTGAAGAGGGCCGAGAGTCTAGATAGGTCTACGAGTGTAATGTAAACTATAATATTAATGATGATACTAAAAATAATGATACAAGCTGGCTACAACATCTCGTTCATCACTGTTAGATCAAGCTCCTTTAATATTATTATCGGCTATATAAAAGAGCGAATGGTGTACATGTTTACAATAGCATAACTTTTTATTACTTTAATTTGAAATAAATAACTTTCCCATCGAACATTCTTTCTTACTATAGATAAAGGGCCCCAGAAGTCATCGCTGCAGTATAATTAGAACCTTCACCCTAAAATCGGAAGCGAACTATTGTAGACGAAAAAAAACACATGGGCAAAAAACAAGCCAGGTTCAATGTTAACGCTGATTTGCCTCGTCGTGACTCGATAATCACCAACTGTACTTTAAGTAAATGTTCGACCAATGCATATGAAGTGAATACGGAAGATAGGGACATCGATTTTGAACAATGCAGTGTTCAACGTACACTCCAGTATTTTTTTAATGGTCAATTAGTAGTATCGCAACGATTAAATTTAATAAAAAATGTGTCACCGTCGTAAATTAGTCCACAGCGTCCCGATCTCTCGAATGAGATTAACGTTCGGTGTGTGTAACTGAATGGACGAGTGACTCCGCCTGAAAGATGGAAGCCAAATGCAAAGGAGACCATGAAGAACTAGAGAAGTTTGCTTAATCTGCTGGCTCATGTCAGAGGAAAGGTCTTAAATGGAGAATATATTTACGCTTGAACTTTTACGGTGTAATTTTTGGAAATAGCTGTAAGCACTGTTCGGCCCGTGTGCACGATTTTATACGTGGCTGTTTTTTTTACGCTTTCAAGCGGCACAATCTACACGTTCGATTTTTTCAAATCAGCAATGGTCCCGAAGTTTGGCGATCCCCTTTGAGTCATGCGCCGGTCCTAACAAGCAACGAATACTCAGTGACGAGGCATATAACATAATGAAATGACAATAATGCTGAGCATACAGTGTGTGCGGCCCACGATAATTATGCAAAAGTTCTAGGTATTGTTAGTGTCTTGGCGTTGACGATATCGTTGGGCGACGACGACGACGGAAAGACTGTAACGCGACAAGGTGCCAGATAAACTGATAATATACATAGATAGACAGAGTCGATACGGGAAACCATAAACTTTTGCCACAAATTTTCAACATTGGCAAATTGACAAAGAAGACGTTTTCACATCACACGAACAGCGATAGCTACAATAATAACTACAGACCATTAAGAGGGAATAGACATGTGAGAGAAAAGTTCGATTTGTGGAAACTGTCATACATAAAGCACAATACCATAATACCACATGGTAAATGCGTTAATCCAATGAATGACTGAGTGAATCGGTAGATAGCTGGTTGTTTGTTCACTGATAGACTCAAGCATGTAAGAACTCGTACGTAAATGAGTGAATTAATAAAAAGAAATACTAATACAATTCTCCATCCATCCAGAATGGTGTGTATTTCCAATAGGTATCATATTGGGTATCTTAGCATGACTCCTATATAGCATAACCTTTCATGTATTTTAAACAGGCACATTTTCAGCAATGGATAGAAATCCCTCAAGAAAAATAGGGGCAGACCAAGTATTCGATTTTTATTTTTTTTATATTATTACTGCCTTTAGATATTCCACTTAACAGCACTACACACCTCGTCTCATTTTTTCATCCCTTATTGCGGATTGAGTAAAACTTGAAGAAATGAATATTGATTAATAATGCGTTTAATTCACGCAGTCACCTATAACTGGCTCATACGCATCGAAATCTGTTCAGCGCTGGGGCAGGCGATGATCATGAGGTCATCCTGCGTATAGTTATCCTCGAACATCTTGTTTAGCTTCTCATAGAAAACGACAGTTTTACTTTTTATCGGCTTAAAAAGTATAGCTTCCGTATCCCTATTGGCTAAATAAAGGCTCATAGCCTTTTGAAGACGTGCAAGACGTTCTTTTAGATCACGATAGGCCGCGGAGACTATCTTGGACGCGGCTGAGGGTTCCGCAAACGGCTGCTTCTTAAGAATGATGTTCGGGTCGTTCTGGGCCGTAATAACAAGACAGCGATCGAGGTATGAGCGGAGTTCAGAACCAATCAGATGACTGCTAACTTCATCAATGAATCGTTCGCACACGAACTTGAGTTGCTTATCAACAGCCTTCTTTGAATCGATCAAATTCTCTTTAACCTGTACACAACGCAGGGCATAAAAAAGAACTCGTTGAGAAACCCTGTTCTGTTAACGGTATACGTGACGTTCAGGTATTAAAGTATAAATACGTACATGTGACGTTCACCTTATGGTGTACTGAGTATTATAGAATGTCAAATATTAAAATACTTCTTGTAATAAAAGAAAGTAATAGTACATATCTTCTCTGAATAAATCTTAACAAATTTTTATAAATTTGAAGACCAAGTAAATAAGGTAACGTAATCTATGTCATTCTACCTGCGGTGTTCCTTCGAACAGGAATTCAAGAAGGGCATTGTTCGTTCCCAGAGAAAACAGCCGATTTTTGTTATTCATTAGACTTAGTGCAGCATCCCGAATTCGAGTGAAGTCTAGCGACGTTTCCTTAATGGCAAAATCGATCTGAAAGGGCGCAATTTGTTCCCGCAAAATAAGTAGATGTTTTATTTCAAACAGCCGTCCGTGTAGCGGCGTTTTGTTACGTTTCGAGATGGAGTCAGCGGCTAGTACTAATGACTCAATGCACATGGCCAGAACCTCTTGCGACAGCCCTTGAAAGATTGATTTCTGAAAACAACGAGAGCGGAAGAGCCGAATGAGAATCAGTTACTAAATAAGTAAAATGTACACTTGACGTGTAGTCTCAATAATTAAATAAGTATTGGATCCGTGTCAGCCAGAAACTCAGATATACTCTTTTAAATCGGCAAAATCACCGAATAGAAAAATGGACATTACAACTTTTTTGAATTACATACAGTTCTTCCCAGTTATCAATACAAATACTTCTACAAAGAGTTCTATACACAACTTAATGTGTGGAACAATGTTAACTGTAAGCTTTATTATAATGAAGCACAACATGCCGACTTGATTATCGTTTCAACATATTCAAACATTAAAATTTAAGCCTACAGTGTGGAAATCTATGCCAAAGCTACAAGAAAGCATACCTAAATAGTTACCGTTCTCGAAAGTGAATTCAAAGAATATTTACAGCTGCTACCAACATTTTCACATGTATTAATTGATCAACTTACGTCTAGACAGCGATAAAGTTTCGAAAGGCAAAGCAGAGTTCGACGCACGGTTGGATACCACATCCCGTGAATATCAGCCGGGCAAGCTGCCGCACCTGACACAGACGAGTGTCGCCGTTTTGCTTCGCCAGCGGAAGACACTGCACTTTCAGACGCTAATGAAGCTCTACCAAAACGCAGAAAATCTTAGAAATATAACTATTACTAGATAGGTATCAAATTAATTGATAGACTTTAACGGCAATGGAAACAAATCTGAGATATCTCATACACAGTCATATGTATAGGACAAATTTAACGGTAGCTCGAACTCACCTCGAAGAACTCCGGCTAAGAGAAGGCGGAGCACCCGCTAAAGTTTCAGCTATCGTTTGCATCATTTCGAGTTTTTCCGGGTAGGCAAGGTCTCCTGCGGCTGCATTGTAACCTAAAATATCAGTTCGAATGTATACCAGCGTACGAAATACCAACCGCTCCTGTACATCCTGTAGCATAGCTCGAAGGCATTCTTTAAACGCACGCACATCCGTAGCTGACTCCTCTTGTTTTAGAATCGAGCATAGCTCCGATAGGGTTTCGAGGTGAAGCACATGAACGATAATTGGCCGGAAAGCATCATACAACTTAGCGCATAATGACGAAAGAAAATCGTCCAGGGCTGAATTGGACCTAAAGATTTAGGAGGGAAAGAAGAACAATTATAAACACGAATGACTGTCGCTATCAAAACCATAGTTTGGAAATTAAACCGCTACAACCGGATCCGGCGGGCTTAGAAATTGAATAACTTCCGAACTACGCACCGCTTGCCAACGAAATTTGACTGGTAAATATTTCAGTTTCTTGGAAACTCGTAAGTGAAAATTGAGTTCACTTTGGAAAAAATAGTCCAAAGAATTAGTTTTGAAAATCGATGCTTAGTGGTCGAGTTTTTATTTCTTGCAGGCCAGAGCGCTTAAGCGTGATCACAGGCTCTAAAGATTGTGTTGGTCAAAATTAACAATTCACCCAAAAACGTCTAAGAAAACTATAACCGGAATACTAGAAAAAAAAAATACGAAAACTAAGTAAAAAGAGGTGCCCGATGTATCGACCTCGAGCCAGTTAAAAATGGGTGTGATGTATTTCCTGTCAAATCAATGAACGCTAATCAAGAGACCCTCCCCCTTTCCCTCCAGCATGTGGTGACCATAGAAAAAGCGTGCTTTACTTTCTACCAGAAAGAGAATGGCTTCGCCCTGAGAGAAACCCGGTTTGGTAGCAGTATCGAATAGGTATAGACGTCAAGTGGTGGTAGTACATACAACGGACACCAGGCTCATCTGCTACACACGCAAAAAAATAATGAATGTAGCCAAATTTCTTGTGTGTTTCAAGAAACACATGGACCGTTAGCATAGCAATCGAAACCATGCACTCTGATTACTCGATAACAATGCTAGACTTCGTTGCTATGTTTCAATTATTTACTGGATTGAGAAAAGAAAAATCCAAGGTTAGCCTTTACTCGCCTATTTTCTCGTTCTAAGTATGTGTAATTACGCAGTTTTCCATGTTCTGAAAAGGGCAACTGGTGTGCAAGCATATCCTATTATCGACTTGTTTCGAGAAGCCAGAGATACAAAAATTATATACGAGAATGGTTGGTACATGGCTGACCAAAATCTGCTGAAATGCTGGAATGTGTTTGTAGTACCGCTAACACATTAAATCACCATCCTGAACCAACTAGTTCAAAAGTGATTCAATTTCAAATCCCACCGAGTTCGCTTGTAACATTTTAATAAGTAAAATATAACTATTTCTAATGAAATGCGACTGTCCTATGACATTCGAGCAACGCAATTATGACATACTTTCTACTCAAGCGATTAACTTGCACTAGCAAAACTCCAGCAAGATCATTTGTTACACGGTGATACTCACTTAGAGAAGAACTGGTAATAGAGCTGGGTCTCGTCGTGGCACAGTCTTGCTAGGAGGGAAGCACTCTGTCGAAGGAATGAACAATGATCCTTCGGGTGCTTTTCTTTGAGATCTTGTATGGCTTGATCCAAACTCTGGGCCAGTAGAAGATTTCTTTGCGCGAAATAACTGTTTTGTACTTCTTCAAGGATATCACTGTATAGCAGTTTTGACGGCGCCATACGTTCTTCAATCTGAGCCGTCAAACTCTTAATACGGGGAGCGTGGCTCTTGAATTTTACATAGAGAAGGGTGAATGTATCTAGTTCGGGGTTTGCCTGAGCGCTGCGTTGAGAAGCGGCCTGTACTTGGCGAGCGCTTTGCTCAAGTGTCGACGATACATAGGCCTTAATCATGCCCAAAGCGTTCGATTGAAGATGCCGATAGCGGATGACATAGGCTGCCGATTCTTTATATTCGGGCTGTAAGTGAATATGATTGAATGGATGAATACATTATGTTACATAATTCCTAATATCGTTGCTGTTGTTGCTGCTGCTATTGTTATTATCGTACTATTTATTAGTCAACCAACAGGTACGCATTAATACATATAATATGCTTATTGTTACAAACCAACAATTGATAACTGATTACTTCTTTACCACTTATGGCAACGTACATGATTCTCAAGAAATACGAGACACTCGTCAATACGGGTTAGTAACGGAATAAAACCGTCACTTAGGACTGTGAGCGATGGAGCATGAAGTTTCTGCTGGAGCGCTTCGAGTTCGACGAAATGACGGAGTTTAGACTGGATAGCTTCTGACACTCCCGCCAATTTCGACTGTTCTGACAGTAGAGACTCACATTCACAGTGTAACGCTCCTAATACAAAAGAATATTAAGTTTACTATTATTAATATTATGACTGATGAAAAATGAAAATGCAACGTTTTCTATAGGCGTCAGAAAAAAATGCGCTAATTAAACGGTATTAAAAAAAGTAAACGCAGTATACTTGAAATATATTGTTTCCGACGCCAAGCCAATCTTTTGTGCATGCGAAAGCGAACAATACCACTAAGTGGAAACACTTGAATTAAACTTCAGAAAAACTTATGACAAAAATTACACCCAAAATTTCGTATATCGACGAGCTGCTTTTAGAATAACATCTACCTGTTCACTACGATATATTCTTACAAGCAGCAATCTTGATACGGTCTTACCTGTTTTGTTGGTGACAAACTTGTAGTCCGTCTGTAATAATTCAAGCTGATCTAGAGCCTTTTGCACTTCATCTCGCAAGTCACCGCATTCAGTCCGATACGATCGGAAAGCTGCAACAGCGGATAAATAGCGGCAATCGATCTCTCGCTGCATCTCCGGCTCCACAACTTTAGTAAATGCTGACATGAACTAAATGACGTTTGTTTCCGAAAGTAAGGTTCTTGATTAGATTTTTACCGTTGTTCTTTAAGAGATATCTCTTTCAATCAAAGAGAAAACTGTACTAGAGAAAACTAGTCACTGATACTGCCCATGTTACTCATCATAATTACCTATATGCAATTGCTCTATTTGTTCCATTGTATAAAAAAGCTTATTTTACTCATATGTTATATGGAGTAAGTTTAGTTATAGCAAAGAGGATCACCTGCAGTATGCCTTACATTGCTTTAGTCCTAAGTCAGTCCTTGGTACGGCATGCAACTTTCTATTCTTAAATACTATTAGACAATATGGCGGAAAATATTGCAATGAAAATTTCATATCGCCCTTGTTGTTAATGTGCGCATAAGTGCTATTATCAAGAGTGTCTTCGATAGTAGCAAAAATATGAAATATCAATAAACAAGCTGTTCAGCTCTTAAGAACTGGGATTTCCTGACAGGTTACTTGTAGTATTACAACTACTATACCATCCAGTCAGTATGTTATATAGGTAAGGCGTTCACAGTGAATACTTGATCGAACAGAACGGTAATCGGCAAATAATAAATCTGGTGGTATTGCCTACCTCCTTTGCATTGGTGTACTCAATCTGAAGTGATGACAGCACCGCATCATCTTCGCCCAATTTTTCATCCTGAAATAATCATCGAAGAACATGTAGCTACATTATAGAAAAAGTGAAACCAGTAAATTGCATCTCCCTATGAACCGAACATTTGTTCATTTAAACAGCGTTCGGACAGTTATTCCTGTCAAAATCGTGTTTTTGTAATATACTAGTGGCGAGTGTATTGCTGGCTTAGGCCATAGGTTGGGCACGTAAGACGTCACCATGTTCGAATTACCGATTCAGACCTTTTCCACTTTGTTGCCACTACTCAAAGTCTCCAGCTGGTCTAAAACTTTTAATTGGTGGTCAGACAGGGGTGCCAAAGGCTCTTCGGGATCATCCCATTTCGATAAAAGGTTCCGAACTTGGTCACCAGCAGCTAGAGTCATGGAGGTCGCCATCTTGTCAACAAAGTGACCGCAGCGCTACCTTGTGATCATTGAATGCAGGTGCGCTCTTGATCGGTAAAAAAATAATTGCTGTTATCAACTGTTCCTGCGATCTGATCTACCAACCAGGTTAGAACTGGAGTTCCTTTATCATAGATATCTAAAAAGTGATTCAACTAATTGTCAAATACATTTGCCTTTGCTTGTTAGACGTATTCCTCCTCCGCTGCTGCCCTTACCCGAAGAGATAGTTCCGATCCCCAGCTGTTTTAGCTTTGGTTTCAATTGAAATAGGCACAGATGTTCGAATTTTAGTGCAGCCAACAATTCCTTCCGGAACTTTAATAACAATAACAATCTTATATGCATTACGCAAGAGATATCTTCCCTAAATGCATGGTGTTAAAGGACCGCGCTTCATTTGAATCGCAAGATCTTATGCTGGATCTTTCCCTCGAAAGTACATCAGCGCCCTCTCCAGCCGCTGGTATATAAGGCTCGGTTGCAGTATTGGTCGGAAGCGCTTGCTGTGCTTCCGTACTAAGCCTAACGACGCTACCAAATAGGGAACTAATGCGAAAAACATGTGTGTGAATGGTTCGAACTGAATTTCACAACGAACATACCGAGGAGACAGTGGTTGGTTGGCATCGCTTGTATAGTGTGAGCGCGTAGAGTAAATTACAGTGCGCGATGGCGCAAATCGTCACGTCAGATTCGAAGGCCCCGCTGAGGGAAGTGCGGGAGGTCCAGTTCGGCATTCTCGATCCTGACGAAATCGTAAGTGTTTTCCCGCCTGCCTGAACCGTCGTGAGCCTAACCGAAAGGCGCATAAAATTTGATTGAAGATCGTCAATAATAAACAGTGCATGTCGTTCGCTCCGTCCGATCTCCGTTACTATATAGCTAGATCGTGTTGCCCTTGTGGTGGGCAGGTAATTGCGAAGTTGCATTGTCACACACTCAAATGCACATGGACACCAACAGCTACTGTACAGTCAAAGCAACGTTACCAACGGTATTGGTCTTGAGAGGGATTTAATTTGGACAAACTGCACAGGTTTATATTGCGAACACCACCATATACCATGATAAAGAAGTTGCTGTGTACTGATATAAAATGGGCAACTATGTTATAAAGATGTAGCTGACCGTAATCTAAGGGCGAACAGGTACAGAAACGTTGACATGGGACATCTATGGACGGACTGCCGGTAAAACGACTGTAAACACTTACATCTACCCGGGGCATAAGATAAGGGTGGATTGGCTAATCGAGTTACGGTAAACACAAATCAGGGTGACTGATCAGTGACGCCAAGCCAATCTAAGCAGTTAAGTGGAGAGTTCTTTAATTGTGCGCGCCAACTGTTGATGTATATGATTTGACTGGTGTCTTCACGTTTGACATGCCTTACCGACCGGCGCGCTGGCTTGTCAGCCAATAGTTTCGGGTTGCCGAGGCGAAATTCGGTAAAAAACAACTACCAGGAGCAACGTGAATAAATCATTGGCGGGATGATAAACTGGGCAAAACTGCAGAACAAACATAACCGAATAAATACACTGCGCTGATAGCATATTGTCTGTAACAATTGAGCTCATAATTGAATATCGCCAGAGTAGTTTTAACGTGAAGCTAAGTAGTTGCCATATTATAATTTTACAGAATCGACACATACGTTCCTAGATATTATTTACACATATGGTATGAACGCAAAAATTTCCATTGATTTATTTACATTTCTGTTTGTCAACCGTGGACCATACTTGTGCCTCGCGTCATTTACCGTATGTGATCAGTACTTTTAGTGCATTCACGTGAATTAGTTGAAAGTAGATAAAGAAAACATACTATGGAAATGTGTATGTAACGTTATTAGTTATTAAATGCATTTACTGATATTATTTGTTAGTTCCATAGTGTTTATTGACTAGACTAACAATGAATAAAATAGACGACCCGTGCAACGGTTGTTAAAGACGCAGCCGTACATAGCATTAATTAGTTCACATTAGAAAAATGATCGGATGACACCTATCATCAACGAAAGTATTGTTAAATATAGAATTAGCATAGGGTCGTGGATGTCATCTCTAAGATTCAATAATCTGTTACAACGTAGATATTTCGTAGATAAATATGCTTTGTTCAAAAATAAAGATACATTTCTTGTGATTCGTTGAAATAGTTTTGTTTCTTTTAGCCAAGTAATTTATTTTTTTTTTATTCTCTTAATTCTTAAGCGTCGGATGTCCGTCACCGAAGGTGGAATTCGTTATTCGGAGACATATGAAGGAAACCGGCCGAAGTTGGGTGGCTTAATGGACCCTAGACAGGGTGTCATTGACCGTTCTTCGCGTTGTCTTACCTGTTCAGGTAATATGACCGAATGCCCGGGCCACTTTGGTCACCTCGAACTTGCCAAGCCCGTGTTTCACGTTGGATTCCTGACGAAAACCCTGAAGGTGCTTCGGTGTGTCTGCTACTACTGCAGTAGGCTTCTCGTTAGTCCAGTAAGCGTGGAATTTTTTCCTAACAGTATATCTTACTTATATCTGCTAATATATGTTGCAAGCTGTGAATGTGCAAACTTTAGCCACCGTATCTTCGTTATCGTTCTTCTCAAATTCACGTTTGCTTATGCTTCTCTTCCAGAATCATCCTCGCATGAGGGAGATCCTTCAGAAAACAAAACACAATCAACGACAACGATTAGACAAAGTTTACGAGTTGTGCAAGGTCAAACAGGTTTGTGAGGGGGGCGACGAGATTGAGAAGACCGGTGGGCAGGGCGAACCAACGGAAGAAGATAAAAAAGCGGCTCATGCCGGCTGTGGCCGTCACCAGCCAAACTATCGTAGATCAGGGCTTGACTTGAGCGCAGAATGGAAGCATACAAATGAGGAGACTCAGGAGAAAAAACAAATGCTCACGGCCGAACGAGTTTACGAGATCTTTAAACACATCACCGAAGAGGAGTGCTATTGCCTCGGCATGGATGAGCGTTACGCCAAACCTGATTGGATGTTGCTTACCGTTTTGGCTGTGCCGCCACTGTGCGTGCGTCCCGCTGTTGTCATGTTTGGGTCGGCCCGTAATCAAGACGATCTTACGCATAAACTGTCCGATATTGTTAAAGCGAACAACGAACTGATTCGCAATGAGCAAAGCGGTGCCGGAGCGCACATTATCACCGAAAATATTAAAATGCTACAGTTTCATGTTGCGACGCTGTACGACAATGAGCTGCCGGGTCTGCCACGAGCTATGCAGAAATCGGGCAGGCCACTCAAGTCAATCAAGCAACGACTGAAGGCCAAAGAAGGTCGTATCCGAGGTAACCTTATGGGAAAGCGTGTCGACTTCTCAGCACGTACTGTTATCACCCCTGATCCCAATTTGAAAATCAACGAGGTTGGTGTGCCAAGAAGCATTGCACAAAACCTCACGTTTCCAGAGATCGTCACGCCATTCAATATTGAACGCATGCAAGAGCTGGTTTCCAGAGGAAACGATCAGTATCCAGGGGCAAAGTACATTGTCAGGTGTGTGTTTACCTCAAAGACCTGCGCTGTGATAATTATAATGTGGAAATAAAGAGCAAACGTTTTATATTTAGATCTCGTCTAGAAAGCACTTAGTATTAGGTCTCTAGAGCCATTTTATAATCTGCTCACATAATTCTCGCTATGTTTTGGTGTCGGTTCCAGGGATAACGGCGAACGTATTGATCTGCGTTTCCACCCGAAAGCATCCGACCTCCATCTGCAGTGCGGCTACAAAGTGGAACGTCACGTTCAGAACGGCGATATCATCGTGTTCAATCGCCAGCCCACACTACATAAAATGAGTATGATGGGTCATAAGATTCGCGTGTTGCCATGGTCAACATTCCGAATGAACCTGTCCGTAACAACTCCGTACAACGCCGATTTTGACGGCGACGAGATGAATATGCATGTGCCACAGTCGCTCGAAACTCGCGCCGAAATTGAGCAGCTGGCCATGGTGCCCCGACAGATTATCACGCCACAGGCCAACAAGCCCGTTATGGGTATTGTGCAGGATACGTTGACAGCGGTCCGTAAAATGACGAAACGTGACGTATTCCTCGAGAAAGATCAAATGATGACGCTGCTTATGTTCTTGCCGATCTGGAATGGTAAGGTACCCATGCCAGCTATTCTTAAACCGAAACCGTTATGGACGGCAAAGCAGCTATTCTCGTTAATTATTCCTGGTAACGTAAATCTGATTCGAACACATTCGACGCATCCGGATGAGGAAGACGATGGACCATACAAGTGGATTTCTCCGGGAGATACCAAAGTCATAATTGAACACGGCGAATTGCTATCAGGCATCGTGTGTAAGAAAACTGTCGGAGCCTCTTCCGGATCTCTGATGCACGTGCTGTTCGTTGAGATGGGTCACGAAGTGGCGGGCCTCTTTTATTCTCACATTCAGACGACAGTCAATGCGTGGCTATTATATGAAGGTCATTCAATTGGTATCGGCGATACTATTGCTGATCAACAGACCTATATGGACATCCAGAACACGATTAAGAAAGCAAAACAGGACGTGATAGAAGTAATTGAGAAGGCTCACAACGACGAGCTTGAGCCCACGCCTGGTAACACCTTGCGACAAACGTTCGAAAATCAGGTGAACCGAATTTTAAACGACGCTCGTGATAAGACTGGTGGATCTGCCCAGAAATCTCTGTCCGAATTTAACAACTTCAAATCGATGGTGGTATCCGGCGCGAAGGGGTCGAAAATTAACATATCTCAAGTTATTGCCTGTGTGGGTCAGCAGAACGTTGAAGGAAAACGTATTCCATTCGGCTTCCGAAAGAGGACGCTACCCCATTTTATCAAAGATGATTTCGGTCCCGAGTCTCGAGGATTTGTCGAGAACTCATACCTCGCCGGACTCACACCATCAGAATTCTTTTTCCACGCTATGGGAGGTCGTGAGGGTCTTATCGATACCGCTGTGAAAACTGCTGAGACCGGGTACATCCAGCGACGTCTCATAAAGGCTATGGAATCCGTGAGTACTTTTTATTATTTTTTTTTCTTTATTTTCAGGGTATTCAACTATTATCTAGGTCAGCATAATATATTTTATTGTCCCTTTGTCAAACTGACAAGTATCGCGGAGACAATCACTTTGCCAGCTATCAATGCCCGCGCAAGTAAGAGCTGGTTTCCTCCACTTATACATGCGGCATAGACATATTGATGTTTCGCCCTGTATATTACACTATACTGTATCGAACTTACTCTGATTAACAGAAACAACCTATAAATAGATGAACTGCATATTTTAATAAGATAGCATATTCTACGTGAGCATATCCTCTACTATATGACATATATTTTTCAGTATCAAAAAGTTTTAATCCCAAATCCATTAAAAATGTAATAATGTAGCTGTTCTAAATGTTCAATGCATTGTGATTTTCGCAGGTCATGGTCTGCTACGATGGAACAGTACGAAATTCGAACGGACAGGTTATCCAGTTCCGTTACGGAGAGGACGGCCTGGACGGAGCCTGCGTAGAAGGTCAATCCCTGCCTACGGTTAAGCCATCAAATAGGCAGTTTGAACAGAAATTCCGTTTCGATGTGACAAATGAGAAGATCTTGCGTAAATACTACACCGAAGATGTAATTAAGGATCTGAATGGTTCCGCTAATGCTGTTGCTGAAATGGAACGCGAATGGGAACTGCTGAAGAAAGATCGCGAGGTCCTACGAAGTATTTTTCCTACAGGAGACAGTAAAGTCGTGTTGCCTTGTAACCTTGGTCGTATGATTTGGAACGCCCAAAAGACCTTCCGTGTGAACACTCGGGGAAAGACCGATCTCAGTCCGCTGCGCGTCATCGAAGGCGTCGATGACTTGGTGAAGAAATTAATCATTGTACCCGGAGATGATCACCTTTCAATTCAAGCGAATGAAAACGCCACTCTTCTATTTAGAGCCCTGTTGCGGTCAACTTTGTGCTCGCGTCGTGTTGGCCAAGAGTTCCGCTTATCAACAGAGGCGTTCGAATGGCTCCTTGGTGAAATCGAAGCTCGATTTCACCAATCGCAGGGTCAGCCTGGTGAAATGGTCGGTGCGTTGGCCGCCCAGTCTCTCGGAGAACCTGCTACTCAGATGACACTGAATACTTTTCACTATGCAGGTGTGTCAGCTAAAAATGTAACACTCGGTGTACCACGACTGAAGGAGATTATCAATATCTCGAAGCAGCCAAAAACCCCCTCGCTAACCGTTTTTCTTAAGGGTGCCTCGGCTCGTGATGCCGAGAAAGCGAAGGATGTGCTGTGTCGCTTGGAACACACAACTCTACGCAAAGTTACGGCAAATACAGCCATCTACTACGATCCAGATCCGCAAAACACCGTCATAGCGGAAGATCAGGACTTCGTGAACGTCTATTACGAGATGCCTGACTTCGATCCGACGCGCATTTCACCGTGGCTACTTCGTATTGAACTTGACCGCAAGAGAATGACGGACAAGAAACTCACTATGGAACAGATTGCCGAGAAGATCAACGCCGGCTTTGGAGATGACCTCAACTGTATTTTCAAT
Source organism: Varroa destructor (assembly GCF_002443255.2). Taxonomy (NCBI): domain Eukaryota; kingdom Metazoa; phylum Arthropoda; class Arachnida; order Mesostigmata; family Varroidae; genus Varroa; species Varroa destructor. The sequence continues at coordinate 13,698,869 of NW_019211455.1, read as the reverse complement.
GACGACAACGCCGATAAGCTCGTTCTGCGCATTCGCATCATGAACAGCGAAGGCGAGAAGTTCACGGAGGAAGCCGAAGAACAGGCTGATAAGATGGAGGACGATGTATTCCTCCGTTGCATTGAAAGCAATATGCTATCCGACATGACATTACAGGGTATTGAAGCGATCTCGAAGGTGTATATGCATCTACCCACCACGGACGACAAAAAGCGCATCGTTCTTACGGACACAGGCGAATTCAAACACATTTCAGAGTGGCTGCTCGAAACTGACGGTACATCATTAATGAGGGTTTTGTCTGAGCGTGATGTCGACCCTGTGAGGACGTACTCAAACGACATCATAGAAGTGTTCTCGGTGCTCGGCATAGAGGCTGTGCGAAAGGCCGTGGAGAAAGAAATGAATCACGTTATCTCGTTCGATGGTTCATACGTTAACTATCGTCATTTGGCGTTGCTTTGTGACGTTATGACAGCTAAGGGTCACTTAATGGCCATCACTCGACATGGTATTAATCGGCAGGATACTGGAGCTTTGATGAGATGCTCTTTCGAAGAGACGGTTGACATTCTTATGGATGCAGCTTTCCATGCCGAGTCAGACAAGCTGAAGGGTGTGTCTGAGAATATCATTCTCGGTAAGCTTGCACGTATGGGTACTGGCGCTTTCGACCTTATGCTTGACTGCGAAAAATGCAAAGCTGGTATCGAAATCAACATGGCCATGCCTGGTATCGACGGACTACCTGGCCAAGGACCTTTCTTCGGCTCTGCCGGCACTCCACTGGGTAGTCCACAAATGACGCCTTGGAACGCTGGTCAAACGCCAGGCTACGGCATGTGGTCACCAACGGCCGGCATGACTCCAGGTGCCGGGGGTGCTTTCTCGCCATCAACACAGAGCGAATCTGCATTCTCGCCAGCATATTCGCCAGCATATTCACCGGCGCAGTCCCCTGGCTCACCATCCAGCCCGGCCTATTATTCGCCTTCACATCCTGGCGCCGCCTCTCCCTCGTATAGTCCCCACTTGGGCGCTGCTTCCCCTAGCTATTCGCCATCTTCGCCGAGCTATCAGCTCACGTCGCCCACGTACAGTCCGAGCAGTCCACAATACGGTGGGACATCACCGTCGACACCGAGCTATTCTCCATCATCACCATCGTATTCACCTTCATCACCAACGTACTCCCCCACGTCCCCCTCGTACAGTCCGTCATCACCAAACTACCCCACAACAAGCCCCACCTATTCGCCGTCTTCACCATCATATTCGCCATCTTCACCCTCGTATTCGCCAACGTCGCCGTCTTATTCACCTTCTTCCCCGTCGTATTCTCCAACCTCGCCATCGTTCTCGCCTTCGTCACCAACCTATTCCCCTACTTCGCCGTCGTACAGTCCTTCGTCGCCGAAGTACAGCCCGGCCTCCCCCTCATACTCACCGGCTTCACCGAAGTACTCACCATCTTCACCATCATACTCTCCTAGTACTTCATCCTATACATCACACACATCTCATCGCTATTCGCCAGCGTCACCTTCTTATTCGCCATCATCGCCAACATATTCTCCTTCATCGCCCACTTATTCACCGTCCTCACCGAACTTTACCCCGACTGCTCCATCGTATTCGCCTTCGTCCCCGAAGTACTCCCCGTCCTCACCAACGTATTCACCGTCATCGCCCACGTATTCGCCCTCATCGCCGACATATTCACCGAGCTCACCTCAACACTCGCAGGCCCATTACTCACCGTCGTCGCCGACGTACACGCCAACGTCTCCGGCATATTCGCCGGTGTATGCGCCTGCGTCGGGTGATGATTCAGATCAGGAGTAGAACAATGAAAAGTGACGACGCTGAGCTAGATGAAGACAGAAGGACTAGTAATAGCTGGTGTTTATTACATTGAGAATCTTAGTAATAGACGATAAAATTGTTGCAAGGTGGGCGTCGACGAACGTATGTATGAAAAGTGACGAAAATTATGATGATGGTGAGGAATTAAGGTACAAGGACAAGGAGTGTGGGATTGTTGGAACAATAATGAATGAAAAGCAATCACAAAAACTGTTGTACACGCGTTTACAATGAAAGAAAAACAACACAGAAATGTCAAGTACATAACAGAAGTCGTTAGAAGCCGATGCCGGTGATTTAAGATGTTACGTGCCCAAGAGACACATGTGAAAAGAGGTACATATAAATAAAACGGCAAACCTCTAAAGAAAAGCTAGATATATAATAGACTAGGTCTGGCTGCCACCCAGCACCTGGCGCTGAAGGAACAATTGGTTGAGCGTGATGCGAGAGATTGCAAGACGGTCTGACGAGCAAGAAAGCAAATAGAGAATATTGTTTGTGCACGCTACTGGGCAAACTTCCGTATACGCATGTTTGTGGATACAATTACTTTATAACTTAAATATATACAAATATGAATAAGTATCATATCGTGGTGATATGTGTTTGTGAGGAGGATTTTGTTAATTATTATTATATTCGTGTATGCTGGGGAATAGTTCAGATAACGAATTTTGAAGCGGGCGGGGAAAGAAAACGAAGTGAGACTGTTATGGCGTCTGCGCTAAAAGTACAATAAAAAGCGAAGTACGCTAAATTGCGATACATGTTGCAGAAGAACCTACAAAAATTATGACTATAACAATAGACAATATCAATCACAAGTTACAAACGAGGCAAAAAACAATAAATATAGGAAAAAACAGACAAACACACAACAATTTGTGACACAGAGTAAATACAATTTATTTTATAGGTACTTCGGTAACAATAAAAAATGAAACAGTTCAGGATCATGGCTGGCAAGCTATGATAATCGACATCCTTAAATACCATTACAATACCCCGCTGGTTAGAGTGGCTTTTTCTTTCGAATCGAGAACTCGAACCGAGTCACCGAAGTTGTCATACGTACATACGAAAAGTGTAAATAAACGAAACATTTGAAAATGTAATCACTAATAATGTTTTCCTTTTAGATTTCTATGAGAGTAGCTCTCGATCGACACGTTGATATCGTTCTGTTTATCGTATTAAATGGCACTAGAACCATTTAGATACTGGTAGACCTCGTGTGGTAGGCTTGTTGAGGAACAACCTTTACTCAAGTCTTTACATAGAAAAAAAAAAGAAAATTAGGCAAAACTCCCTTGACAGTTCAAGAGTCTTCAAGTGATTTTTGTTCAACCCTATATAAATACTGCCTAAAACTGCTCATCGGCCTGGCTTGCCATGACACTAATTGGTCGGTCAGTTTGGACAAAGATGTCACCGTTATGCCATTTTCAAATCCTTTATGATGAAGTAAACCACGGTGTTATCGGAACCTTCCTGAATCACTCTAATTAGAGCTAATTGCCTGCGCCAGACGCGGCCTATGCGTATTCTCTCCCTTCCTCTGTCAGACAAGTGCGCACACAACAACCGACAATTGCAACCTTCAACAAGCCTTAACCCATCCCGCAATTACTTTAGACCCGGAAAGTCCATCGTTAGTAGTCTCGGTCTTTTTTCCTGATCGGATAACATACTTTTCTCCTTGAATTGTTGCATCCGCAGAGTACCGTCATTAGAAAAATATATCTTGCTCTAAAATATAACAGTGTGCTTGTCTTTATGATAAGGCGTGATCGCGGTAACGACAGTACCGAACCTTTTTTTTGGGGAAGCGGGGCTTTTGGGACTGATTATGACCAGCGATACAGCAGCGTAAGCAATATAGCAAACACACGAAATCATGGTAACGGGGAAAAACATAACAATCTAGCCAATTAATGTGCTAAAATAATAATGGAGCCGCTCCCCGGTACTCGCCCAGTTCGACAGCTTAGTTTACCACTTGCCTCTCATTCAAACGCTTGCAAACATCGAAAACTGTTTAACGATGGCTAGCACGTATGACGTCAGCGTCATACAAAGCGTCACCCGTAAACAGTTAGAACTAGCTCCTTCATTTCTATCGACCAAAGTTATCTACTGGTAATTATTATATATAAGATATCCGTAATGGCAACACCTATAGCTGCTGCTGCCACTGGCCATAAACACTGACTACAGGCAGTTTGTTGGTACTGGCTATCACTGGCCTCCATCTTTATATATTTGACATCGATGACACAGTCGCCTAGCCCTTTCCGACAAACGGCCATACGTCTACTGCTGCTGTTAACGCATCTGTTTTCTACTCTCATGTATGAAACTCTCTGGCGCGATTTAGCCTGCCGTCAGCCGCCATCCATCACTGCTAGCGTCTTCTTCAACTGCAGCGGCGGTCCGTCTCTTCCCCATTTTCCCTCGTTTTTTCTTCCTGTTTGCTTACCTCCGGGGTCTAAACGACGTATTGGCCTTGGTCCATTGCTACAGGTAAGGATCAACAGCTTATTCGACGGCATTGAGAAGCGTCCTATTTGTCCGCTAGCGGCGCATCGGCAATACTGGCGTTGCTAGGTCTGCCCTTGTTTCTGCAGCGGCCAATCCATCTTCTATTCTACTCAGTTGTCAGTCGCTGCTGTTTAGTGTATCTTTGTGTCTGTTCTGATGAGGCTCAAGAGACTGAGTAAATGAGCCACATAGCTAGTACTTAGAAAGTGGCAGCAGTAGCTGTGCTGGTGCCGCAGCAGCGAGGGGTGGCTGCACCAAGTGATATCTCTCTGCAGCTTTGGCTAGCACAAAACTCGCAACTGCTGCTCCCCAACTGCGGGTAACCGTGTTTGACGAGAAGGCTTATGATTCATTGTCGATGTTGCCGTCAGCGGCGGCACGGATGCTGTTGTTGGTGTCAAAACAAAACAAAAATGGCGTCGTCCATGTCGTGTTGAGGATACAGTCATAGGCGATGAATACTGGTGCTGGTTTTTGCCGTTGCTGTTAGGAAAGTTGGCGAGAAAGCGAGGAACTACAGAGAGAATATCGCAAAAGCTGTGGCATGGAGAAGAGCGTTTACCGAGCTAATCCGGTTGTGTGAGAAATAAATATTGTAGAGTTGCAGGTGGACTAATGGACGGTGGGATAGATTTAGCAGAACGGGTTTAACATGATCCACAATGGCCGTTACGAATGGAGGAGGCCCAGGAGAGAAGAATAGTGAAGTGGTGCACGACGGTAGCTGATGGCTGTTCGTGTTTAGAGAGGAGGAAGTAGAAAGTGTCGTGGCCAGTCCAGGCCACTGCTGCTATCGTTGCGGCTGTCGCCGTGAAGTGAAAGGGGGACCGAGAAAAACCAGAAATTTGGTGGTGACCCGCCAGTGGTGGTGAGTGTCAATCATCGAATTCACACCGAAACTACTTGTAGAGTATGAAGCGTGTTGGTTGGTACTCTCCGACCACGTTGTGAGTAGTAAGAGGAGCGTGAACTAACTTCGTAGATGAGTACCAATGAGAGAGGTCAATAGTAGCCGTCGGAGACTGGCATTGTGTAGGTGTGTGTGTTGCTGACAGTGTGATACTGCTGTGCTGCCAATCACCATAGGTGAAAGTTAGCCACAACTGCCGTTACCAACTAAATCGCTGAAGTTGTAGTAGTAGTAGTGGTGCTGATAGCTATACGACTGATAGCAATCGTTAATACCACAACTATACAATTATCTATACAGACTGCGCCATCTTATACCCGACGTTGCCGCGCCTTGCTCCCAAAACGCCTTCATTTGTAACTACTTTGGAACTGGGTCCAGCAGCTGGCGCCTGTTCAGCCGGTTCTCGAGACAATGTCGAAATACGAGAGTTGGCAAGATGTGCTCGATGACACCTGTGAACGACTGCGGGCTAATGGCGCCTTGCAGAAGGGCTTTAAATCGCTAACGTGCAATGCTGACCGGATACTTTTCTGTCTACAGGAAAGCTTAACGCAGACACGTGTAGACGAGTGGCTAGAGGTTTTATGCTCGGCGCGCCACAAAAAGTTTTGGGAGAAGGCGTTCGAACTCCGCTCGGAAGGCAACCTGTGTTTCGGTGTTCAGCGGTATCGAGAGGCAGCGGAGTATTATACTAGAAGTATTCTCTGTGCGCCATTTCCTGCTGTATGTACTAATGGCCCAAACCAGGGTCATGCCGAAGAGCTCGCACTAAGTTTTGCCAACCGTTCCGCTGCATGGTTCTACTTGAATAAGTTCTCGCTCGCCTTACGTGACATCGAACAGGCGCTTCAATATGATTACCCGGCCAATCTCCGCTATAAACTGCATCTTCGTCAAGCGCAGTGCCTTCTAAAGACGGCATCATTTGAGGCTGCGCAGGTAACGCTCACCGATGCTGAGATGGCTCTCGATTTATCGGGATTGGACGAAGAGAAACTCGGGAAGCAGGCTCGTGAAATTGAGATGCTACGCCACAAATGCTCATCAAAAATACCCGTTGAAGAGGAACTAGAAACTGATGACGAAACGGACGAAGACGAACTAGTCCAACCTTCACCACACACAACAATTCCAAATGCTTCATCCGCCTTGGACTCGTTGTACTCGACGGAAAAAGGCCGCTTTATCGTGGCCAACCGTGACCTTCGTCCGGGGGATAACCTCTTTGTCGAGCGACCTTACGCATCGGTCCTACTTCCATCGTTTTCAAAGACCCATTGTCATCACTGTTACAAGCGAATCAGAGCCGCCTACCCATGCCAACAGTGCGCGCAAGTTCGCTTCTGTTCGACGCGTTGTGCTCAGAAGGCTTGGGAGAATTACCATCGGGCAGAATGCGGCTATCTCGATCTCCTGACATCTGTAGGCATTGCCCATTTAGCTGAACGGGTTGTACTTATTACGGGTATTGGATTGCTTGAGGACTTTATGAAGTCGCGAAGCAGCCTTGAGTGTAGCTACCTTCCGGTATATCAGCTCATTACCCATGAAGAGGACATGCATATCGAGGACCTTTTCCAGTACTCTCTTACCGCCACTCTTCTGCTCAAGTTTCTCGAACGGTAAACAGTAATTAATTATGAATCGTATGCATACGCGCACATTTTTTTTGCTTTCGCTCGCAAACATTATTATTACTAATTACTGTTCAAGGTTAGAAAACGCCAGAAAACACGCTACTGTGTTGTTTTGTCTAAATGTTTTCGAGCTTACATGTATTGTTAAGCACTGTTTCGGACGCTTCATTGAGCACGAAACAACGTGTTTATGCTCGGTGTCTAACTTAGACCACCTCACATGTCCCCAAGTTTAGTAGGCAAACATGTTACTGCAGTATTGTCACGAGAACCTGGCTATCTTATTTGTCGTTAAAGTAGCTCAACCAGTTCTTAGTTAGCTTGAGAAGCTAGTTCTCCAGTAAAAAAAAAAAAAAAAAAAAGCTAGTTTCTATTGTCATCTTTATGTATTTAACCTTTTATTCCAATACACGTCTCTCACAAATACCTGTACCACACAGATCTCAAATCAGCCACCTCTAGATCATTCTACTAAACACAAGGCGAGCTCATCTATTATACAGACGATGCACAAAAATCTAATTCAGCTACAGTCATAGAATATAAGTTTTGAGCCTTGCTTGCTGTTTCTAGCCCAAAAAATTTTCATTAAATATTAATGATTAGCTCCCAACACTGCATTTCGAATTCAGGCATACGACGTTCTTCACAACGACTCAATTGTCAGAACGTGTACAAAATTTGCAGCTGCGGGCCGGCGTCTGCTCCAGTAACCGTCATTCGCTGAGAGGTTACATTCGTTCGGAGTGCAGTCCGCAACTGAAGCTTTATGTCGGAGGTCTTCTTTTACGCCATATTGAGCAATTGATCTGCAATGCTCACGCCATTACAACGATCCAACAACCGGGTGATAACGTCATTGAGGAGGACGGGATAATCCTCGAGCAAGAGCAGGTTGCCTTTTTTTTAAAGATTTATTGGGCTGTAGACGAGGATGCTTCGATATTATGCTGATATACTAAAGGAAATGAATAACTCGATAGAACTGAATTAACCTTGCGAACTAGGCGTGGCCTAAATTGAATTAAAGTCATCATAGGCATTTGGTGACATCGCACCATAGTTTTTCACTCCTCTATTGATAAACAAGGGTTTAGCGCGCAGAGGATGACCCGTTAAAAAGGAGAATTGTCAGATTAGTGATATATACATTTAATTATTTGCTTTTCTTTTTTTATATTTTAGCTAATATTATTGCGTAACTATTGCTTTAGGTTCGTGTTGCAACAGCTATTTACCCATCAGCAAGCCTGATGAACCACTCTTGTGAACCGAACATTACTTCGGGCTTTCGCTTTGGATCGACACTCGTTGTGAAAGCCATACGTACTATTGCAGCCGGCGAGGAAGTATTCAATTGTTATGGGCCCCACTACAGAAGAATGCCGTTCCAGGAGCGACAGACAGCTTTACTCGAACAATACTTTTTCCACTGCGATTGTACAGCTTGCCGTAGAGGAGACGTCGATGATCAGATATTGATGGCACTTCGGTACGTACAGAAAAGCTTCACTATTTTATGTCACTAAAAGTATACTGTTAATAAATATTTTGTTCTGTCTAAGTATTATATATAGCTCAATAATGCGACAAAGGAAGAAGGATTTGAAACTAACACTTCTTACATTTCTACCTACAGCTGTGAATACTGTGAAGGCCCTTTGTCATCGGTGGCATCCTCCGGGAAAGCGGATTGTTTGCAGTGCCACACGACGCAAGAGTGTCTTGAAAAAGAACAGAAAGCATTTCAGATGCACGATCTATTTGTGCAGGGCGTCCAGCTAGCTGAAATTGAAAGTTACGGAGAGGCTTTGGACCGTCTCCAGCGATGTCTTGCTGCCAGAGAGAAGCTGCTATATCGGCACAATAAACAGTTAATGGAAACGAGAGACATGGTTGCTAAATGTTTGTGCGCCCTGCAAAGGTTCCGCGAGGCTGTTGGACCTCTCAAATTGGCCATCGAGAGTGTTCGTTTTGTCTACGGCAAACATAGTATTGAACTTGGTAATGAACTGTTAAAATATGGCGATGTACTAATGAACGCCACGCAGGAGTCGTTTGCACGGAGTGGTTATTCACGGGAGCTAGCCACACTGATTGGTGACACCAAGCGTGTTCTTCTGCAGACCGAGCCGATATTCTTACTTCATTATGGCAAAGCACATCCTGCCATTAAAGAACTTGCTGGCAAGCGAGCAAAACTCGATCAGTTTATCGCTAGGTTTAAATCGCCAAGCCCGTCAGAGCAGCGGGATTAAGGGAGAGATAATGACTCGAAGTAATCGATCTGTATCATTTGTAGTGAGAATAAGGTCCTGTGATGTGAAAAAGGTGGAGGATAGTAAAGTTTTTCCTTGTTGAAACCTCGCCTAAAGGTTAATCACCGTTGTATTTTCATATGATAACTTGTTGCGGGTGCATTTTTTGCGAAATGTATAAGGCGACGTAAAAAAGAAGTAAAAATTTACCGATAAAAGTAAACAAGTCGATTATATACAAGATGTAGGTGCTGTTGGCATGCTGTATACCTACTGTCCGGTTTCATAGAAACATTTATCCATAGAAAAAGTGACTTCTTTTTTTGTCTAAAACTACTTGAAAATACACCAAAAATATAAGGTTTTCAAGGCGCGTAGGACAGTTTGTTGTTTGACATGTTACTGCTATAGTATAGGTTAAATCAGAGAAGGGTATCAGACGATTTTCTGCATTGCGTTATTAGGTCTCTATGCAAAAATGTTAATCTTCTGCAAAATTACTGATAAACCTTGTTTACCTTTTCGTTTATTGCTGCCCAACAGCAAGCAAAGACGGAATTTACCGTCTTTATTACCATTCATCGTGGTCAGTAATTCCCATATCAGCACAGTTCAAAGACACATCACTCTATACTTCATATAACGATATATATTTATAATATATAAGAAAATCCATTGAGTTTAATACACATTTATATATCTATTTGCACATCGCATTTTTTTGTCGATTCTCTATGTAAAGTATCATGTCCACTGGATGTAGTATTAAGTTCGTAGTCAAAACGAAACACATTTACTACCGTTCTTTCGAGCTGTACGCATATAATCAACGGTGTATAGGATGACCTTTGAGACGAGCGAAATCGCAGCTTACAGTAGTTTGCTATGACGTAGAAAAGCAGCAGCTGAGTAGTATTTCTTTATATTTTTCTATTATTTTTAGTACTGAATTTTTTCCAAACTTTTTTTTTTCGTTGTCGTTACAAGTACTTGCTCCAATTAAACTGAATTGTGTAGCTATTTTCTAAAATGATTTCAATTGCTCTTCAGCTCACGGCGATCAGCTACAACCCTATACAAAAATCAGGGGAAACCGTTCCAAGCTTCCTTCATGCTACGACCTTGTTTTAACAATTCTGATCGGCTGATAACACCGACGGTATAGAAAATAACAAAAAATCATCAGTTAAATCGACTTTCTCATTCTCTCAAGCATGCATTCACTCAAGTTGAGTTCAGGTTATCAAACCTGAAACTACTGTTCACTTTTGATAGGTGCTTTTGCCTATTATAAGGTGGACATGTACGTTGTTAGGCCACTAAAAGTAACACGTCGTTTGCAGCGAGTTCGACTTTGGTGATTTACTGCAAAGTGGCAGGAGACGACGCAAATAAGCTGTTATTCTCGTGATATACCTGAACAAACCGCGGTAGCACATGTACGATTGATGAATAAACCTGTTTCCACATTACGAAACCATATATATATATATATATATATATATATATATATATATATATAGGGATAGCAGGGAAACGCTAAGTAATTATAATCGATTTTTCTGGAGCTGATAATTATTTACGTTTTTGAATTAATTAAGTAACATGCAACCTGCATGAGCTTTGTGTGCGATTCACAAGCATAGGTACGTACGGACAGCGTTGCTAAAAACCTGATGTCACTTCATGTATTTAAATGGGTAAAAGTGAAAAGATGATAGGAAACGAACTATGCTATTTTTGTGTACAACGAGAAGAAGAACTCAGATCAAATAAGTGTTGCCACTCGTACCATTCTATTACATTGGTGTGCGCTTATTTTTAGAGAATAAAAGATCTGATTTCCTTATAAGTTCTCATTATTCTTATATGCATTAAGAGTTTAGTAAGATTATTATTATAGTAAGATAATATGACAGCACTTTCAACCAACTTCTGGTTCATTGAATTGGTTTCGAAATTAATCGTTAAATTAAATGTAATAATTGAGACTCAGATAACGCAAATTAACTAAATTATTTCCACTTTAAGCAGTATTTTCTGTTTGAACCAGAAATTGAAAATACTCGTCTATAGAATTTCATATTTAAATATTTACCTGCATTAGAGAGACGTTCAACTTCAAAAACCATCGAGTCAGTAAAGTCTTAATTAATGGATGTCAAAATGAGTAGATTTTTTAAGCTCTTTTTTACTTTAGTCTATTTGAGTAGAAATTATTTTAGAATGCATTGTGTGCAACGATGCTCATGAGAAAGCTATCTGATCTTCAGTTTCTTGAGAACCCGTGACCTGACAGAATTAACAAATTATTTCCTATCTATTTGCATACAACCTTGTCTCTTATAGCAAGAGATCGGCAAATTATGCTGAAATTCATATGTCCAGAAACTATGTTGTCATAATAAACCTAGTTTATTGCGATTATCTAACGTGACATTTTCAACTAAAAAACCAATACAATTCAAAAAACCGAGATAAATTGATGAACAAGTGTATTTACATACATCAGAACTCGGAGTCAATTATCCAAACAATGTATATGTATAATGCTGTAATTAACTTGCAAAACGCTTAACATTCAAACTTTCCATGTTGATAACTTCGATTGTACTCGCCTTGTCGCTGATAACTAGCTTCTTTTGGCAAAAGCAGGTTAAAGCTCCCTGCTGGTTTCTAGTCTTGAACACCCTGACTAAAGTTTCGCATACGGAGGCGTCCGAAACCTATGTGCACAGGATCGTTGTAAGGCCGACTCTCGCCACCATCATGTTTTAGTATGCTCTTTGCTCCATTCTCCTGCAATAACCCCAGTTAGCTCATTATTAAAATCGATGTGCATGAGGTCGTTTACTGTTGTGTTAGGGTCGACGATATCTGCCTGAATCTTACCTCCAATGGCTACCGGGTTGGACATAGCATTTTCTTGGATACGATGTAGGGGCCAGCTTTGTTACAGTAAATTCGAGAATATTTAATGTTATTCGAGATGTTTGCTACTGCACAGATCAGTGGAAGATGCTACCGCTGTCGTGTTTTGTCCGCACAACATGCAAATGGATAAAATGTCACTGAAAGATTACATAGATATAAGATATTGTACTGTTTTTGTATCTGTGATTAGATTTTTTGAACACTTCTTGGTATAATAAAGGATATTCTAAGCGATTGCTGGGTCGCAAATTCTCAGAGCGTGTTTGAAAAGGATCAAAATACGATCCGAAGATAACCATATACACTCATTTTTTCCATACAAAAGTATTTTCAAAAATCCACGAGAGAAATTTTGCATGAGAGCTATCGTGAACCGTTTTTTCGAATCGTGGAATATCAATAAGCTTACTAAATAAGAAGCTTATCAAAATAATATATAAGGCTTCGCATTTCGTGGTCATTACATAAACTATATAAACATGCTAGACTGTTTTATCTCAAAGTAGCTTGTAACAAAACCAAACATTTTTTGACCAATATTTTTACTAACCGCTCCAACTATTAATCCCTGAATTCTAATATAACTGTATAGAGCTCTACGTAAGGTTCTCCACAGTAGATTCAGGCTTGCAACAAGTAGAAATTATATGTATATATAATACTTTTTAGTGATAACATGCCATTTGTGATGAATTTATTGATTTCTCATAAGGGTACACAGAACACACAATCAGGTCTTCTTAAGCCCAGATAACACTGCAAGGCTCAAGCTGCTCAGCGTTAAAAAACAGGATGTTCCACACTCCATCGCGACCTATCTAACCTCGTTTATCTACAGTATGTGTTCACCGCTCCTTTTCGGGTCGCGATAGTCGGCTGAAAAAGGTAGGATACTTCATCCTCATAATGGTGCAATGGGTAACGTGTTTGCTTGTTTTTTAGGTTCCAATCCGAGCGGAAACACATTCCGTTTCATGCTAGGATCCACCCGCTTGAAATAATGTTTGATCGCTTAGGTACAAGATGTAAAATACGAAACACACTTCTTTAAGCAACTGTCCAACACAAAAAAAGAATGCCGGAAGTTTGCCCTTGATTCTCATTTCAGAAACTTGGTTAAGTGGGAGTTATGGGTTATATGTGACACACCTCGTGGTCCATAAAGAAATTAATATTTCAACACAATACCATGTCTAAGAAACCGTACACTACTTAAGTCGAAGAGTAACCTAGTCATAACGTGAATAAATCATAAGGCCTCACTCATTTAAATGGATGGTGTGTAAGAAAACCGTGCGCTTCATGATGTTCTGCCTGTCAAAGACATGATACGATTAAACCATTGTAAACTTGTCCAGTTTCGACAAGGCCGCGGCTGTCACGCGGATAAAACGCTGCGCTTTCTACATGCCTTTAACCAGATTAAGGATCGCTGACTTCGATAAGCAACCCTACAAATTTGAAGATTTTACATAAATACATTTAAATTGAAACTTGTTGGCTCTCTGTTGGGTTCCTCAATGGCCTGAAGCTATACACTGCTGGATGTTTTGCCAGGCATGTTTGTCAGCTCCTTTCGTGAATAGAGCCTTTGACTCGGTGAACGAACAGTAGTAATTGAAGCGTCAGGGCCAATTGCACAAGAACTTCCAGGTGTATGTAAGTTGTGTGGGCGGTTCACGTGTATATATGTACGAGGCTTTAGTTAAACCTATTCAATTGAACTGAAATGCAATCATCAATTTTTTCTTAAGAAAACTTTTCGTTTTCGAAACTATGATCGAAGCTTGCTGGGCAGGAGAAAACGTTAAAAGAAATATGTCTATTTTAGATACCAGAAAAGACTTATTTTCTTAAGTTTATTTAGGTCCTTTCCATAGTATTCCAATTGTGAGTAATTTTCTAGCTACCATTCATTGTAGTCGCACTAAAGAATTGCTGTAGTAAGCTCTTAAATCAAAAACATTCATTTTATATATATTTTATAGGCATTTCAGTCACTGCGTTCAATAAATTTTTCTGTTGACAAAAAGCACTCTCCTTTATTTCCTGTGTTGATCGTCCATAGAACGAACATATAGATTTGAAGTGCCTTAGAACAAAAGAGCTGGACGAAGCCCGTTGAGGGGCTCTAACGTAAAATGGTTACAGAATAATAACATAATTGATTTCGCGTAAATTATGCATTTTTAAGAAAAACAACAAATTCAGATCGCAGGGATCAGGATCGCATCAACCAATTTTTCTCAAAAGATCGAAGAAATCTTGCAATAGTCTACGTTGGTTAGGAGAGCAAGTCTTTGTAGTTTTCTAAATTATAACCTGTTTCATATACACCGATCCTTCAAATTAAAATAATGATTCCAAATATAAAACAGCTATAGAGACGCATAAGATTATTAGCACTAAGGAAAAGCAAATTTTCTAAAGAAATTTCTAGAGAAATTAAGCAATAATCGTCTATTAGTTTAGATTACTTCTTAAACTCATTTGTAAGGGTATAAGAGTGTTCAGAAGCTGGTTATGTGAATTTTATTTTGTCTTTAAACGCCAAATATAACTAAAGAATTAAAACAGTTTTCCGTAACATGCTACGCTATTTCATTTCTGACCGCTTTCATCAGTTTGCTGACCATATATAATATAATAGCTATAGCAGCTACCCGACTGCATTAGAATTATATCTTTTAGTTAAATATGCTCTACCTATGGTTGTCATACACATGTAAATAAAATATTAAGGAGACCTCTAGCATGCGACACAGAAAAACGTGGCGTTCATTGTTGTCCTGTCTGCCAACCGGGAGGTGCCCGCCAAAATATTCAAAACGGGTCTGATCTGAATCAACGCTCACCTGCTTACCATCCGCATCAGCCGCCCTAACAAAATCATTGAATTCATCTCTGTGTGGAGTTTACACTCCTGTGCTGCTCGTGGCATTTATTTTCATCAAAAATCTGGCAAAGTGTTTTAGTTTCTAACTACGTTCACCTATCTCTGGCCGGCCCCTCGTAGGTCACCAGGATGCAGTTACTTGTTCAGTGGCTGCGCGGGCCCGGGGCTTCTCCCACCGAGGTGAAATCCACGCTTCTGGCACATCTTCAACAGCCCGGCATCGGCGTGGCTAGGGTACGTACACGACAAAGCGTTTCGATTTTGCTCCATTAACAATTTACTTTGAGCACCGTACGTCGAGATAGGTGCCGTCAATGACCTGCTTACCGCGTTCAGTCACGGCGAGTTCGGCTTTACCGCCAGGCACGCTGCCACTTAATGCGCCTACCGGAAAACAATTCTTGTATCATTCAATTATTTGCAAAACAGTAAATTGTTATTATTAGTATTATTATTGTCGTTGACATAAGTGGGTTTTTTGGCGGCAATAACACTGCTAACCCTGCTGATCAAGATGGATTTGTTGCCAGGCAGTGCGTTCAAATAGCAAAACCCATGCACAAGCCATCCTTTCGATTCGAATATTAACAGTGTCGATAGCGGTGGTGTTCCTATTGCTTGTGTGAAGACAGAGCGAACATTAGAAGTGCATGCTCTGCCAAGCGCGGACATTTTACAAAAAAAAGAAAATCAGAAATTCTCTAGATGTAGAAATCTGAGTTTCAATGCTATAGTTCGGTGTCAGATTCGACAGTGTGTCAACAGCGCCGCCCTTCTTGGACATGCTGCGTAGTCAGTGTAGTGCTCATTCGAATCTATATCGACTAAGCGCACTATGGAACCTATACGGCGGTCAGTGACTCATGGTGATGTGTTGTAAAGTGAGAATGCTCAAAATTCGCATCTACGACCATTGTATAGTCTTGATACCTAGCAATTTTTTTTGTTGAGCGTTGCTCAAGAAAGAGAGTTGTCGGCCTGTGTATACCTCCACGTCATATAGTTTCGAACGTGTGTTTGGTCTTTGACACAATTTTTATAGATAACGTGACTATTCCTGTTTATTTGGAATCACTTTTTACCAACAAAAGAACTGGGTTCCTTAACTGACAGCCAGTTTGTTTTAATTCTTATTTACACTTGGTTGATTTCAAGCGTGGTGACGTTGGGCAAAAGATTAAATCTAAATGAATTAAATTGGATTAGAAATAGATCTAAATGAAAGAAATTATAGTTGCATATTATCCTGTTTTAATTTCACTCAAATTTAAGATGATGAACTTGTATCGAAAACGACCATATATAGTTTAAATTCATCTCAACAAATACTGGTTATACCGCTTAGCAATTATGCGCATCTTGCATGTAGTTGGAATTCCAAACTTATCTAAGCTACAGTAACAATAAGCTTAGAGCACCAGAACTTGTTTTATGAGATGTCATCGTTCATCTTCTTCGTTTAAGATTTCATCTTATTCAAATGAACATAGACTTTTCAGCATGTTGATTTTTATTACTTAACTTCGTTGCGTATACTTTTATATGGTTCTTTCTATTTGTGTCACGTACGTTGTTTTACTAAATGTAAGACATCCGTTCAGCGTTTGAATTTTCAATAGAAACAACTGTTCTGGAACAAGTACAAAAAGTGGATAAAATCAAATTTTGGCTTAATGCACCTCGTCAAGCTGATGTTTTTGTTCATCCATGTTTGCGCACAAATATGATCGTATCAATACCCAATTAAAGATTGAAGCTAATCGAATCGTACCCCTCTATGAAAGTATGTTTCTGAGAAATCTAACTAACGTATTTCTATTTATTACTTTTTGTTTCATTTTTTTGCTTTACAGTCGTATTTTGAGGAGATATGTCAATGCACGAAAAGATTCCTAGGAAGTCGCGGGGAGCGCGCCGAAGGTTTAGCGCTTCTCGATCTTGTTCTTGAACAAATTCCCGATGGAGTACTTTCACAAGACATAGTGCACTTCATGAAGCAACTCATCACATTGGTACCTACAGGATCGATTCTTCTTGGGGCACAACCTTTTAAATTAGAAATAGAAATACGCAAAAGATTCAATTGTATTACTACTATTTCCAAACACAGTAGGATTTTGAATAAAATCTGTTAACTATACTTTTAGTGTAATAATCATAAATAGTTACTACAATTAACACTCTTTCACGTTTTAAAAGAGCTTATTAGGCATTTCCGCATATCACCTCAACATATAATATAGAACACTGTTTATCTATATCTCCGAATCTTATCTTAAATCTCCGAATATACAATGTTGCTTCGATTCAAAAATATAAATTGATAATAGATTCTGTAAGTTTAAATACTATCTTGGATGAATGAGTACATATAAAAATATAATAAATGATTAGGGAATGAACAAATAATGAATATATGAGTAACCACTAATAATAACAAATTTTGTTATTATTACTTACAAAACATGAAAAATGAAAAAACAGGAAAAGCAGATAATTTTTAGTGTTACGTAAAACTTCAACGGTGAGGACACACTTACCGAAATAGTTTCTTACGCACACTGCAATCTAGGAAGTAGCCAAATATTTCAAATTTAACTTCTTCCGGTGGTAGTGTTAAGCCTTGCATTGGACAGGTGGCAAAGAGTATAGAAGATAATGATTGCGTACATATAAAGTCTGTAGTACAAACTAATAACATTGCGGGATGGTACAAATATATAAATTATAAGACGATAAAAAAATATAGGGGATGCATTTGGTAGATCAGGCAATATTAGAAGAATGGACATTTCGGATTCAGAGCCACAAATTGGTGAAGTTGTTAGATGACCTCAATTCAAAAATAGAGCAACTCCTTCTATAGCAGAGGCTCCATTTATAGACAGAAACGCGGAGATGACACAAACGTATTGCGACTCCATGAAATGGCTTTAGTTATGACTTACACTGGAACCAAGAGACATATTAAGTTGTGTCTTAGATAAAATACTATTTTTGTGTATTTACTTGTCACCGTTAAAAGTTGTTATATGACAGTACATTATACGACTTTTTTCCTCTCGTACCTGTTGTTGTGTTAACAGAGCGCCAACGAGGGTCTCCAGCAATCATGTTTCACCCTGCTACATCGATTGATCTTAAGGTTGCGATCCCTCAAGTATATTCAGAGAGATATGAATACCGAAGTGTTTCCTCCTTTAGTGCAAATGCTTACGCGACGCTTGGCTGTTGTTCCCGCTTCACCAAATCTTCTTGCTTTAACCCGGGCAACGTTTGCGCATTTTAGCAAAATGTGTCTTCCTAATCGTGACCAATTCGAGCGCTTCCTGTTTAAACAGATTGTAGCCGCAGAAAGGCATGATACAAAAAGTGGACAAGGTGTGGTCAATACGCTTGCTGCACTATCCCAGTGCTATGTTGATCCGGCTATGCGGCACGATATCCAGAGCAAACATTTGGAGATGCTGATTCGGAGCTGTTTGCTCACCGAGCAGGCGTTTCTCGCTGGACTGGGACACTGTGATCCGTCCCAGCTGCAAAACACAATATACGCTGTCGCTGATGAACAACTGTTTCCGGTCGCAGTCGGCAGTGGTGTAGCAGCACACGTCGATATGAGGATGATTCTATGGAAGCGGTTAATCCTTCAGCTCGACGCTGTTGAAGCTATTCTCGGATCTCCAAGTGCAAAAGATATTCGACAAAAGCTCCTATTGACGCTGATCAACCAGATGGTGATATGTGCATCAACCGACGAACATCTGTTGTTTCTGCGCCCGACCCTTATTCACCGTGCGGTTCGTATTGCCCGACAACTCATTTCGAACGTTCGGACCCACAAGATAATACTGGTGAACGCGAGATTGGCGGATTTCTTCTTGCACGTTCTTGAGGTTGCCCACCAAACCGACCCGGTCGACATGAGCATGCTGCGCGCCGAAATATACGAAGCAATTGCCGTGTGGATACGAAATCTGACTCCATCATCACTCACGTATCGAGGTGAGGCGTTGCTTCGGCTTGTCAACATGACCTCGAAAGACGTCGCGTCTGCATGCGACCCCGACGCCGTCATTACACGCGGAGCAGAAGAGCGCTGTGCGGCGGCATTGGCTCTTCAACGAGCGATCGTTCTCGGATACGGAGAACAGGACTCGGACATTGTTCGTCAGCTGCTATTAAAGTTGATTCCTGCGACAGTGCGTCTAACACGGCCGTTGGCTGGTGCTTTGCTCACATGTTCCCGCTGTCGCCGACAAGTATACGATTTGTTGGCAGCATTTGTAATATCGCCGAATCCTAGCCTAATGCCACCAACAGCCGAAATTATGGACGTCGTGCGGGACGGCTTGTATGATGATGTATATGAGGTACGGGAAGCGTGCGATATTTATTATCGAATTCTATGCAACACATTGCAGCCACTTGAATGTGGCTTCGCGCTGTCGTACTCGCATGCGATGCACGAGCACAATCGTAGGATTCGCCGACTTGAGCTAACGCGATCAGAACGCACACGCTCGGCCGAAATTCAGACAGATGATGCGACCCTGTATCCGCCTACTATGGTGGACAAAACTGTGCTGGCTTCATTAATGCCAATGGTTTCACTTGACAACGACGAAGATGACGACGATGAGGAGGCTGAGGAAGAGGATGACATGAGTGATGTCGATCGGCTTACCTCGCCCCGTGGATCAGGACCAATTACCACACACCATCGGAGACAACCGTTCCCTTATCAAGCACGTAATGCTCAACATCACCGGCCTGGACCGCGCTCAGTGAAGGTGGGAAAGTAGAAAAATGTAATGATAGTATCGCGTGGTTTTTCATTTCAGCCATTATATTACTATTAGGATAGCTTGATGGGTTAGAAAACTAGCATTATTCCTGTAATAGGCAACCTACTTAGGGGTATAAACAGTTTGAGCCATGTATAAGGTACCGCGCCTAGACTGAAAGTTTTCTATGCTTGGTCTCTAAAACTACGTTTAAATAAAAAAAATTATATCTCAACGAATTTTTTTGCATGTGCTAAAGCTGTCATTCCTGGCGGTCGTGTTTATTTAATATGGCCATTCACTGCTTAACTTAAATTCGGGATCTAAATCGGTAACGGGTCTATTTTAAAATATTCTTTCCTTAATCTGCCAATAAATTTATAATATTAATCATGCGCTGTGCGATATTAATAGGTGTCAACCCATTAAAATATTATTCATGTACGCTGCATAATAAACAGTTTCAACAAAATCAAAGTTTGCGATGACAGCAAACCAAAAGACCCAAGAAATGCAAGGGTTCAAAAATATTTAAAAAAAAATAACCATTGGAGCCTATCTGGGCGATCCAATCTGACATATTCGATATTCTCCTTCCTAAAATGGCTATTCCTTTCTCTGTTAAAAAGCCTAGGTTCATTTTTTGATATATTTTGATATATTTTTAAGCTTCTTGGACCAACATTTTACCATGAAAGTCCTTCTAAGATTTTTCACAAACCACACGAAAACTGGCAATAATGTAGATTGTCGATATCGGAAAAGGTTTTTAGTTTTGTTGGGAGGGGGTCATCCAGCGCAGAAGCACTGAATAATAGCTCCTCTTCACTTGAACTGCGAAAACGGAGCACTGGTATATACCATGACGAGTTTGTCATTTTGTTTTAGGAAAAAGAGGTGCTAGTCTGGTATTATAGTATATATAAGTAGTGGAAGCGCGCATGCCCGTTACCATAAACAACCACGAAAGTTTTCCCAAATCTGAGCGCATTATTCTGTATGTAAATTTGTATGTTTCGTCTTAGATCTTTACCGAAGCTACAAAAAGATCGATGTTTACTGACTGGTCTATGTGAGTCATGTATTGTTAACAAGGGCGCACATCTGCTAATCTAATGCTCTATGAAGTTAGTGTTGTAGTAGTCAAATTCACTGATCTGTAGTGAATTGTTTAAAACACATATTTATCTGCTTTCTATATACCTACTTTAAATAGTATCCTGCATCCTATTTAATGACTATTTATGTTGTAGGAACGCAGGGCCGTTGACGCTTTGTGCGAGCTGGAAGAGGCGAGAGCAAGTGATGCAATACAACTTGAGGAGAGTCTCTCCGAAGATGAGGATATGATGGACGATGAGGATCTCGACGATGAGCAGATGGAGTTGGATGCGCAAGCTGTTTCCGCGTACCGAGCAAGTCGAGCAGGCCAAGAAGAGCCGGCATCCGCTGCAGATCCTGTTATCATTCCTGACGACGATGAAGATGTGGCCATTACGAGCGAGACACGACCAGGTGCTGCCCCAAGTCGGGGAACGGGTACTGCTTCTGTTAACGCAACAGCGGTCGCTAACACGCAGAGCGGAGTCATCGCTGGAGAGATCGACGATGATGGGGACGAAGACATCGACGATGCAGATGTTGATGATATGGATGATGGAGAGAATGAAGGCGAAGATGATGAAGATATTGGCGATAGTGAAGTCGTGTGTGTCATTGAGGACGAAGATGAACAAGCATCAGCCCATCATGCCGGACTTCAACAGCAGATATTGCGACAGCAGCAGTTACAGCAGCGGCTACAACAACAACCGCAACATCAGCAATCTCGAGATGGAGCGGCTGTTGATCTTACATTAGCACCTTTGCAACCGCATCGAAATGAAATTATGGCCGATGATTCGACGAGTCGTGGTGCAGTAGCAGGAGCAGCGGCAGTAGTAGCAGTAGTGGTTGAGAAAAGTGCTCCGCAAGGTAAGCGCCAGATAAACAACTCCTGTTGAGTGAACCCGGCGTAGACGCACTAACTTTGTTCTGGAAAGGGTCAATCATTTGAAGCAATGCTTAAAGGAAATACCAGATGTAAAACTTAAAACTTTTATTTTGTTTTAACAATTTTTGAAATGTAATTTTCTTAATGCGTTTCTTCCTTTTGCTCTCATGCCTGTTACCTAGATTAGTGCTATGTAATCATCAGATTTGTTAGGTTATAATATCATTAATTTTTGAATATTTTCGTGAAAGCTTGTGCATACATTTTTGCAATGCAAATGTAACCTTATGCTATTAAAATAGTTCGGATCAAACAAGTTACTGTCCTGTGACCTCGACGTATGTTAGCTAAGCTTACCTTTGCATTTTATTTATGAACGACATTTTATGACTAATGACTAAAAGACATGTGATAATGATAGTTAATGGCTTTTTTATTTTTTACTTTATTTTGGCAGAGTCGGCCGCTACGTCCGTTGAGCCAGCTGTTGTGTCAATCACTCCGGTATCTCTCAATGGCGCTTGTACCGTAGAAGACTCTCAACCTGGAGACAGCAATAGAACCAAATCGGAAGATCAAGTAAACGCCTCGTCAACCCCTGTCGGCAGCGGAACCGGAGGAAAAGATCAAGGTGGAGCGCGATTGAGGGATGAGGGAGGAGCATCTGGTAAAGTTAACGGGGCCGGCGACAAGTTGTCTAGTCCCAAAGTGAATGGCGAAAGTACGACTTCGGTGTCTGGAGGTGATCTAATTTCTACAGTCAATCAGGGTGAAATTGCAAAGAAATCCTCGCCAACAGATAAAGTAGGTGTTACTAGTTTTAAAAGAAAACAGTATCAAAACGTTTAGATTTTGGGTATCGTATGGACGACTGTATTTTTCGCTCTGCGTATGCCTCATAATTGTCTCGTAAGAGAAAAAATGATTCGTGCGGTATGCGTCTCACAGTAACTGACATGGAGTACACACTACAAATATCGGGTGCAACAGTACCAGAAGTTCTGCAGCTATCATCATTAATATCATTGACTTTCCAGCAATGCATTTATCAGTAGGTTTAATTTACTAAGATAAAATTTTTTATGATGTATTTTGACGTTGTACTAACAAGGTGGATGAGATCGCTGATGATGAGATACCGAAGGCGAACATTATCCCAATTGGCCCTGATGACAGCGACGAAGAGGGCGGCGAAGTTGACCTTGCTGCACCATCGAGCCAATTGCAAGAACGAAGTGACACCGAAAAGGAGAGCTCAAGCGGAACTGGTGGCAAGGGGCTTACCGACTGCGAAACTCGTGATCAAGCCGCCTCCACGAAGTCTGAAGATTCCGCCGCATCGGCGACCGTTATAATCGCTGATTAATTTCGTAACACTGGTAGCTCAACGTTATATTGTTGACAGACTGTACTGATCCTCAGGACATATATTGAAGCATATATCTGGCGCGCGGCGGAGTTGAGCTGGGCTGCGCTAAAGAGAGCGAATAATGAAATCGAGTTGTAGCTGAAGTTGTCTCTCAGATTTTGGAGAGTACTCGAGGCAACTCGGGAAAGACAGCATCTTGGATAGATTTAATCGCGTTTGAAGTGGTGAAACGCAATTTGAAATAAAACCGCTTAGATAGAAGGTAGAGATGGGGTAAAATAGATGCAATCCGATCGCTTCTTGACCAACATCATTGCGTAGGAACGATTACCGTTTATAGATGTCTCGTGTGTCGACTACTAGGTTCAGATTAACCTAGACAAAAAACATGTGCGAAAAAGTATGTAGTAGCGAACGTATCGATGAACCTGTCTCGCCATCCGGAAGTTAAGAAGGAAAATCCACCCGGGTCGGATGTATCTCGTGGGTGTGTGTGCGAGACAAACATTTGTGTACGTTTTCTGCTAATTGTTGAATATATAGGAAAGTTTCCAACTCTACTTTGCCCTTCCTACTGTAAGTTTAAAAGAAATGTTTGTCTTGGCTTCCTTCCCAATAAATGCTGGTTATTTTTTAATGCGCAACGTTTGTGCCGCGCACATATACACGACCTACAAAATGCGCACGCCACACAGGGAGGAGCTCGCAAAGCGGTAATATATATGGACAAAATATATACATGTGAACATATACAGGCACAAAGACACTCAGACATGTATACACAAACATTCACAGGCAAATACATGCGTACGATGTGCACAATTATTAGTACTCGTAATAGCGACGGTAGTAGCCTCGGAAATGCGTATTAGCATCACGACAATAAAGGTTACATTTGTGCTCCCACTACTATTAGTATCATAATTAGTAGATAAATATCACCCAACTATGCCATTGTTAGTATACGTATAATTATTACTCATAAGGCAAAAAATATGTTAGATTATGTGTCATTTGTATACAGACGGGCTCACTTTGCAAAATACTGCGAAAAGAACATACAGGCAGCGGTAAACACATTAAAAGCATGCTGTTTCGATAATGCACAAAAATATATATGTAGCTTCGTGCA
>NW_019211455.1:13413305-13674440 GCF_002443255.2 Varroa destructor | reverse complement strand
TAGAGCAAAAGAATGTTAAAGGAGCAAGCAACATCATACGGAAACTTTTACGAGAAAGATATTTCATAAGTGGCTAGCGAAATTGCGTGTAACATTTTGACACGAATGTAAGGCAAGATATGTGTAGGTGTGTAAGACTTTTAATGAGGATGGGTGCGAGATAGAAAAAGCACCAGGCAGCACTGGGATGATGACTAGCAGATTGAGAGCAAGTTTTTTTCCATCATCTACGACCTATATATTACGTAGAATTCAAAATTAACACCTCATGAGCGCCACAATCACTTTAATTTCATGAGCAAAATATTGCCAACTCCGAAGAACGAAAGCTAATGGAGGACAGTAGCAGACTAAACAAAAATTAGATTCGATAGAAATTTACATGTTTGTATCATATTTGTACATTGAGGAGGCAACATAAACTAAGCAGTAATGCTGTTCATGCGAAAAATATGTGTAATAAAATCATTGTAAATATTGGTTTATTGGATGGGTGTATTTTTTTGCTCTTTAGTTGCCTGTTGGACGGGTGTAGTAAACTGAACATATTAAAAAAGGTTGTAAAACAAAGTTAAATGTACATTCATTTTGCTTGACACCTTCGGTGTAGGTTTCTTATATTTGTATGAGAGGCAGAAGTTATACTTGCTGTGACCAATTATCGTTATTATAGTAATAAGTTTTAAAGAGCAAAAACTACGCATAGCTTAACTGACATAAAAGGGAGTATTTAGTATTAAGATAATTCACCGATTTAGCATCCTTGTCTGTTGAAGTGATGGCTACGAAATAATCAGCTGATGTTATTTCAGAATTTCATTTCTGAATATTGGTCCCCTAAATACTTTTATTTGCAAAAGTCATTCTGCTAACCAAATTGCGCCCTCTTGTGCGCAAAGCAAGCCATCGAACCCGTCTATACATTTCGATAAAGCGCTGAGATGCGCACATCATTTCGGTCATGTTTTTCATTCTAATCACAATTCATTATGTAACTCGGAGGAAGAATAAATTAGCCTCATGACTATACACGTGTGTATCTCCAGTACTCAATTGTGGCAAAACCTGGGAATTTCAAAGGGCCGAATAGCAGGCAAGACTCAGATCGGTGGTACCGCACACTGGGATAGGTTTATTTTCAATCCCGCTGAGTGGTTAGCGCTTGAGCCTACTTCCGGACAGTGACTAGAAAAAAAAAGTTTAATTGCATTTAACACATTCTGGGAATCCTCTAATCAGTACGTACATCGTGAAAATAACTACGATAAGGCAACAGATGCAATAACATCGAAAAAATCCGCTGGAAAATTAACTAGCTTACACTCGCGAGGAATGTATGTCACTATGAATTGCCGGCATGAAAGAGAACACTTCAAGTGTTGCTGACAGGAAAACGCTGGAGGTTTAAATGAGAAGAGCAGCGTCAACAACGGGACTAAGCTTATTCGCCGACGCGCTATACTAGTGAAGTATTCACTGAGACGATACTATGCATGCATACCAAATTCATGAGAAAATACCTACGATGTCAGTCGTGTTTGTAGTTGAATCCTCGGACTATAGAAACAAATCTGGCAATTTCTAACGTGCAAACACGTAATTCATATACATTTTTATTACACTCGTTTGGCAATATAAATTTTACAAAAACTATTTACAGCTTGTAGCCGATTCGCGGTTGCGCGCTTGAGGTGTGACAGATGTTGCCAGATTACAACTAAAGAGTTAAAAAATGTCAACATTAAGGAAATTGAAACCTTAGAGAGATAAAAGGACGGTCTCGCCGCATAAATGATGGTGAAACGAAGGAAAACTAAATTTTGATGTACTACAATAAAAAAATATTGTATTACATCGGAACTCAATATGGTTTATTGTGGCTGGCAGCTGACCAGCGATTATCGATACACGATAAGATAGTATACTGTGCTTGTCAATATAGTTGAAGCAAGACTTCATATCAAAGTTATTATTGTTATTATCATTAAAGTATTTTGTCTTTAACAGGTACCTGTTTGTTATATATATAATCTTCTTAATGAATGTATTGTTCAATAACTTGTAAATGCTAAAATATCAGCATATCTAAAAACTATGTGTAATCGTATCTGCATAAAATGATGAATGGGAATTCAATAGATCCTCGGAAAATGGCAATACAGATCACATATTACTTATTGTGACCTTTTTTAGTAAGGCGCGTACTTTTTTTATCTGTTTCATATATATGCACCCTAAGGATGTCTTAAACCAAAAGGTGAAAATCCTTGAGTGAGAGTTCATTTCCTACCTTTGATTTTTGTAATTTACAAGCATCGCTTGATTTTATGAGGAGTTTGCTACATTACCTTTAAATTTCAATTACGATACATCGGGTATTTCAAATATAATTTACAGTATTGAATAACAACAAGTAAGTATTTGACGATAATAGAATGATAACTTGACAAACGTTTCCGTGTTTCAATTCGCTAGAGTTAGTCTTTCTGGTAATTATAGAATAATATATGCATGTGCGTATTCGCTGTTTTGAGGTCGCATCTATTATTCTGAAGTAGCGACCGTTACCTTCTGCATTTATGAGCATCGGAAGGACACAGCCTCAAGGCAATGAGTGCCCTAGAAGAAGCCATCTAATCTAATTGAAGCGTATGTCCATGAAGTAAAATGTATTTGAGTCAGTGCAATTTGGAGGATAAAGTATACTTCAATTTCTATAGTATATTTGTACTTCCGTCACTGGTGTCTATGCGGAAATTGTTAAGAAAAGACGGTAACGATTTTACAGATGTCTACGTTAAAGCTATCCTAAAACTTAAATGCTCAGGGTTTGATTTACCATCAGTCGAACGTTTTCTTCACTTAAAATTTTTCGAAAATTACCTATTGAATTAGAGACATGAAAAGCGTCCACAGTATAACAATCAAATATAGTTATCGCTTTATTACAACAGCAGGAATAATCAATTTCTAGTTTTCCAACATTTTCCCTTCCCCGGAGTTTCGGGCGTTCAAGCATGCGTCACGCAAGAATTCGCTTTTTAACCACGGCCTTTATCGCTCTCAAAGTCCTTATTATTATTATTATTTCTTCCTTCAACCTGCTTCCTGCCAGCACGCTCAATCTCACTTGCGTTCTTTACGCGAGCACCAGGTCTCGACAACCGACAAGGTCTCACAATGTTATTTTTCATGCTTCGCTGTGTTCACATACATTCAAACGCTCAAGTCAGGCAAACTCATTAATCGTTTTCATATATAGTACATACGATACGCTTACGCGCGTATTTCCGTGACTCAGATTCAACAAAGTTATTTTTTATTCCCTAATATTATTGTTATTCTTTTTAGTAGTCGTAGCGGTAGTATTAACCAAAGCGTGGTACTCTAGATACAAAAACGATATTCACACAGATTTATCCCTTTCGAACCGGTAGAATTTTCTCGAATATTGTGTCCGGAAAAAATATTCTATATATTCATATACCCAATGAACATCGATAGTTTTACTTTCCGTTATTTTTGTTGTCTTATTGATTTTTCCCAGTTTTATACTTTTTCATTTCGTCATTACTATAATGCTTATTTTATAAGCATAATTATACGTTAGCTAGTAGTACTCGTAAAAAGATTATAATATAGCCTCCACTTGTGGTAGTGCAATGCCGTTCGCACGTTTATTCGTTGGTACTACATCTCATCAGATGATACTGTCAACAGTTACATATGGTTCAAAAGGTGGGCTCGTTTTTTATCATCCTCGATTCGAGATACTTCCCTGGGTTTGTTTTAAACTTTGGCAGAAATATTTACAATGAAGCGGGCAGACCTCTACTGGCCCGGGCTGTCTCACTATTATAATGAAATTGTCACAGCCGCTGTTGCTGCTGCTGGTTTTTTTTTGCTGTTTCCTGAGTGGAAGTAAATGAAACTAGTAAATAAATGAGGATCGATCTACTGAATTGCGAAAATGTAAGATGAGTACATATGTATATTTATGAAAAGATGAATATTCGCTGTGATGATGTTAATAAGATAATAACAACAATATAAGCAATTAATGTATTACATAATAATTGCAGATTTTTTTAAGAGTTGAAATAATAATAGTACAGACATAGAATGACGGCTCTCCAATCGCGAAAGCGGAATAGCATCATCATCGTCATTGCATTATTGTCGTCTTACGTGCTTGCGTAATTCGATTCTAGTGATAACACTCACTATAAGGTACCGAAACATGTTTTTACACTTTGAAGTGGATCTTCTCCGGTGTGCATGTCTTAATCCATGAATTTACACTGTGTACCATAACGACGCTCTTATCTTTTTCGTTTGTCTTTAATAACGACATGTTCGCTAAGCCCTCCATGATACAGGAAGCCGAAACTTTTTTTGAAAACCTATTAACGATTGATTCTCACACTCTAATAATAACCGCACGGAAATTAAGCGCGTCTGTAGTTACGCGATTTGAATTCCCGTGCACTTCTTGCATGAGCGAGGCAGATGCGCAACACTCGACACTTGCCGGTCTACCGTTACGCAGTTTACATTTAATCATCATCATCATCTGCTTTCTCTGTTTTCGGCACCTTCTTTAACTGTTTCACACTGGTTTTCTGTGCGTCCTCAGTGAGGACCGTTCGAAGGCTTTGCACACACGTTGGAGGCACCATTGTGCCGACAATTCGCAGCCCGCTTTCCGTTTTCAACCGGACGACCTGCAGCTTGAACGACACCATGTTGTTGGCGGAAAGTGCTGATTCGACCTTGGACCACACAGTGAACACTGAACCTGCTAGTACATGATAGGTTCGTGAGCGCAGACCGGCGTCGCACGGTATGCCGAGATTGGCTTTACGACATGCACCAGTCCAGTAGATGTGTGAACAGGTGTGTTCCGAGCTCGAATACTGATTCTCCCATGAGTCCTGGGCGTCGTCAGGCGAGACAAACTTGTACTTGGCTTTGATGTTTGCCAGAGTGTCCTGTTTTACCTGCAGACCGGTGTTAGGACGATATGTACGGAAGAGCTTTTCCCGTGCTTTATTTTTACTGTTTTTATTGCTTTTGCCCGCATATACGGCAAGAATAACCGTCTTATGGCCGTTTCGAATCTGATTTGACAGGTAAAAACCCTCATCGTTTTCGTAGAGCTCCCGATACTTATCGATAGCCTCCTCCCAGCTCATACCTCGCTCGACACTGACTGTGTGAAGTTCGGTCATCGTAGGGCCAGTTGGTGAAGACCGAACGAATTCTTCAGTCCTCTCTAACTTCACGTTGTCAGCATTTGCGCCGAGGTCAAGAATGCCCAGATCGAATTTTCCCTCTCTTTTTGCGCTTGACACAACAGCATCCATCGTGTCCATAAAGTACTTGAACAAAGCGTTTTGCAAGTCAACTTTGAGGCCGAGTAGGCGATTGAGAAATTTTGAGATGTTGTTATAATCTTTATCCAGAACAGCGATCGATGATGGCCCGTCATCTTTTACCACCAGACCAACTCCAAGAAGTCCTTCTTTACAGTCTTCAAAGAAATCCCCGTCGTAATCTTCAGGCGGTTTTACCATCGGCTTCTCGTGACCCATTATCGCCTTCATTGTGTGTTCAAGCGCGATGCGGCCGAAATTATTATCAATGTTAAACATCGACAGATCTCGAGATTCACCAGCACGGCGATCGCCGTGCGTTAGTGCACCCATACTTTCAATTCGCTTAGCTACGATTGAGGCGAAACGACGCTCACCTGCAAGATCGCTAATCAAGAATAGGTATTCCGGGGCAGACACTTGGTTCGACCTGTGAGTTCGACCAAACTGCTGCACGGCACGATCAGCACTCCACGGCAGTTCGAGCGTGATGTGTAAACGTCGTTTCCTATTTTCTGCACGTCTATCGGCCTGTAGCGAGATACCTGATGAAGCCGCTTCGGAAATGATAGCAATATTCTTTTCACCGCTCATGAAGCGCTGCTTCTCCGTTACGTTGAGTATCTCCAGTGGGACATCACTTTCAGTCCGAGACTCGTACGATACACCGCCATTATCATCGCTGACTACGCGTCCCTTGCGGCCAGTCATTTCAGCTACCTCACTTGGCCCGCCAAGCTCGTCAATCAGTTGGTCCAGCGTGTTAATGGGTAGGACGTCACCAATCGAATCGAGCATAGCCAACAGCTGCTGTTTCATGGCTGCCGCTTTGTCGCCAGCGTCCTTGCTGAATATGATCGACTGGGTCATTTCAGAAAAAGGTGACGGTGATCGGTCCCGGCGTCGTTTCTCTTTCTCTTCTTTGGGCTCTTTTCCTTTTTCTTTCTTTTCCTTTTTAGCTTTCTTGGGCTTCCTCTCCTCTGAATTAACCGCTTTCTTCCGCTTTCGACTTGAGCCTCTGCTAGCCCAGGGATCATCGTCCTCTCCGTCACTGTTGTCCGCTCCAAACGGATTGAAGTCATCACCGCTAAGGTCATCATCAGAAGCGGATACGGACGCTTCATCGTCCGAACTCACGTCCGAGCTTGAGTCCTCTTCGTCACTCGAACCACCACTCGAGCTTTGCTTCTTGTTCGCCGCGTCGGACTCATCCTTATCCGAAAGACGACTTGACCTTGGCATGAATTCACTCTCGTCAAGAAACGAACCCCCAAGCCCCAACAAGGCGAGCGTCTTTTTCCTGTTGGGAGCCGGAAAATGCTTCTCGACGAGGCTTTGGAAAACACCTCGTGCGGTCGAAACGAAATCGGTTAACTCTCCGCCCTGCTCTTCTAGTTGCTCTAGCGTACGTGACTCGCCCGTCGATTGTAGACCAATAACAACACATTTGCCATCTCGAATAGCATCACGAGCCACTTTCACAACGTATGGTACCTTAGCCGCTATGCAAAGGTATTTGAAAAATCTTTGATGGGCGCCCCAGAATTGGCCCCACATGGTCTTCTTTACCCTGGCATCAGCATCCATGAGTTGGGCAGCTTCCGCAAACATCCGCCGCGCCTCGATCCAAAGCCGAACCGCCTTGTTATAGGTGGATATGAAACGATCTCCTAGTGCCACTTCCTCTATTCGAAAGGTCACCCCTGCAAAAGAAAGCTGCCTAGCTATGTACATTCCACGGAGTTTCATATCCATTGCCACGAGTTCCATGGTTCCTACTCCACGCTTCTCTACCGCGTTAAGGAAGTCGTTGAACTCGGAAAATTGCGTGCCTTCACCCCATATGCCTAGTCGCGTCATGTAAGCCATATTTCGAGGCTCTGACGCTCCTGTCGCAGATGCGTAAACGACTCGAGCCTTCGGCAGACGATTTTGTAGTTCAAGAACGGTTTGTCCCGTCTTTGTCGGTTTAGATGATCCGGCCGGGTAAAGATTCTTCGCTTTGTGGCATTCATCAAAAACTATTACGCCGTCAAAATCCTCACCGCCACACCAGTGAAGGAGCTGCTTGAGGCGAGTTCGATACTTCGACGAACTTGATGAACTCTCGCCAATTAGCGACGAGTACGTTGCAAAGATCACTCCTTTCTTGCACGATCCGTTTCGTTTGCTCGTGATTTTATGGTATTTGAACTTATTTAATGGGTGCACGTCAATTTTCGTTGCGCCAATGTCACGAAGGTCGCGTTCGGCATCGAACCGAAGGTCATTCGATACCGATAACCACAGTGCCCTCCTTCGGCCGAGAAGAAAATTTTCAAAAATAATACCTGCTACAGTTCGTCCCTTTCCAATTCCAGGACCATCACCAATTAGATAGCCGGCACGCTGTCCATTCGGAAGAATTACTTCGTGCTGTTGACATGCATAAGTTATCGATTCGAGTTGGAGAGCCGATAACGCGCCAGTGTCAATGGTTTCCTCATCAACACTGAGTCGATAGTGTACGTCTGGTGGAGGAACTGATGACAGTGAGGCCGTTTCGACTACCGGGTCTGGATGCTTTAGGCCGATGCGCAGTTTTGCGGGCACATAATCTGAATAGGTCTCTGCCACTCCAAGCTCATCTTCTTCATCGGGCACTAGCTGACCTTCGTCCATCATATGGTGGGGTGGTCGATTCGGAGGTCCTTGTCTCGGAGGTCCAGGGATCCCGCTGTCACCATTGCGGAGAGCTCCAATGGCACTTCCTGACACCTGAAGTCGCATCTGTGGGGGCGCGCTTCCTGGTGCCAGGCCTCGGGACGTCACGAGCAGAGATCGAGGATGAGGAACACTTCGAGACACGAGCGATGTCGCACGGGGCGTCGTCACCGGGGTGCTCGTATGGCCATTCACGTTCACTTTCCTCACAAGCGGGCCGAGGGAGGTAGTTGTTGAAGATGTTGCTACTTTGTGCACCACCTGACCCATAGACATGCTAGGGCTTGGCCGAGCCGTGACGGTGCGCGTTGCAAGTGGAGTTGTCGTCGCTTGTGTACGAACCGGCGTTGGCTGACCCCCAACCGCGACGACGCGTCGGATGATCGTGCCACCAGATGGGTTGTGTGTGTGAATAACACGTGTTGTAGAAGACGTAGTTGCTACTGATGTCATTTGTTGCGGAAGGGTCGCTTGAACCACTCGTGCAGAATGAGCGGCCTGCTGCTGCACAGAACGAACGGTCTGAACGACGGCGGGTCCCTTCGGTGTCATAACACGGGTAACCATCTTTGGACTTGAAACTCGTACAACTTCAGAGTTTGTTGCCAAAGCCGACACCGGAGTGAGTGACACTGGTGGTGTTGAACTTCGGATCAGAACTCGCTGCTGACCGCCTGAACTTGTAGGCACAAGGCGGATCTGCTGTGATCCTCCGGGACCTGCGACCTGGGTCAGCTGACTAGCGGGTACCCGAACAAACCTAAGAGCACCCCGTGGAGTGTTCGGTGTGGAACCAGTACTGGATATCGCTGTCGGCGACGAGGCCATCTTAATAATTGTTGGTGGTCTAGGGGTGCTCCCAGGTGTGAGCGAGCTGCTGGGCGCTGCGATTCGAACAATCCGTGTACCTGGAGCTAGTTGACGTACTACTTGCTGTCGACCACTCTGACTGTTCAACAGAATCTTGACGGGCTGTTGGTGATGTTGCTGTTGAGGTCTAGGATATGTGGCCACTGTAACGTTGTTGTTGAGATGCGAAACGCTAGCCGGGGCGGTCAACACTTTGGCAGGAGCGCGAACAACCCGTGTAACCGTAGTCATCGAGACTGGCTGGTGCTGCTGCTGAATACGCTGTGCTACTGTTGGAATCGGTTGGTGATGCTGTATTTGCTGTTGCTGTTGGACTTGCGAGGGTCCAGCAGCCTGCAAGTCCTCGACGCCAATACCCGATTCGTCGAGTGCTGCCGATAGCAGATCCATGTCTGCCGCGCGTTCTGACACAAACAAAAATCGCAGACACTAGCGCAGCAGCAACCACAGCAGCAAGCGTAGTCGAACGAAGAAGCGCGCAGGGACTCGGTCAGGACTGAGTTGTTTGTCGAACAGCAGCAGCACCCAGTCGTGTGCGTTGGGCTCGGCTCACCCCTCTCGACGACGGCAAGTCGTCGGAGAGGCGCGGAAAACACTATATATGATAGTGATGGGGGAATAGACTTACGGCTGGAGAACACCACTTACTTGCAAGCGTACAAACGAACGACGTTGCCTCGTAATAGGCAGCAGCTAACCGACCGCTGCTGGTGCAGCAGGTCTGGGCTAGCAGACTGCGATAGCTACGGCTGCAAACTGCTACTCAGTCGGTCGTCCGTTTGCCAAAGAATAACAACAAAAACTCTTCGGGACAGAAACCAATCACAAACGTTGCTGTCGTTGAGTGTTGTTGTTTCGGCGGCTGATTCACTAGGCGCGAGACAATTTAGGGCGGAGGGGGCCGACGTCGAGGGCCGCCTACGGCCGGCCTCGGGGCCCTGGTTACTGCACTGGGGCTTTGAATAACGTTGAGAGAACTGACGCGGGCACACTTCACGGAGCACATGGCACAACTGAGGCTCTCACCCGACGAACAGCTTAACCCCGGGGAGGAGGCAGCTCCGTCGAATAGCGAGCAAGCCATCTTGCCAACACGAAGCTTACTCACTTGCGTAGTCTTGATGATTGACCAACGCCAAGCTGCTGCTCAGACTGAACCTTTGGCCTCGACGAGCCTAATACGACACAAATCTCGACTGCGGACGATTCAAATCGTCCACTGATGGACATTCAAAGTTTGCCACAAGACGCAAAACAGCTAGCTCACTAAAACTCGGAACTCGAATGGCGACGCCAGAAAAGCTAGCGTCATGTCAAACGATTGTGGCTTTCCGGCACTCGTCGTCAGCGATTTTCGTCCACACGCAATGACAAATCATACTCAGTACGTCACATTATATATATCGATGTGCTACGTTTTCATCTTAATCTTATATGACGAACAATCGCCTCGTTTGGTAAGCACATCGACAAATTTGCCACTTCGAAATGCGCGCGCATTCCCCTCCCGTCCATATCATTAGCCTGCAGCCTACTGTGTATCGCTCCGCCATTGCGTTTCCGGTCACAGTGTGTGTGGGTGTGTGTATGTATGTGTAGGGCCGCTCAGTTGTCTTGTTGATGGTTGGTTCTTGAGTGGCCGAGGTAGCGCCTTTCTATGACAGTCAATGGTGTCCTGGTACGTATCGTCCCGTTCCTCTTGCAGCCCACTGCGGCCTACTCTCGCAGCTCGGCTCCAGCCGCGGCACCAGAGGCGGTGCGGTAAGCAGGATGGCTGCCGCTGCTACGACAATACACTAGCAGTGCTGCTGGAATATCACTGTTAACGTCGCTGCTAAGAGCAGCGAAACTCAATGCTATTGCTGCTATCGCCGTGGTGTGAGTGAAAGCACATCAGCCGGAGGTAGAGCGATTGTCTGGGTGTGTGTTTGTCACATGAGAAGAAGACCCAGGACATAGGAGTGAGACGAGTTAAGGGCTCTGTGTTAATGCTACCTATGGTGGTGGTTGTAACAGAAAGAGCGTTGCACTGCTGCGGTATCGTGCGGTGACGGATAATATTGCTGAAAGGAGGGAAAAAACCGTGCAGCAGCCGCTACGCCGAGTGAGAGTGTCGTTCGTCCCGTTCCACTTCAAGTGTAAAGAGCGGAGAAGCAATTGGTGAGCCGCTTGCATACTGAATATTCGAGTAGTAGATTTAATCAGTGACTGTGTGAAACAAGACTCTCGGTGGACAGATAGTTGATACCCGAAAACACTGATCGCCGAGCGGTGTTCGGCGATCATTTAATGGTGCCAAAAGTCGCAGCTACGACGGCTGATTCCGTTGCTAACCGTCGATGAATAGCTGTGAGTTGTGGCGGTAGAACATGTCTCAACGTCAGAATCACTCGTCGATAGAGAAGCACTACTAGCGGATAAGATAGCGTCGAAGAAACTACGTCGAGACAGGTACTGAGAAAAGGATTCATTTACTGTTGTTATTGTTGTTGTTGTTGTTACACAATTGTACCGACGGGAACGAGACCCACAAGTAAACGACGCAGTCGCACGTTTTCCCAGTGGGTAAAAGTCTCATCTTGCCAGCAAATTGGTTTTGTCCAGGTGCGCTACTGCAGGTGTTGTGTTTGTGTTTTCATGTGCGCCAGCTATCAACTTCCTCTATGACAATATCGATAGTAGTACTCGCATGTTTATAGAATGAGTGCGCTCAGAAAAAAAGATAGATAAATAACAATCAAAGCGAAATATGTTAGCCGCCGCCAAAATGGAATAGTGGTTGATGGCGCGCACCGTTTACAGTGACGTGTTCTCGTTGATTGTCGCGATTTCAACTTTTATTCATTAGCTTTCGTTGTTTTTTTTTATAAACAAGTAAGGTAGCGTAACCGAAGTACGGGATAGCACAAATTTCGACCCCGAATAATTACTAAGTGCGAAAAATGAACATTGATCCTAAACCGAAGTTCAAAACAATCGAAATCGTTGATTGTTCACCGAATTCGCTTGTTATCGTGAATTTAATCGTCGTCATTTTCGAGGCAGCTTGCTAGCAGATTCTGTCGATTAAGCTGGAGTGCAGCGAGGATGTAAAATGATTGTATCGGGTGATCGTTTATGGACTGGGGTAGAGATAGTCCAGGGGTATGGGGTGTATTGGTCACGTGATAATAACTGTTGATGCAATCAGCAGGACAGTGAGAAACTGTGAAACGAAAAAACACCGAAGTTTGTGTCGTCGTACAGATTAAGTCGCCATCGTGATTTCGCGCTCTTCCGAGCTTCCTATCCGGGGAACATAATACACACAAGTGGTTCAACCGTAAACGAGACGAGAAAAAACGCGACATTTTGTTGCCCGAAAAAACGCCGGAGCTTTACAGCGACTGAGAGTGCAGCTGAGTTGATAGTGCTCTGTGGAGTCTCTCTTGTGCATGGATAGTTTTGTGAAGTAGATTAAAGGAGAAGCGTCGAAGATGTCGAAGAGAAGGCAAAATTTATCTTTTGCATCGTGTGTTGTGCACCCGGAAGTTCTACATGTCTCCGTTTTTGTGTGAGTGTAGTACCTAAAAACACGTTAATTGTGTTTTTGTATGGATGTGCTTAACCGATCTTCGACTCACCAACGGAATCGATAGCCGGCTTTCCAACGACTGCTATTGAATATCGTGACGACACGAAAATCGCACGAAATCATCATGTCGCTTATTGGCCGTCGGTTGGTGATCGAGCTTACTCATTTGTGAAGGCCGCTGTACAGTGCAAATACTACAAGCGTACAACTGGCATAGGATACAGCTACAGTGAAAACACGAACTCGTCCTAAACAAAGATTGCCGAAATAACACAACATCAGCTTTCAACATACCGCAAAATAGTCTAATTGACAGTTAAAAAAAAGAAGTTCGTTTCAATGTGAAAACCACACAGGAACAGGAGAATGGTGTTCTTACAGCTTACTGCTGTGACAACAACGGCAACCATTACGGGGTTAGCAAGTGGACTCTCGTCACGACATAGGACAAGGATGGGTTCATTGTTGATCCTTCTAGCCCTGATTTGGCCACTAGGTAAGAGCAAAAAACAATGTAGACAAAGTTCAATTAGTTCAAGTGTTCAAAAGAACGCTTAGGTGTTTTCTATAGATCGTGAATGTCCGCACGTAAAGGAAAAAACACATTATGTAATACATATAAACATCGATATGAGAATATGTTGAACTAGCAAATTCGAATCCTAACGGCCAACACGACACTGTTCATTGGTTCCATCGCTTACTGTGCTCGCTATATGCACTGTGGTCGAAAGACGAATTAGACGTAAGTGTTAACGCTTGGATACTGTGTAATATAAAAATATTATATATGACGCTACCGAAGCCTTTCGTAGTGGGCACGGAGACAACGATATCGACACGAACGGCGAACCAAACGTAAAAAGATGAGAAAGATTGCAACACATTTATTCTCTTTTCTATCTTTCTTTCTTATCCTTTCCGTTTGTTTACCTTCAGAGGCACCCGGCCAATAGTCGCCGCTAACTAGACGGAGATCTCGTTATTTGGGTACACAGTCTGACCGCTATCTATCCAGAGTGTTCTGTACACCTAAAATGTTTTACTTCTCAGGTGTCGAGAAAAAAACACGTTGTTTTAGCCATGATTGTGAAATTATATCGGTTGTCGTATAGTTAGCATGTTTAATGTGGGTATCCCTGGTCATATACTACTTAGACGATATGAATTGCGCGATATGACCAGGTTCGTGGTATCCTAATATTCTTAGTCGAGTTAGTTATTCAGCGAGACCAATTTTTATACTGCAGCTGGCTAATTTTCTCCAGTATTCTAGTCGTGGTTGAACCCAGTCATATTTTCGTTTGCCCCTTATGATGTTGGTAACTTTTAGTTCTATTTAAATTAAGGATAGTTTTTGAGGCAGTATAACCTGAGGCAGGCTTCCTTATTTTCTGTGAAACATATACACCTTCTTTGATTTCCAAGTCGAATATCGCAGGTAATCGAAGCTTTTCTAACGAAAATAAAGCGATGTAAATATTTTCCATAAAGAATGTTAGTCATATAATGTTTCGGGCGTTCTCCGACAAGCTAATAGCTAACATAACAGTTCGTAGAACGTTCAAATACAAATATACGTGACCATGGATAAATCTATTTGACTCGTTGTTTGACAAAAATGCGTTTCTTATTCTAGACTACACAGTTGTCCCTGTGATGGTGTAGCGGTAACGTGTTCAGGTATTAGATCTAAGAACACTTCTTGGGATGGTTTAAGTTCGAAATGGGATGTGGACATACTTCGTTTGTGTTGGAAGTTAACTGTCTGAAGCAATGCCAGATATAAGACTCGGATCATTTACTTACAATGTATGTAGTCCCCGTTAGCACCGCGCAGATGCACACGAATGAGCTTAGATAATAGTGATGACAGCTTCAACAGAAAGAACAACAAACGGTGGAACCAATAGTAACAGCTATCTTCTGTGAAAGACAGGGACTTTTCCAAAAAGCAGCCCAACCACCAGGGATGAGGGAAGCAGCAGTACAGGGAATCCGCCCCTCAAACACCCAGGTACCGCCCTATCTCCAGTGCCTACATGCGCTACGAACTGAGTATCACTCAGCTGCTGGGCCGTTCAAGTTAGCGCGACGTCATTTGTTTCAATTAGGTTGTGCCCTGCATGGAGAGAAAAAGAAGCCGAAAGAAAGACAAAACAAAGAGAAGCTTTATGTGACGTCACACTGAGGTTTTGAGAGAAAACGTTTTGCAGAAACCTCATTCGTACCAAACGTACACACTGAATCGAGCTGCGGATCGGAACGTCTTCGGGAAAGTCCGCGAAGTCTCTGTGTACGATAATACCGCGCATGACTAGATTCTTCCATCAGGTTGGTTCTGAGTTACGGTATCTGCAAGATAGAAGCAAAAGTCGACAGCGCCAGAAAAAGGCCCACCACCTCGTTCTCACGGGTCGGTTTTGCTTATCTCGAAAGAGTGACACAAATTGTCAGACAGCTTGTGCGTATCGTACGTACAACGTGTGCCGTTTTGCAGCATTGGATTATAGCTTTACCCAGATGGAATTACGGGTGGGATGGCTTTATTGAGTACTTACCAATATATTGTATAATATAATATATAATAGATTGTATACAATCAATGTATGAATCATGAAAGGCATCACCGTATCTTTGTGGTGTAGTCGACTTAGTCATCTACACACAGCAAGTTGATTACATTGGCCTAACAAAAGTTAGTCACATTTAGATTACGTGGTGGGGACACGAGTGAGCAAATTCAGCAAGGCTGTTTTACAGAGACACTTACTCTGTCAAGTTAGTTTAACTATAAATATCTCTTACGCGCGAACTCGGAATTCATAATACAGTTTTCTTGTTTTATGTGCCTTCGTCGTTGTTGTCATCGGCGCTCCTGTACGGAATGACACGCTTCTCGTGGGAGACAGAGAGATGGATGTCTAAGGTACGATAGCTGCGTCGACCGACTGCGCTATGTTCAAATCCGTTCTTCACGGTTCGTTGTACGCACGTAACAAGAGTAGCGTAAACTGCGCGTTTCCGTAAGCGAACCACCTCGACGAAGCTCTGCTCGCTCTCATGGAAGTTTAGAACTTACTTAGTTCCCCAATTGGGTTTCCCCGGTGGACCTGAGGTTCGCTAAAAGAAGACTGGGCCTCCGTCGCCTTCGCTATATTGCTGGCAGTACCTCCGAGGTTGTCAGGAGTCCTCTCCGAAGGAATTTATTTTCGTTTAAAGCTTCTCTCTACTCCGCTATCGTTACCTGGGCAGCCCTCAGCATAAGGAACTTCGGTGTTGCTTTGCGCCCCAGTTGCTATCACTATCACCGCAGTCGATAGTGGGACGACAGTTCTGCAGTAAAGTGGCGCCCGAAACTTGCGCGCTTTTCATCGCAGAAACGGCGCTTTATTTCATGTCCAAGTTACCCTTCATTCTGACTGACACTCAGACTGCATCTATTCTGTTGCCCATCCAGACCTTGTGCGCCTAGCCAGAGTGAAAATTCTAATGATTGTTTTTTTATTTACTGCGGTTGGTATTTGATTAGAGATATAAAGGGTATTTGACGATATAGTGTGCAAGATCCGTTATAATTAAATCACTTTGACACATTAAAGGTTTTCTCCTGCTACCTTGTATAATAGCGTTACAGTAAAGATTAGCCTTTGCTCTTTATCTAAATCTGTGTTTTGAAAACAGGAAAAGTAGAATACGTTTCGCAAAATTATTAATATATATGTAGTTAATCATATGCAACATGTTAAATACAGAAGGGCTGGGAAGCTTGTTGGTTGAGTAGCACCGTAATTTATGCCAATTTTAAACGTACGTAGGTCATTCGGATTTCAAAATAGTTCTACAAAGACGACTGTACATAGAGAGGCCCTACAGCACTGGCTAGAAATGCATTTCATTTTTTTTTTAATTAGTCACACCTAGAAAAATTTAAAAAACATTTAAGCTAATGTCTGTCCTGAAAAGTTTTTTTAAATTTTAAGTCACTTAATAAAAGTAACAAATAATGTGATTGAGGAAGCTTCCCCATTCTTAATATAATTTTGAAATCTGGATGATTAGCTAGTCGAAATCTTACAGCGTCCTAAACTATCTGTGAGCGCTCTTTGTCGATTGATCACAGGCGAGTTCATTTCAAATAAGTTTTTCAACAGCTCGAAAATCTCGAAGAAACTGGTCTCATTTGACACAAAGGTCCGTACTGGCAGTTAATGTACATAAATATCATACGCTATAATTGCCTGAGTATCTTTACATACGCTTACTTAATCTGCTCGACATTTGTTAGAGCGTTGGTGATACCTTTATCATCGGATCCCCATCCATTGATATGGAGAAGCTTATTGGCATTACCTATTTCTTTGCACAAGGTAAGGCGCGCGTCCTATCTAAAGATTCTTACCGTCATTGTACCCACCGAAAAATAGTTCTCCTCTAACAGAAGTTCGTCTTTGCAGATGGTGGTTCTCGGCCTTTCATAACAAACACAGACACCCAGCCGGGACTTCTCTCATACACCTACTTCCCTATACAGTAGTAGAGCTTCGTATGTGTTGCAAATTCTCCATGGGACTGCATCCGCCGTCTCCCTGTCGGCATTGGAGTTCGGTTGCCGGTACAAAACCCTGGAGAGACGAGTAAAGAGCCAGCCACGTTCAACTTTGTTCCTTTTTGCTCTACTTCTACTAGAACTACGGGGCGTTCGCTTGAGAATTTGTTGGCCTGCGTAACATCAGCGTTAGCAGCCGCGCCAGAAGCAGGGACTAAAACGGAATAGTCCGTTGACGGGACCACTGCATTTCTTTGCGGACGAAAAGTACGCTCCTCTGAGTAAAACGAGGGTAGGGCTAAGGCAAAAAGGAAACAGTTGGGCTTCGTGCGGAGCCAGCAAAACGTGAGCTGCAAATCTGAGATACAAACAGCAAAAAAAGAACCGGACACGCAGGGTATGACAGAAGGGTAATTTAGATTCGCTCCCTTGCAAAAAATCACTTCAATACCTACCACCAAAGTATTATTAAGAAGACCTTTGTCATTACTTTGAGATATATTTGTATTTCGACGTTGGCGTTGGCATTGCATATTCTTGCGGTGTGTTTATTTGTGATCTTTAACGCTGGTTCATGGTGTGGTACTGGCTTTCAACTGTTTGTGAACTTTCTTTTCAGCTGATAGCTAATTTGTGACCTATTTGGCCATTGGCAAGATTTAGATGTAAGTCAGTGTAAGTTGTTGATGTTTTACTAGATCAAACCATAAAAATGAGCATAACCTTTGGGTATATACTCATTATACAGCTGGTGTTACGCTCTTTTTTCGGAAAAGCGAACGACTTCGCTTAGATCAATACCATTTTCACGTATCGGTAACTGCCAGGTGTGGGCTCTATATGAAAAATTGAGCCTTTAGCTTAGCTTCTTTCTCATCTGTGTTATTAGTTTATATGAAGCAGTCTACTTTTGGCTGTTTACTTTAAAGTGGTCTGTTTAAGGAAATGTTATTAATATTGTCTGTTACCAATTTTAATATTATCCACAATGTTTACGTTATGTCGGTGTTACCTTACTGTGTTATTTATTTTGCAAACTTGTCAATGCCAAGGACCCAAGGATTAAGTGTGAGAAATCAAAGCCCTACGACATACTTATACACTATTCATCCCTGCCGTTATGAACCGCCACACAAACTTTTAAAAATGGTGTGAAAAAGATACATGTTGTCTCTCATAGAGGCTAGTTCTATTTGGTCCCCGTTCGCGAACTTGGACTTCCAACTATGTTAGTTAAGCCCTTGAGTCAGTAAACTTTTTTCGCTTCTGGTTTTCGAAGAAGGTCGGTCCTTACTGACAACGCTAGGCACAGCCATTGTATTGACTATAAGCCAATAGCGTGCGCTGTGTTAAAATTTTCTTAATTACATACATCAGGCTAATTTTATATTGCAACTGGCATTTAACCAACTTTTATTGAATAAAATGGCAATCAAATTTACAGCTTCTAAGTAGAATATTATAAACGCTAAAAATTTCTGTCTAACTGCATAGTTATTTTGGTTTATAAAATAATTCTTTCGTATCGAATAATATATGTGATTAGAAGCTGTTGCAGTGTAGGCACGTCGTATTTAGGTTGCCGGGTTTTGCCTCCTTCCATAGGTGTGTTGATGTGCTTTCCCTTTTAATGATGAGCTTCCGTGTGTGTGAATCTATCTTTATTCGTCATGATGTCATGTATAACTGCGTATTACTATTATTAATACACACGGATATTAGTCATTTTCCTCTAAGTAGATTATTCTGACCTAGCCTGCATTGTAGGTTGTACAAATCTCTAAAATCTCGAGTATTTGGTATACCACACATACACTGTTTGCTGAATAATTTTTATAAATTGCTATTAGTAAGTAATTCGACGAGACGTGCTTAATTTGAAGCAGTGGAAACGCTTTGCTTCATGTCCGAGATCGACAGCAGACGTTCAACCCGTTATAGGTGCGCTTATATTCGAGAAAAACCTGCTCACAAGAGTTCGCAACAGGCCAGCACAAGGGAAGCACAAGCACCAGTCACTGGAACAGCCCTGGCAAAGAGTAGGTCTCTATGGGAACGCGAA
The DNA here is from genome assembly GCF_002443255.2 of Varroa destructor. Lineage (NCBI taxonomy): Eukaryota > Metazoa > Arthropoda > Arachnida > Mesostigmata > Varroidae > Varroa > Varroa destructor. The sequence goes on along the minus strand of NW_019211455.1, from coordinate 13,655,307 downwards.
CATGCGAGAATATGGGATTGACGTAAAACGGCTCTCTCGGCTTCACTGTCTACTTTTTTTTTCTAGTCCATTCATATCTGTGGTACTCGCTGCACCCAATGGTTTTTTGTTCCGTAGTAGATCCTAGACGGCAGAGCGATTTCATGATTCATGTAGTTCCGTAAACTCGGCAGTTAAAGCTCCCATTGACTCTCTCGCGGCCTAGCGCTGACCTTCAATGCTTTATACTTTGTTCTTGGATATCTGGTATAGGTAAATGCAGGCAGAGAAGAAAAAAAAAAAGAGAAGACATGGGGACAACATCTTTAACGTCTAGTTATCTTTGCGGGTCTTTGTGTGTGTATAGGCTGATATACATAAACGCATTGGAGGGTCGTCCGAGAGTTGTTGAGACCGATACTATGTTATGGATTCTTTCTTCAATTCAATGCAGATTCGTAAATCGCGAGCCAGACGAGCGGAAGAAGTCGGCGGTGCGCCACCGAGACGAAGAGACAGAAGAACGACTAAGAAGAAGACGCTATGTCGACTGAGTTTGCAGAGGCATATTTCCTTAGTCCAAGTTTTTTCGAAGTGGCAGGGCAATAAGCTATGTCTGTGGGCCTGGACGGCCTTAAACGTAGGGTACAGTAATTGGGAACTGCAGCGATAGCAGTAGCATCCAGTTGATTTTATTTGTAGTTATATGCGATGCAATGTTTGGCTATGGCGGGAAAACCATCAGCATTAGTAGGCTTTTAGGGTTACAGATAGCTGGCGAGTTGCTGGTGTGTTGAGCTTCGACGTCAAAGCCAATAACAGGGATGAACATGAAAGGCTGCTTGGACAAGCACTAAGTAATATAGCAGTGGCCACTGGAAATTTAAAGAACGGTATAGAAACCGCTCTTCATCCACATCGCGGTTCAACAAGTTACAACGCTCGTGGTCCTTATAACCAATGGTCGAGTTTAGCCAGGATAAAAAATGGCTAGTCTAAGGAGAAAGCGAGGGTGAATCCATCTTATGCTGTATAGAGCACAGATTTTGTGGTAACGCCCTGTGATATCTGTATATTCCCCTTGATGCACTTGACTGGACGTGTTTTAATGTACACATTCATATGTAACTGAATTCTATGTGACTGTCAGCGATGCGTGTATTACCCAAATGGCTCCATGCTGCTTCGAGATATACATACATGTATACGAATATATCTAGATATTTATAGATACGAGTTCTAATACTAGCAGTAGCATTCCATCAATTAACAAGTAGAAAAGACGAAATAACGGTTGATTTGCTAGTGTATCGAAGTGAAGCGAATCATAGTTGCTACTGCAGCTATCGTAACTGCTGATAGCTACTGTAGCAACTATGATTAAGCTCCTGAGTCATACGGCGGGAGGTAGAGAGGATAACTTGATTGCCTTTAAACATGAAAAAAGGTCTTTTGGTCCACAGAGTTGAGTGTACATATGGGGAAGATATTAGATACCGGGAATATATTCTATGCTTATTATACTGGGGAATGAATGGTTGACCGTGTAACGTTGCACCGAACGGGTGTACCAACCGTAGAACCTGATGCATTTGTATCTGAAAGCTTACATATGCATACTTGTTGACCTAGATCCTATTTTCAATGCTTCGTAGTTACTAGAGAACAACAGGATTGGCGATGAGTGAGCCCCTCCTATGCTATTGGGCAAAAAGTGTATTGAAACAAGCTAATTGTATTCATGACATGTAACCCCTCTGTCACCATTTCGAGATCCTGCTGCATTCTATTTCCTTTTTCGCGGATTACAGGCAGTATTGCCCTGTTCGTTTTGACTAATGATGATGATACCGTTGTTGTTGTTGTCGCAGTAGTAATGCTACTACTTCTCTATTTATCTTGCCCGACTATTGTGGTTATTTTTAATAACACCAACTAGTAAACAACTGTCATGCTCATTTTTCTATTTGTCATCATTAGGTGCGTTCGCATACTAATAACGTTATTATTGTTATTACTACTAACACGTCCAAATCCAATCGAATTTGAAGGAAAATACAGAAAGGCATACCGGAAAAGAAGCAACCGACGAAGGTAATTTTTTTGGGAATAACGAAGGCTAGGCGATGCTACTTTTCGGAATGATGGGTTCTTCCCTCTTCGATATTTGTTGCCAACGTTAGGCGCAAGGCGCCCGCTGCTACTTCTTTTGCCGTTCTCCAACGGGAAATGATAAAGGAAACTGGCAACGACCTCGGGCGCAGCTATCAGCCCTTGCAGACATTTCCTAACATAACCGGGCGAACAGAGTGTAAGCAAGCAGGGAATGAGGCAAAGAAGAGCCAAAGTCGCATGCGAAGTCTTCTTTACGCAAAAAAAACGAAGAAAAAGAAAGATAGCAAACAAGGGCTGCCACGATGCTGAGAAACGACGGCCATGGTTGCTACTGGGATGGAGCTAATTATGTGTTAATGAGTGCCATTTCCAGGGGCATAAGTGCTGCTCTTGGATGATGCTTGGAAAGGAATGTGAGTAGTGCAGTTCCTCATTGTACAAACGGTCGTGCGCTGCATCATGCGAAGGGGCAGAGCGGGTGGAGACAGAGGGTAAGGAGAAACGAATAAGAGGAGACGATGGAACTTAATGCGAGTGTCCTTCAACAAACAGGAATTTTGGGACGAAAACTAACGGGGTGGTCGGGTGGATGTGTACGCCTATGAGCGGCAATGCTCGCGAGGTGCTGGTTGTGGGATTTTTCTATTGGTTCATTGTCAGCGGTGTAGGTGACGCACGCGTCGGGTCAGTCTTCGTTGGGAGATAATCGTGTGCCGTAGTGACCGTGGACGAACAGTGAATGAAAACAAAGGTTGCTTGACACGTCTGTTTGATAAGTATGAGTAGCAACGCGCCAACAAGAAGGATGGGATAAGCGGGGGTACGGCAGTCACACAATGGGACCTAAGATCGGGTAACTTCGCTGGATAATTCTGTAGCAGAGAAAAATCGGTTGTTGTAGTTTTTGCAGATCTAACGGAGATGTCTGAGCTTTTTTTAACGTGCTGCGACGACTATCCAAGGCTTGGTTCAGGTCTCATTCTGGTTATGAACAATGGTGGAAGCGGAGGCAAATCAAGGTGCTCGATCTGATGATCGTTTCTGCTAGCCGACATAGGCAAAGATGGTTTGCGTGCTGTCGTGTGAGCTACCTAACGATTATCGAAGTGGGATCAGAATAAATGTGCAAATGATAGCATGATTAAATTGTCACTTTCACTTGGTTAGCGATAAGCTTTGTCGTCTCTCTGCAGTGTTCTGACTCTCTACACTGTGGACTGAGCGCGACGGCTTTAAGGTCTTGATGTTGCGATGGCTGCAGGCTGGCAAAAGAATGGAGCAAAAGATCAGGACGATGCTACATGCTTAAGAAGGTGCTGTCAGGAAAAATAAAAAGCCAACAATATAAGTAATGAAATGGAGCGGAGCTTGGTGCTCTCTGGTGGTTCCTTTCGTGGCTGAAAATGGCTGTCGTTCTACTGCTGTTCCACTGTTCAGAATCTTTTTAGCTGAGAGGGTAGATAGTTCATGTAGATCTGATGATGTTAGACGGAGGCGGGGCGGAATGTCAGTTTAAAGTCTGAAGGGTTGCACGTCTGGGTTAAGCTCCGGCACGCACAATGAAAGTGAAAAAACTGGCTGTAGAAGACAAGTGAAAAAGGTCAGACGTTCTGCTTTGACGGCTCAGAGAGGAAGAAGTGACGTTTCGTCGAGGACACATCATTGGAGGCTCGTAAAGTAGAGAAAACATTGTAGAGGAATAGCGTCACCCAAGAAAACAGCACAACGCGCCAAAACGGTGCGCTTTGCAGAAGGGGCTTATCGTTGAGCGGTGCTGGGGTTGAGTAATGGTTATCCAAGAATGTATTTCACTAAGGTGAAAGTAACCATCATAGTAAGAACGCCTGCTCGTACCTGTTCTTGAAGACGCTTTTGTTCCAATATTCAACGAACACTTTTTTAGTCTAATTTTTCTCACTGTTATGGCGTACCCCTTCCAGATGTTCCTCCATTATGCTAGGAGCAAAGGATAATCATCAAGAGTCACAAGGAAATTCTGTATGTGTCCACTAAATACCGGTAGCTAGCCAGTCATCGGGGTTTACTACCTTACAGCCTCATTTCTGCGTCAGGACTGCAATGAATAGGAATATAGTACTATTGGGTGCATCACATCGTTGCCTGGAATGGTGTCGTGATTCTGCTATTAGTCGTTTTATCCTGTTACTCCGTTTATTTCTGCCGGGTAATAGTTACCCAACCGCCTTAAGAAATAGCAACAGTGGAATAAACAAACTAATGGACGGCTAGTTGAAGATTGCCGGCGACTGGGACTATAAGATGAGGGCGGGCTTCATCCGCTCCTTAGCGTTATTAGCCACCCCTTCCATATCACGGCAAGGCCCCTCGAATTTTCCATATCTTCATTGCCGCGAGGTTGCCTCGCGCTGTATGCTTCGCCGACATCCCCCGACGTAATGTTGTTTTCGTCCTCTTTGATCTTATCTAATAATAACATAACAACAACAAGCGGCACAGGACCCATGGGGGAAGGGGGGGGGGCAGTAGCGACAAAACGACAAAACTAGGAGTTTGCTCTGCGCACCCTAGAAGCGCGCCGCACACCGGCCTAGTTAGCCCGGCCAGGCCAGCCTTGACGGCCGGTTCTATCTGAGGCACTCTAGCCAAGACAAATCCAGGCCCAGGCTGAGGCAACAAACGAGGCCAATGGCGAAGAAAGAACCGGCAAAGATGAGCCAAGAGAGGGTATGGGGTGGCGGGATTGGCTGATGTTGATGCTGATGTTGGCAATAATGATAACGATAATGGGTGGGGTTGAGCTTTACGCGTCCCTCGCATCCGGCTGTAACTGCGGGATTGCTTACCCTCCGTCTGTTTTCCCTGTGAGCCACGATCCGCTAGTCAAGTTTTCAGGGTTGTCGGTCTTGTGCAAGACATAGACATTCATACAGTCTGGCCTGATTTCGTGGTCAAGAAAACGAAAGTGGTTAGCAGGCAACTTTGGCATTATTATTGGCGGCCGTTGAAGGTTTTTGCCGGTATCGTAAATCTGCAATTTTATCTACGATTACTAGCTTAGTGAGCGTTGTGTAAGGTTGTTATAAGAACAACTTTATGTAGAAGTGCTAGTTGGGTGAGTTTTGTGATGATTGATACCAACCCGGAAAACTGTTATATGAAGGGGAGAAGAAACATACAAAAATATCGATCCGAACCTGCTTCAACAGGAGAATATGACCATCATCATGACACCAAAACGTTTTGTGGAGATGAGGAAGACTCGCAAGAGGTGGCTGTTTACTCAAGTGATCTCGGCTGTGCAATACAACTGCTTTGCAGTGTCCTGCAAATATAACATGTGCTTTCTTTGACAGAGAGGTGACTTTGGAACAACTCGCTGAGGAGCATAGCCATTGCATTGTACATACAATGTGCTTTTCCTTATCGTGTTCACTAATCACCCACCAATACGTCTCGTTATTCAAGATTGCCTCATGTCTAGGTCTCTGACAGTTCTAAGAGTAGTCGCTTGGATGCTCTCGGTGTTGACCGTACGGGAGCTAGTTTTTATGAGTGTACCGCAACCCATATTTGTCTCGTCAGGTGTGCAGCAAACTTTGATCCTCTAAGGGGCGTGTGAAAGGGGTTGGGCGAGCTCAGAAGTCATAGAACAAGAAAACCTTTTCGCTAAATTATTAAGATATCGTCTTGTTATTATAACCCTGCCATGCTATATAACATACTAGGATTAAGTGCCTTCACATATTTTCCCAGCTTTGTTCTCCATTCCGAAATAAACGAAATAGAAGTAACAAATGTGGAAGCACGTAGCCTCGTACGCTCCACTGCTGGACACGTCGCGAAACAAATTGCTTATATGGTGCGCAACACTCCATAAAAATGTTGAGAGGGTATATAAAGAAGTGTGTTATAATGGGAAGTACTTTTATCAAGATTATGATGACGATGCTGATAGTTGGTGTCTTTGTTCATTTTAATTTTCCGGCATGTGCATATAGGTGCATATATAACCCGATATAGTTTTCGTATGGGTACCTTCTTTTCTACATTTACAAAGATTTGCTTGGAAATTTATAAAGAAAGCGAAGGAAAGATAAGCGACACCTAGGCGAGCGTACTGTAAACGTACTCAAATGTCCTATATGTTTATAAGCACATTTAGACATTTTTTTCACTCTAGTCAGTTTGACAAAAACTGACTATTTGGAAAATCTTACTTCCGCTCGACTACTGGTTATATAACTCGGACTGAAGCGTAGGCCTTACAGCAACCTCGTGGATTAGCCACGCATGCTGGGCATAGAAACAAAGATCGGCTAGCAAAGATCTAAATTTGGGTCTGTGCAAAGCGCTTATTATTCTCAAGCGAAGAAACCCATCTGTACTTTTACTAATAATCCATTTGCCACTTTTACTCCTCCCTTTTTCTCTTTTCATATGATGGACAAACAAACAATGAAGGATAGTTTTTATTGGCCCTGCTCACGAGGATAACGTTGTCGTTATGAACAGGGTCATCATCGGCAACATTATTTTCACTCCTGCAGTGATCATATTGATGATAATAACAATAATATCAACGATAGTTCTAAAGATCACTTTCATCTGGTAGCGTCATATTGCTCCCTTTTCTTTTTCTTTACATTATATATATATATATATATATATATACATATATATATAATGAGAGTGTGTAGGTCTGTGTGTGTACGTGTGAGACTTCAACAGCGCAAAGACCGCGCGAGCGAGGGTCCTACTGAATGAGACGTACACGAAGTTAGAATGAAAAAAAAGTTTGACCAGCATAGAAAAGTGAATCGTACTTTAGTCGACACGAAAAATCGGAACCGAGAACAGCGTTTTTATGCCGGCGTCTTTTCAGTACCCCGTGCTCACGCTACACTCGTACTCTACCCTTGTTCTCAAGAGCTCTCCGCTTCCACGTTCTGTTTTATACCAGGAAGTCTTTTGGTAGTCGTCCTTTTCGTCGACGCGGCAACAATAACGCTCGTCGTCGTTCCGGACCTTCGTTGTCCTAAAATCCTCTTGTCTCCTACCGAGAAAGCGGTCCTCTGTCCTTGTAGGTTTTGCTGGAATCTCCTTCAGATTTTTTCTTTTCCTTCTCCAGGCCCACAACGAAAAAAGTAGCAGCGGCCGTGTGAGATCCATTTAGCTCCACTCATAGTAGTGGTGGTAGTTGGGCTAGTAAGAGCAGTGGCAGCAGCGCGGGCCGCCGCAGACAGAGACGATTTAGGAAACGCGGCGGTGCGCAGGTTACTGAGTAGTGGCAGCAGCGGCAGCGGCTTTCTGCCGCTTCGAGAAGATCTGTTTTTTTCTGTTCGCTTCCACTCATAGACCAGCGAGCCGATGCCAAAGAGAAAAGGATAGGAAAAAGGCGACCAGTCCGTCTCGGCCCGGCGGATGAGCGGCGTTCAGCCTCCGGAACCAAAGAAGAATTGTGTGGGAGAAACTGCGGGCATGGTGCGCTACGTAGACCCCAGGGGGCAGGCGTCTGGGGCTGAAGTAGGGATTGGGCTGGCAGAGATAGTAGACGGCGAGAGAAAGAAAGGCGAATAATCATAGGAGAAAGAGCAGAGCGGTTACAAGCAAGGCGCTAAGCGCAACTCAAGGGAATAAAAGTATAAAAAGGAAGAAATGCGAAAGGGGATGGTGGCAAGAGCGGTAAGCAAAGGCAGCTGTTGTTAGTCTGCTGCGATTTCTATTGTTGGCCGAAAGGTCGCCAGCAACATGTTCGAACGCGACGCAAGCAAATGTCAATTACGAACGAAGGAGGCAAACTTTAACTACTGGAGTTTGTCTTCGAAGTATAACAGTACTGGCGTATTGTGAAAAGTTATAATGCGCTGCAGTAACTGTGCTACTACTGGTAGTAGAAGTAGTGGAAGTCACTCCAGCTGTGAATGAACGGAGCTAGCCAGCCAGTTGAATAATAGCACTACCGTCTTTCGGTCAGATACTCAGCAACTAGCCCCATCAAAGCAGCGGCATTGTAAAGATGGTCGCTAACGGAACAGAAGCGGAAACGGAAAAATGCTGCTAGCGTGCGTCAAAGGCAAAGATCTGCATTAAGAAACATGAAAAGTGGTTGTTCGAGTTCGGCTATGGTGATGCGAAAGGGACGGGGACTTGCATAGCTCTAGTTAAGACAGGCACTACTCAAAAAAACTGTTGGAAAAATACAACAGGTGCAGTCTGTATACACATTGCGAAGGCACTTAGTAGGCTTCTGGCCTCGCGTTCTAACGCAGATTTTCAAAAGCGTTCGGAATTAACATCGGAATCATATTGTGTCGTCAGTTGGGCTTCTAGCTCGGATAACTGCAGAAGGCGACAAAGCATCGAGAGGTAATTCGGGTTCTTCAAAAGGGGGTAAACAGCGGTCTCCGTTCACCCGATGGAGATAGGCAAAAAATAGTAGACAAAATAAATGAGCTGCTAGCCTATTAAACCGAAATGAATACATTCTTTATGCAAATATTATTATGAGTATATTATATATTAGTTTGTGCTTGATAAATGAGTCAGGTGTGGCGTTTATTTGGCAAAGAAATGCATGACTTCTCAAGTTTTGTTTGGGAAGTGCTATCTTTCCTGTGTAGTTTGGAGTGCATAAATTATTGTGATACTATGAGCCGCACCCGGGCGCGTCGCCAACTATAATTACCAAAGCTGATTTTTTCGCTAGACACCTTTTGCCAATACTGTTTCGTGATATCGCTGTAATCCAGAACGAATAACTCAATAAAAACGGGAGTCAATTCAGAGGTGATAATGCGTAAGTCCATACGACAACTCTGACGCTTGCGCCGGTATAGATGTATTCGGTTGAAAACCCTTATATCATCGCTGTACAGATTCTCTCTTCTCCGCTGTCTTTTTTTTAACAATCGGGAAGGTAATGCGTCTTGATAATGGTGCGGAATTGTGTGGGAACAAATGATTTCTCTCGGATCAAGCCTTGCGTTCATAGAAGGTGCACAAGCGCGCAGTGGAAGACTCCACGACGGGTTTCAGAGTCCTTTTTCGCCTTAGACTACTGCTTTGGGGACACTACTTCGACTTCATGTTCTCTGCTAGTCATCATTGTAATTATTATTGATTTGATAACAACACTTCGCCAGAATCGTTATATTTATAAGAACTGGGTTTTATCGCTCTTTTCCCAGTAAGAGTAATAGGTGAAAGTGAGAGATTCACAGTGGTGGAGAGTGCCGTTGTCGGTAAGTGTTGACAACGATTTTCTTTAGGAGTAGGATAGCAAAGGCATAAACGCGCAGCAAAATAATAAAATTATGGAGTAAATTTTGTTTGTTTTTTTCTAGATAACTGGTATATATGTATACATATATAAGATCAATGATTAAGGTCAAACGGTGGTGGCCAGGCAAAGCTGGCATGAAATACTTACGGTATAATTAATTCTTTAAAATACAGTAACCGTAAATGAAGTTATTGCTGATAATGTGCCCATTTCTCTTTGGTTCGTTCTGGTTCGCTCTGTTAGTAAACGAAAATTTGAATGGCAAGCTCGTTAGCTGAATTTGCACCAGTCAACCGACTGTTGTGTCAAGCGACAGTTTAGATAAACCGTTTTTAACCGTGGCTGCATCACTGTGAAGATTGACGAGACAGGGTAGAAAAACTTTTCCGTTTAGTAAAAAAATATGCTAATATACACCTACCTTCCTTCCCCTAATTAGCTAGCGAGTCGCTATTTGGAACAAAAATAGAAAGCTTGTACCGTGTGTCAGTTCAGGCCTCTCTTTTTACTTGACGCTTTTTCACTCATAGTGGCCTTCATCGTTCTCTCACGTTGAAGCTCTTGCGTTGTACTTAATAGTCTCGTATTCTTGCCCTCGCGGCGGCTACAATTTTCACCACGTCTGGTGGACTGGAATCGAAGGCCGGGCCGGATTGTATACGAAGAGCTTTCGCGGCGGTGTTGCCACTTCCGTTGCGGAATTGTAGCAAATGCCATTGCTACCTGTGCTGAAGAACGCCGTCATACTACAGACGACAGCCATAAAGAGAAAGATGTAGGGGCGGAATTCAAGAAACAGGCTGTCCCGGTCATCCTGGTAAACTTAAGCTCCAACCAGTGTTGGAGCGGTCAAAGCGCACGCAGGAGAGTCTTAATAGTGAAAGAAAACCAGTGGAATAACATTTACGCTTAGAATCTGTTGTACGGACGGTCATTCGTGGGCCGTTGGAGAAAGAGAATGCTGACAGGACTACCGTCTCATCTTTGGAGTCAAAGAACAGAGCAGTGAAGCTGCCAGCTACGGCAGCGTCTAGCGGCGATGCCGGTCTAGGTCCCAGGCGATTTCTTGCTGGACCGGTTACAGGAACCGGTACAAAAGCGAAAGACGTGGGGGTCAGCCGCCAAACGGGTGACACCATGGCACTATGGGCATTACTAAAACCGCTGGTCATCGTTATACTTATTAGCCCAATAGTCGAGGCCGTCGAAGAAGAGCAGAGGACGAACAGCGAATAAAACGGTGGCATTTAATAGAATGCATGTTCTATGGCCCTGCTGTGCTTGTTTGGCAAAGAGGCGGAGACGATAACCGGCCCGGCGGTGAAGGAAAAACGAATTATACGCATTGACCATAGTGCGAGTCATTGCTGGTGCCACTTCAGTTCTATAGCTGCGGCGATCGGCAACCACAGCAATGTTAAAGGTAAATTTACCTGTATAAAGGTAACAACACGCTGGAGGTAAAGACCGGTCTGTAAGCAATGGTGGTTGAAATGTTCTGTTTACGAGCCTAGGAGCTTAGCCAGCTTTTTCTTAATCTGTACTCCACAAAAAAGCGATATAGTGTTTTTTGTGCGGTTTTTTTAGAGTAAAAAAAGACGAAGATTTTGCAATTCTATGATAGCGATGCTTTTGGTGAGTTTGAGCCTTTTCGCAATTACCATATTAAAGGGACTTTTGGTGTCTTAAGTTTCACTGTATCTGGCATTACTACATTTTTTACTTTTAAGTATATTGTTCCCACCAACACACTTCTGACCTTGTGTTGATAAATAGACAATAATTTTCTTTTTTGGGCCAGTCGTAATGATAACTCAAATTGAGACACCTCTATTCATCCAGTTAATTGGCAGCATAAACCCAAACGAATCGCGACCAAAACAACGAACGAAATTAGACAACCCAATATATTAGTAATATTTTTCGTTGCAATTCAGAAGCGTTCCGCTACCCGACTCTGTGACCCTCTCCGTTGCTAGCGAACAGCCAACCTACGACTTGAATTAGCGTTGACAATATTGGCTCTTCCATCGTTCTGGTCCACTACTCTACGCGGCCCTTCCGCTACCCTCTGCTACTCGACTGATGGCGATCTCGACTATCTCGAATTTAAATTGCCATTTCGGGTCAATCGCCTCTGCTGCTGTAGCCAACGCTAAAGCCTACGTCTATCCTACTTACACTTCCACTACCCCTTTGCGGCCCCTTGCGCCCCCAGCAGAACTTTCGGTCATCAACGGTATCTGTGAAAGACGATTCTCTCATTGCGCCTTGGGACAACGGAACAGTAGCAGCGGCAGCGATCGCAAAATGTTGCAACGTCAGCAGGTGGCGGCTGGCGGGCAAACAGGAAGCCACGAGCTTGTGATCTATTAGCTAATGCAGCTGTTTCTGTTGATGTCAAAACAACATTATGAAAGTATTGTTGTAGAAGCTTTGTCTCTTTGTCGTCCAATTCGTAAGCCACTGGGCATTTATTCAAATCGTAGTGTACTCATAACTTCCTTCTTATGTGAATAGGTTTTCGGAAACGCTTCCCTTTCAAACCTATACCTAGCTTACAACTTCTGATTGTTATATGGTAAGAACAGCGCAATGCTGTTGCCTTAATAATAATTAAGTAATAATAATCTTCCTCAGTCGAACGAGTCTTTTGACCAGTTTCATTTGGAATTTCCGCTAGACCCGCCACAACCGGGAATCGTGGCAGAACTTTTGCTAATGCCGCTGGACTCGTCGTGAGTCCATTTGCGCCGTGCGATGATTCAAAGCAATGCTCTCTTGGACAGCGAGAGCATCGTACAATCAGCGCGTATGTATGAGTGGCTATGTATGACACAATATTACGTAGTCATACGCACTATTACGCTGCACGTTTCTTCGTGCACGTCATCGTCGGCAGGATTACTGCCTCAGTTGTTACTATTGCCATCGTACCCTCTAGAGTACTCGGGCTAACTTTCGAATCGGCTGCCTATACTAACCTAAAGTGACCTGCAAACTTCTTGTTGGAGAATCTGAGAAACCGAGGACGGGTCTGCGTGCTCCAGATGATAGTTTTTTGAAATTTCGGCACAGGCAGGTTAAAGCGAGTGTGAACCACAGTTAGTCTGTGATCTTCGTTTTGCCAGTCTTTGAGCATCGTTGGGGAGTTGCTACAAAATCAATGTTTTGTGATGTTGGTCAAAATGCGGCGATCAATAGTCATGATGATAATGGGCTGAGCGAATTAAGCCTACCAGGGTCTCTGTAATTACTTAAAATAATTACTGTTCGCTGTTCTGCCTACAAAGAGGCCGCATCTTTACGCCATCGCAGGTTTCAACAATTCGTACATCAAATCAGCGTCAGCAACGCCACCGCTGCTGTCAGCATTAGTGGACCGTTCTTGCGTACGTATCTTTTTTACCTGGACAATTGCTTTGGACGACAGAGGGAGGACATAAGACTTGTGAAAATAGCCGTGTCAAACATTTGGGTGTACGGCCAGTGCCGTGTGCTATGGCGGACCCCGGCCTGATACGTATTCTCTACCCGACAAAGGCTGTAAACAGCGACAGATGACACTCGAAGCGAGCATGGGGCAGCTAGACTGGCAGACTGATTGATAAGCAAAGGCCGATAGACGCGGGATTTAATGGTAACTGATTGTTTCATCGGTTCGGACTTGGAACGACACCTTCTCTGGCTGGCCTTAGTAGGTAACGGCATCAGTTGAATTTTGAAAATTCATTTACAGAACGTTTTTACTTACATCCTGTAATTAATAAGGCTGCATGAGCACTACTACGACCCAGTAAAATGGGAACCGACGACAGCAACAACAACAATAATGACGATAACAACAGCGATAGAGGCAACAATTACGTCAGATGATCAGCGGATTCGCGTCGGCTAATGGCGGGAAGTAGAGTAGTAAGACTCGACACTAAACGGATGAAAACTGTGACCATCAATGTATAAACGGCAACTCTGTCACAGAAATAACGCCGAAGCCATATGAATACGCGAGGTCTTCTTCGTTCAATTTCATGGTACCCATTATCTGGTGACTGCAAGACGATTAGCGAAAACCTATTCACAACAGGCAGGCGCAACCTGCAATGAAGCATATCGCCAATGTGTATTCTTAATTTACTAAAACGAGCTAGATAAATCAATAAAATTAATGAAAGCGTCCTGAACGCATTTTTGAGCTGATGTCCTGGATACTGCTGTGGGATCATCAAGTTAGCGGCTACTGAACAATTGTAGTGCACTGAATCCGATTTGCATCCAGGGACGTAGCAGTATCTAAAGCGTCACGGAACGACCCTCGTAATTTTACGTTTTTTTTTTTTTTTTTTTTCGTGGAATTAAAAAGACACCATGGTTCCGTTAACTGGTTATATTTAATTCTTTGAGTGAGTACTTGTAGTGTGCTCCATACCGTGACACGTATTGTTACGCTATCGTGTTCAGTTATTGCAACAGGCTAAATACGTATTCATGTCTTCATTATATGAATACTTTTATGGGAGACTCGCTAGATTTATTACCGGTTAGTCTTTGCTGTGCTTCTGTGAGCGCGTGTGTCGAATTTGTCGTTCCATAACATCGATCGTACCAATGTAGATGTATGTACTTCTCCATTGATATTGTCTCATTGTAATGGATGTCGTGTCGATTGTTTGGTTGATGATCTAATGAGCAGCTGCTATTGCAGAAACGCCCATGAATAAATGATGCCCCAAAACAACGGCAACGGTCTAGCATAGGTAAAAAGCATTACAGGCACTTGGGCACGCTACAGATATACCGTATATTATATTCATGCCACAGACTTTATTATTAAGCTTGTCCGATATTAGGTGGATTCCTGTTGAATACATACGAGTACTGCTAAAGTAATGACCCCCTACTGCATGACTCCAGCATGGATTATTTAAAGCATACGACAAAGCGGACTTCGCGGGGAAATGTCGGAAAAGGGAAAAAGTAAACTGCAGATTTATTCGGTGAAAATATCTCTCCGTTTCGGATTTGCACAAACGTCTGACAGCATAGTTGTTTCGTGCCTTTTTTGACATGGCATAATCACAAAATTGCTTTCGACAGATGATCTCTGGTGAACAAGGATCGACAGAATTCAAGTCTTCAGAAACATTGGAAGACAGCCCGCTTTTACTCCGGTAGTCGAACAAAATATCACCTCGTAAAAAATGGCTGTTCTTCCTTTCTCGCTACAGCCATCATAAATAATATAATGTTGCGAATTTACAAGCTTGATAAATCGAAATAATGATAAAGGTTAGTATACAATATTCTAAAGATGCTGCGTATAGACAGAGTGACGTCATGAGCATCCTCTCCTCTTCTCGAGGGCTTCGATGTGATCAGGTTCGAACCACTGGGAATGGTCGTGACCTTGAACGAGGTTCCTGGAATAATAAAGCTTGTCTGCCTTAACGCGTCCAATGAAGCCAATGACAAACTATGTAGTTGCCATCATTCTCAGAGAAGAATGACGTTTTTTCCTGTTCTCGGCCGCCTGTCTTCCGGATAGAACCGAATTCTTGAAACTTCAAGCCTTCGCCTTTACATCAGCAGAACGTTATCAAAACCGCTATCCCCTAGCCGCCATTATAAGTTACCCTCAACTGGTTGTCGTCCTGAATGGCGCGGGAACTCGGCCCCGTACGAACTACGGGAAAACTATATCTGAATAGCTCCGGTAGTCAAGGCAACGAGCTCCCTGGTATTATCTCGCTCGACTTTTTGTAACTTATAATCGGATAGCAACTATTTTTTTTCTAAACGTCCTTTTCCGGTACGCATATATCTAAAAGCCGACCTTAAATACACAATGACTTCTAGAAACTATCCCGAAATCCTATTTCATATATACAGACTATACGGGCTAGTTGGTTTTTCGATGTGGTCGACCGTTACTAACTAATTATATTCATGATGCTCAGCCTGCGAATTGACAGATATAATATCATGGGCTTCACATTGGCCGCCGAGTAAACGACACTCGAGTTTGAGGTAGAGAACTCACTTTGGCTTTTTTTTTTTAGCTTTTTATTACGAATGAACCACGAAAGCTAGAAGTTGACCCGCCATGTTGTTAAAAAAGCCACTGTACTTCCAATAATGTTGGGGGGCAGTAGATTTGGATTTTATTATCATAAAGGGCAATGTTAGCGAGCCATGTCTCCAGCCATCAACTCTACAGTTTTTTTGAGTTGTTCGATTTATGCATTTATATATGTATATGCGGACGTCTGGCTAGCTATAGTAGTGTGCAGGATACGACAACGGCGGTACTATTAGATTTTATTGAAAGGTACATTTTATACATCGTTATCATTGCGGCTAGGAAATCTATAATGAAAACATCGTCCTTTTATTATGAAAATTGCTTGTAAATATTTGCCCCATGTCCTGATTAGTTCAACATTTATATACTATTTTGTCAAGTGTTCCAGACCCGACGGTCATCGGCGTGCCCTCTAGAATTTCCGTTGACGGCACGAGGCCGCGCATTGGACGCGAGGTTGCTCTTAGAAAACCCCTGTCAGGGTGCTGGAGGATTACGATAGCTTAGTGGTTCCCTAAAGGCATGCGTAAATATACAGTAGATGAGTGCGAAATTAGATTATAATGTTCCTGTCCAGGGAGGCTTTTGTTTCACGCCGGTGCTCGTAATCCAGGCTGAGGCTAATGAAGGCGCCTATCAATTTGAAAGAGGGTGGTTTCTTATAAAACAGCAATCGGTTAAAAATAATTGCTTTAATGAGTACAACCATTTTGCTAATGAAGTTATTGCAGTCGTTACATAGTAAAGCAACAATAGTTACCAACAGGTAGGGAGACCTAGACGGCAAATCCCTATTACACAAACATCTGTATATATTAAACAAGCGCTAGTTATTTTTTATGTCAGATTGATCGGTAAATTACGTTTTCTTGTATAAACTACCAGCGAGTGTCGTCCTAGGGAGATTTTTCTTATAGTCTCAGTTCATATGTATAGTCAATAGATGGCGCTTGCAACGGATCATCGAAATATTGATCATGTAATAAAATAACAATTTTCTTTTTATGTTGAATTTCAAAGTAAATTAGAAATAATATTTAGGTGATTATTTTGGCGACCGTTGCTACAACAATGAGAATTGTTAAAATGAAATTCACGATCAGCTTAGGCAAGGATACTTAAATCAAGTGAGCAGTCCAAATGATAATTACGTTTTTCCTGTCCTTAAGAATTCCTTCTAATGGTCAGTCTCAGCAGGAGAATCAAAGTGGAGCTGCGGTCATTTCAGATCACGGCGCCACCTTGAACATCAGGCACTTCGTCTTAACGAACCGCGATCATGGAGGCTCTTCACTTTTCGAAAATGCGTATGTTCGCTTAATTACTTCGTGCGGCTACCCATCCAATTTGCGATGGAGGAAACTGACAACAAAGCAACTCCACAAGTATCGAAATACTGAGCACAATTGAACATATTTTCTATTTACCTGGTAGAAGTAGCTTTGCACAAAACCAAGCGTACGCGTATGTATCTATGTAAACGGCAAGCTTCATTTAAAGCGTTTCGTTCATCTATTAGCAAATGTTAATAGTGACGAGAGTTACTAGTAGATTTGTGACCATGAATACCAATTGATTCATTGATAACCATGGTGAAGCATATATATGCTTTTAATATTGAGTTCTATTCGCATTCAGTGCGCAGTGTCATGTGCTACGTAGCTGGGTCCATGGGCTATCAGGATTATCAAACAGGAAGGTACGCGCATGAACCTCCTGAGAGCTCCACAAGTATCTGTCGACTGGGAGCCACAGTGAGAGATGCAGGATCCCTACACTGTCGAACAAAAATGACGTACGAGAGGAACGCCGAAAGCTGAACAAGTGAATATATACAGGGATATTTCCATTCTTTTCCTTCGCCCTATTTACTCATCGTCATCAACCTTTTCTCATCTCACAACGTACGCTGCTCTTTCACAGTGGCCGTAAGTCGCTTTGCCATTACATTTTTGGTACTCATCCCCTTTGCTCCACCCCAAGCTCTGACGTCGCGCGTGAACTCTAAAAACGTCTCAAAGCTCTGCTAATGGAATCGAGAGCAAGGCCGCATCCCGACTATTCGTCTTGTGATGTTCGTCGACTTAGATGGCCCGCTTTTCTTTTTACCTAGGGGGCGATCGTCCTATTATTCTCTAGTCTTTTCAGAGTGAGTTCTATGCCCTCCTCACTTCGATTCTGAGCGCAGAAAAGATCGTCCCGGAGGAAGCGTGCACTAGCGAGAAAAAGACAACTTAAAGCAACCGTCGCAGCGAAATAACGAAATAGATAGGGCAAACGAAAGTGATCCAGAGGGGGATACAATCGGCAAGGAGCGAACATTAGTTTGGGAGGTCCACTCGATGGTAGAGCTAAAAGAAAATAAAAACGGCCTTCGCGCCGTTCGTAGCAGGTCGACTACTCCCATCAAGTAATAAGATCCTGCCGCCATTTAAAGGAAACGTATATCGGGAAAAAAGCATGGGAAGTCTTAGCTATGTCAGTTCATGTATACAGACAGGATGGATTATTGTAGCAGTAAGGGGAATGTGACTTGGAAATAAAATCAGGGAGAGGCTATTCGATGTGTGGGGCGACCCACTTATAGGCTATGTCTTTACCAGGGCATTTATTCGATCATGGCCCCAGCTGGCGTAAACTGTTGACGCTGGCTAAGGGTTGCTTTAGACCGAAACGTATTTTCTGTAAATAAACAGATATGGGAATTAGGGATAGGCAGTTTCGAAAAGTGGATGTTTAAGTCGCCTATTAGATGTGTTTTTGAGACGGATAGGGCGTAGACATAACGAGCTGTTTACTCACACATCTCTGTAGGCCTAGTTGGATGCGTGCATTGCACATGTAATGTATGTAAAGAGAACCCAGTGTGGAAGATCTTGCACTATTTGTAATGACTGAGAAAAAAGATTTACACAACTCAAAATGCTGTTAACGGTCTATATGCTGCTACGGCGGTGGCGCCTAATGATCTTTAAAGTTTACGTCAGGTCTGTGGGATGTTCTTGAAAAGGTTCTACGCGCAGAACCAGGAAGACTCTCCTTCTGGCGATGGCAGAAGAAGCGATCAGGACGGGTGGAAAGGAATATCGGGGCGGATTAGCAACATCCGATCGCTATTTATTCGCTTCGCTGCTATAAGTTGTTAGGCGGGCAGTAATACAAAGCAGCGAAGTTGCCTCAACTTGCCAAAAGCTTCACTGTGCTACAGTTCACGCGATCTGAGTATTTAACGAACGCTCGAAAAAACGAGGCTTAGTGATCGAAAAACCAGCTGCAATGCTATCATTCGTAGAAACGGTGCTATGCCTCGAGAGAAGGTAATAAAGGAAAACAGGGTAAGGGAAAGGATTTTGCGTTGACTAAAAGGATGGTTACATGCTATTGCTGGCAACAAAGTAGTGCCGCTATAGTCTATAGGACTCTCGGAATCGAGCCATCCTGATCAGCCGTTGTGCCCATTACATTACGGCATGAATCTCGTATGTAAGTTGTTCTCGTATCTTATATGGAAACGTTGTTTGGTAGAAATCGATTATACGCGGATTCACGCTCCTCGTCAAAACAGTGTATTCTTTTCCGTCATGTAAAGAAATGAGCCTATAGTAGAAGCTCGCTTTGGGCGTCTGGCTTAAGGCTCTTATTCGATGGACAGACTTCAACATATCAAAGTGGTAGGCAAAGCCGGTTGTAGCAACGCGAAAAGCAGTGTTCTAGCCATCACAGATCTTTAAAGTCGCTCGCAGGCTTGGGGCACCATAAAACTATAATACAATAGGATACTGAATTTGCCGTCGGTGATCGTTTGACTGTTTGTACACAACGAGTGTCGACAGCTTTACCAGCAGCGTATATATTGTACAACGACAATGAAAACAGAAGGTAGCGAGACTGTTGTTGAAGTTCACGGAGCCGTTCAGGGAGTGGAAATCAGGGATTAGAGATAAAGGAAGAGCAGCAAAATGGCAGCGGGGGTTGTGTTGGTAGTGACACCCAAGTGCAGCATCAACAGCAGAAACGCTGAACATTTACAGCCGTCTGCTTCACTTTCGCTCGCCCCTTTCTTCGATTGGTGGCAAACGGCCGGTCAGCTCCGGCGTGATTGATAGCTCATGGACAGATCTGAGCTATAGCCGGCCGAATCGAGTGGGCGGATAAAGAGGTCTGGGGCAAAGAATGAGTTGAACAGCGATATGAGGGCAACATTGCTACTGTCGCTTACGGCAGCAGCGAGAACATAGGCGCTGAGTGGAAAATGATGACGCGACCTACGTTACGCTACGAGGACTACCGGGCGCAGAGAGAGCACGGTGTATCGTACCAAAGAAGAATCATATGCTGGATGACGCCGGGGCTGACCAGGGGATGTTGATTGCTACAATGGGGTTATGACTGGTGCATAGCCTTAATACACATACAGATATCCAGATCAAGCCCTGCATAGAACAGCTGATAAGAATACTTGATGGGATCGGTTTGGGAACTTGAAGGCCGGCAAGTGGAGAGCAAGACAAAAAGGAAGTTGTGCATTTGAAAATTCGGCTTATTGGCTTTATTAGTTTGGGTGAAAATAATGGCGCCATTAGCTTATCGGTACTTACGCACTTGCGTTGAACTGTCGTTTGGTAATGTAAGCCAAATATCCACAAAGTATATTTAACGTGACCAATTCGTGAAGGCTGTTATTTTTATATTATTAAAGGCTAACGATGTTTGACAGTATACTAATACTTTTCGGTGTTGTAGCCCACTGTTAATAACTTTTCACTTCAACTATATAATTAAAGTACGTCAAATTCAACTTGGAGCTCTGCGGATCGTTAACCAAGTACTGCAAACAATACTAAGTGAAGTAGTTATTTGTTTATATATGTCACGATTTTCATTAAAATCTGCTTAGCAAAGGCCAACTAATTTTTACACTAGATTATTCTAAACCTGCCAAAGAGTTAATTTTCTGTTTACGCCTCACCATTTATCATTAGACAGAAATAATAGCAAAAGTAAGTACATTAGACAAACAGTAAAAAACTTGTTCAATTTAGCTTGACGTCACATTCTTCTTCCTCTAAGTTAATTTTCGAATTTCACATTGGCTACCTAAGTGAACGGAGTTTTCAACAACAGGCGAATTAACGCGGATATTTCATTGCGTTCCTTTATCTTGGAAAGGCTTTTTGCAACGCTTACATACTAGTATAGCTTAAAAGTTACGCTAACATGTGTTGGTGAGATCTCTGCACGATGTCTGTCAACTTACTTCTCTCTTCCGTTTGTTCTTACTTGTTTCTTTGAGTCTGCGTGCATTTGTGTGTATGCAATCTCGGTTCACAGTGCCGCTCAACTGGAAATAGAAATTTAGCTAATTAGCTTAACAGAGATTGGTTGGTTAGTTGGCTGACTAACGATCTGCCTAAATGGAAGATGTCGTAGCAGTCCAGCAGCGCTTACTGCCTTCTATTTGACGCTGAGCTCTACGAAGGAGCAGGAGATTAAGGGAAACACCTAGCCTCGGCCCTGTTGCAAGCCCCGCTCCAGGCACAATACCTATCTATATATATATATAAGAAATATAAGAGTGAAAGCCACTAAACACCCGAACAGTCATGCTGGTAACGATGCCAATAGGGTATGCCCCTCAGAAGCATCACTACCATTTAGTCACCTACTTTATAAAAGCTGTTTGCAGGAGTTCGAAGTATCAGTTCCTCAGTGAGCTGCGAGCAGCGGACGGCGACTCCGTAGATAAAACGGAAATGAGAAATAATTGATGTTGATAATGATTATAATTAATTATTGGAGTTTCAAACGGACAGGTACAGACACGCGTACCTATAAGCACACGCAGGAACATACGCAAGCGCGGATGTGCGCGCAAGCATATCCACATGTACAGACACTTTTCGCGCAACATAGTTTGTCCTTTCCTATTTCTTTCGATCCCAGACATTGTCTTTGCAGGTGTAGACGTCTGAATGTCGGACTAGCCGAGAATGATTGGTAACCCTCATTTCGATCTGATGCACGCGGCCGGGTGACCAGCAATTGATAATAGATTGCCTAGGCCTATTTGTCCATAGTTAGTCAGGCAGGCTGTCTTTAGGAGGTGACCCTATAGCTAATCTACCTAAGCGCACGCCATTGCTCGTTGCTCCTATTAGCGAAAGGAAGTTGGAGTCCGCGTGCTCGATGAACACTACCGATCAGAGAGTAGTCTGGATAAGACGCACTGCTATTTGAGTCGCCTGACTCTTTTGTTTAATATGTGCCTAGTACAGTAACGCAAACGCTGGAGTTGCCTCATACTTCAGAGCTTTACGAGTTCGGGATAATTGCGACTGTAAGAGATCTATTGCTTGCCAACCCGCGCTTCCGTTCATCGTCGGATGCCTCTTTGTCCATCGCCCATTCTCAACTAACTCTGCCTAAATTGCCGCGAACTGTCTCGACACGGTCCCTTTCAACAGAAGGTTTCGATATATTACAGAGGTGCCACCCATCTACTGCCGTTGCAAGGACCGGGAGAGAGTTGAAGGTGTGATCAAGTGATCCGTGCAACTGATCTGCTGACGGCACAGAGCCAGCCCGCCACTAAGTTGAGCAAAAGGCGGGGGTGTCAAAGCCTTTGTGATATCTGTTGATTGTGTCAAGAGCAAAAATAATTGGTATACAGGGATCAGGGCCGGTCTGCTATTATCGGTCCAGGTGTTCAATGAATGAGATTCTGAATCTGGCGTCTGCTGTGTCTAAGTGAACTGGAAGTTTTGGTCGAGCTTGTATGATTGCGTAATGAAAGACCGCACGATGTATTAGAACAATATATAACTTGCCAAATTTTCTTATTTTTGGCTCTTTCTACCGTGCAAACTCTGTTCCGGGATTCCCTTTTACCTATAGTATCAAGCAAGGTTGGGTCTTGCTGGAGTTTCTTCAGCAGACCAATGAAATGGCGCACTAAGTAATTACCACCTGTGATTATTGCTTGTTCATAGTTACCATGGCAACGCGCTCAAAGAGATACGCATTAATCACCCGGTTCACAAGGCCCCAGTAAGTAAAGTACGCTATGTAAAAAAAAATATAGGATAGTAAGGTTTAGCGTCTGTGCTTAACTTTACCGATGGAAAATTGACACCCAACTTGGGTGATGCATTTGGATAAGTGCTAGGTATTACAGAAGGAATTAATTATTTCGCTGGATTAGCTAGCTTATGGCAATATGATTCGTTTCGTTACCATTTAACTTTACCAAGGAGCTAATGTTAGTGCTTCTGTTATTCTCAAACATTGTTCCAGCCATTCAAACGTAATATTATCCAGAGACCGCATTACTACTTATTAAAAATACACGAACTTCTCACGGCAATGGGAGCAACTGCAAGCCTGTTCAAGGGAACGACCGATGGCTCTGATAAAGTCTATCAGCAGAAAGCCAGACGGGGAAATGAGCAAAGGAACAGGTTATTATTCATCAGTTTCTACCCATTTATTTTTCGCTTCAGCGCAGTCTGTAAGCATGGCTGCAGGACACCAGGACGGGGCGATAGGACATGTGCACTCTGCAGGGCAGAGTCCTGCCCTCAGGAGCTTGCTAGAGTCTTGCCCGGGTCGGAGGCGATAAAGAGGGTGGCCGATGCCTCTGCCAGGCAAAGCTGTTAGCTTCATGAATCTGAACATTGTATTGGATAGCCAATTGAGACAGTTCTACCTCGACTCATACTATAATATTTCATTAACACATATACACCACTCATGATCATCGCAGTGCCTTCAAACCGTTCCTTTTTCCTTCTCTCACAGATGCGTACCTATGCAAGCGTAGTACGCATACATATATACACAGGTATGTTC
The DNA here is from genome assembly GCF_002443255.2 of Varroa destructor. Lineage (NCBI taxonomy): Eukaryota > Metazoa > Arthropoda > Arachnida > Mesostigmata > Varroidae > Varroa > Varroa destructor. Next base: position 13,632,019 of record NW_019211455.1, on the reverse strand, counting down.
AGCATGCACGTATCGCCGCATAATCCCTCATGACATACCACTTCTTACACAACACCCATCGTCAAGGGATTTGCAAGCTGAGCATCTCAAAGTATACTTGATTTAGAGGGGAACGTGTTGTTTATATGCATCCTGCAATAAATACTTTGGACTATTTACTGTCTGATACAAAAATAATATTGGACTGTTGTAATCACTGACGTTCACAGTGGCCTTTTTTCGTGCTCACAAAGAGGAGCTTTGTTATTTAGAACTGTTAGACCTGTTCTTTCATTGGTAGCCTTTATTGCCCGATAGCCTGGCCCTTGCTCTCAAGGAGTTAAAGTAGGGACGGCTGGTTTAGAGAAGCGAAGTTGAAGGTAACTAACGCGACCCAGACAAATTGGATATCACACTTCTCAGCAAGGAGAAAAGGTGCAGCTAGATTGGAATACGGTCGGTGATGCTTGGCTGGTAAAGTAGTGGAGGCACTTGTTCTAGTCACAGTAAACGCCTTTTTCGTTATATGCGACTTGTGGGGTCAACGCAGGTAAAGGCTTCGGCTTCGTTTTCGTCCTAGTTGCCGTGGCTGCGCCTTGCTTCTACGCTGAGGTTTTGCCGTCTTCCTTACGGAGGAGGGCTTTCGCTGGTAGTCAGCTTGGTGGTGCAAGCTCACTCGCTTCGTTCCGTGATTTTGCCTGTCCATAGCCTTTCTGCATGCTATGGATGCAGCAACGATGGCTACCGCAGCACCACTTGCGGCAGCAAAAGCACTTGCAGAAGTGGTAGCAGCTGAATGTGCAGACTCCATCCTACTCCATTCTTTTGTATCTTCTTTCTTAGCCGCGGCTCCTTTAGGTCGAGTGTTCACGGCGCTGCCATTGATGCTTCGTGTTCGGCGCGAAGTTCCCTTGGGCTTTTCATTGGACGGACGGACATTCTCGGCCCTTGCCTTAAGATCCTACTCGGTGTTGGCTGCATATGGCTTGCCCTAACTGCTATGTCGGATTGGTTAGGTTTCCGCTTACATGGCCAATGTACAACACACGCAGGGCTCTTGTTCAACAAGGCCTGAACACCCTACTGTTAGATTCGGCAGTCTAGTTTTGCCTAATTGATCAGCTGGTGTCCGACAGTGCTGTCTCTACCGAGACAGGGACAAAGTTACTGCTTACTGGCATCTAGAAAGCTGCGTTCAAACCTTACCGCTACTTGTCGATTTTCCCTGATCTTGCTAACTGGCACTCTGTCTGCCTGTATGCATAGTTACGGGCCTTGCGTGACTAAGAACGTATAGATTGAAAAGACTAGTGTCGTAACATGCTATAATAGCATACAATAGCGCAGACCGACTCGTCATATGTTTTGTGTTCGTAGACATGCGTGACAACGCTCCTTTATATACAGGGCTATGGCGATTATAGTGGTGACGGGTGCAGGCGTAATGATGGCAGATTTTGCCGCCGATATCGGAACAAGCAACGGCATCATAATATGTATTGTCCGTCGCAGTGCTACCCGTTATGTATAACAAGAAATATGCATATTCCGTGCAGGACGAGTCGGTCATGGACAGGCAGCACGCGGTCAAGTAGCAAAACTTAGGGCTAGTGCTTGTAGATGGATCACATATATAATTAATACTAATATCTGTTATGGCCTACTATTGTTTAAGATGTTTGGTACCAGGCTGCTACCTTAGCGATACCAAAGCCTAGGTAAAGGCGGGCGTATTCCTTGGGGTCGTCATTGTGTAACGCAACGTATGGTGCTTTTGAGAGAACCGTGTGAACCAGTGGAGGCCATCTCAACTGTTTCTAGTTTTGACGTCGCTGTGAGCCGCGCAAGTTCTCAAAGTTTCCGTTACTAACACAGTATTCTTTTCCTCTTCTATAAAGAGGGCTTGAGTAACATCCTTTACGTCAGCATAATCAGGGCAGAACCTATCTGATGTCGGCCGACGAGTGCGACGCTGAGCCGCTACAGTTGGACTTATTTTCGCCGAGAATTTTTTTTCCTTATACTTCACACCGCCAACCTGGATCTTCATTTAACGATAGTACAGGTTCCTGAAAGGAGTTGTGAGTGTCTACCAGGAGAGCTGGACGGGCTCACTTGTTGTTCCGCACCTTGCAAGACGCATTGCGTCCTACACAAAGAATGTCCCTCCGCATTTCTCATGAAGTCAGTGTTACCTACGTACACATACCTTGCATTAATTTCATTCTGCAAAAATCTAGTGTCTAGTCGACCAAGATACCCTTTTCCTTTCAGAACCTTGCTAGTCTTCTTAGCATTTAGTTATCATACTCTAGCTGGTCATGTCTCTGTCACGTCTGTGTATGCCAGTTCAACCATGGCTGATACTGTAGACAGTTCGTTCAAAATGACGGTTTAATTATTCTCTCTAAGTCTAGGCCATGCGTTATACTCGCTGTAACGCCTGGCAGAAACAAACATCCCTTGAATTTTGTAGCGAAGCATGGCTGAGCAGTCGTGACCGATCAGTTAATGACCTTGGTCATTAAAAGTCAAAGATTGTCCTTTTTGCTTATGAGCAATCCTTATAATAAGAGGGAAGTGTGTATTAAAATTGAATCCTTTGAATATTGAACTTTACTATTGGCATCGCAGTCCACAGAAACCTATGAAGAGATACGGTTCGACCATTATATGGTAGTGCAGCGTTCGTTGCTAATCGTTGGCAATGTATGAGCAAACTATCAGAATAGAGAATCTATACACATAGGTCAAGACCTAGCATAGATATAGCCTTTTAGTAAGTTACGTAATACTAATTAGAATAATTTTGGTGGTCCAAATGACATTAGCTAAAAGTTGCTTACTATCAAAAACGGATCATTTTATCTGAGGTCCTTAGCTAAAATCCTACTTGCATATATTTGAAAGAAACGGAAAGAGCCAAAAACAAAGCTCATACTAAAGTAACTTCTACAAAGCACGATTTTATTCATCCCATCTGGACCCGTCAGTCCTTCTCCTTGAAGTATTCACTTCTTTTACGAACCGAACTCAGCCTTTACTTTTCCTTCGTTTACTATCTAGATCGCCTGTCTTTTAGTGCTCAGTGTACCCACTGAACCGTTTTAGTCTCTAGCCAGTATGGGTCACCTTCTTTGTTTAATATGTAGTCCGTCCGTTGATATGAGTATTGTTATTTCGACTCTACCCCACACGATTTACAGTTGCTAACCATTGTTTCACCCACATAACGATGATGTATACGCCAGTCCGCTGCGTTGCTTGTAGCGTGGGCCATTCGGCTCTCGGAGACCATTCAGATCTAAGTGAAACAACCATGTTGTCTTTGTTGTTGTCACCGTTGTTATCGCTGCTGAAGTGGCGGTGTCAAGCAGTCTAACTTTCCTTCGTCACGTTGGTCCTGTTCCGTAAATCGGTGGATCCCTATTCGTTGCCTGTTGTTGCCTACTTACTGTTGCTACTTGTTGGCTACAGTCCGTTGTCGTCTGCGGAATCTTTTCTTTTGTCCCGATTGAGTTTGACTGGCCTTTCGTTTTCCAGCAACGTCAACGGCCACGTCGCGCTAGTCTAACGTTCTGTCATGTGCTGTTCGTTCACATGGAGCTTGTTCATAGAGCCTTTTACGTGGTCTTCTATGCGGTCTCCATTAATTCCACGACTCGGTCAACTTTTAGTCGCGACGGGGACTCGACGGTCAACAACGCACCGCTGGCAACTGGCCATGACGGTAGTCAGCGTTTGTATTGTTTAGTATGCGACCACGGCTCTATAAAGTCGGTATAAGTCATTTGCAAGCGTTCGTAGTCATCTTTAAGTGTGCTTGTAGGTGTGATGGCAGTCTTGGTGCTAGCGCTAGTCGCAGAAGCTCTCACCTTCCAGGCTGTAAAGCACAGACGACTCGCTGGGGTTATGGCCGACACAATACCACCACCGACTGGAGATCCGACTCACCCAGCGATCCTTGCGAATGAGGCTCACCGTATGTGCCACTATGATGGTTCGTAAGTTAGGGCATGGAAGTTGTACGGATGTATGAACTTACACGAGTTTGGTGTACATAGTATTCCGTAGGCTGACTATCGCAGCGACGAACTCAGCCACGCAGATGTGAGTCAACTGCTAGCACGTCTGCACATCTCTGCACACCGTTATGTTGCAACGGCGGCTGTTTGTTGTCGATGGAGACCGCGGGCTATCTATTGCAGGTGGTGCGCCCTCGCAGACACCGACCAGAAACTAGCCAAAAAGGTGAACGAAGGCTACTATAGACGAATGGGGGACACACGATAGGTTCGGGGGTACGGGAAAGGCGGGATGGCGATGTGGCGGCCACCGCCCAGCTGCCGCGGCAGGAGTCGACAACGACAGCGATGGTCTCTTGGCTTTCGAAGGAGGGTTGAAGAGGCCCGTGGTATGTTCTCCGTTGCGAAAAGCCCAGGCGAACGGGCACGGCAGGTGTCTGGGCAGTCCGCAGAACCCACTGAGCTGCAGAACCACTCCCGTTCCCATTTTGCCAGCTAAGAAAATGAACACAGAGCCTAGCCAGCGATCGAGCAGGCGCTGATTCTGCTACTAGCCCTATCTTTGCTACTACTGAGGCTAGTGCAGCCACTACCATCAATGCTACTGCCTCTCAAATAGAAAGGATCGGCTGTGTGGTAAACGGCAGAGCGGGGCGTGAGGCAGCAAGAGCTCTCGTAGTATAGTGGTCATGCTTCTGGCTGCGACTCTGCTTTCACCGGGGGAGTTCCTACCGTGCTGTAGGATTTCGGAAGAAGCAGATGCTTCCTACCAAGCTGCCGCAGAGGTGGCTGAATTATTGACAAGAATCAACAGGAAAAGAAAGTGCGGTTCCAGCCCAAGTCTGCAACCCAGTTTGCCGACGACGGTAACAACGGAAGGTCGCTACCATTGCCGCTTTCGAGCAATAGGGCGAGCGCGATAGTGCTGAAAGCAGCATCACTAGCCGCCGCACCAGGAGCTATGTCGCAGGTAGATGGGACGGGCTTGCTGTGAGTTCTTATGTGTCATAAAAGCCTCTGTGAGAGCTAAAGAGTTCGCTAGGTCCCAGACGAACCGGACCCTTCGCAGAAGGGAGAGAACAAAAGAAATGGGGGCGACGAGAGAAAGAGAGGCGCAAGATAGAGATGGCGAAGTAGCTGTGAAAGCTGCAATTGAATCGTTGGAGGCGTACTGTTGATGCCAGTAGCGGTAGAGTGACGTGCGGTCTGATGTGAAGCATAGAAAGACCTGAAAAACCCCCAGAGCCTCAGAAGGTGGACTGTTGGGCTGAAGCTAGAATATAGCAAGGGAGAATGGAAAGAAAATAGAGTCAGGAGTTCTGATGGCGTCAAGGCGAATTACCTGCGTCACCGTCGCCTGGCTGCAACAAAGAACTGCTCATGGATTCTGTTGTTACGGCCGGTACCCAAGTTCTGACTTGTAGCACCCACGAACGTACGTGCCACTGCCGCTTGCTCCGGACTGCCTATTGCTGCTACCACTGTCATCTCTCACCTCCATTTCCTTCTAATAGCGGAGCGCCAGAGCACCGCAACAAAGAAGAGTGACAACACTGACTGAAGGGAAGTGTAGGACAAAGTGATAATTGCAGATGTTCTATTTAGGCTATGTCGACAGTATGAGAGGACGATGAGACACAGAATGAAGATGGTAGTGCCTGAAACACAAATACACACATATACGCATTTACAGATCGAGAAAGTCATGCTAACAAAGAAGGAGAGAGACTAGATGCATACATACCGTCTACCATACTGGAATGAGAGAGGCAGCAGCAGCAGCACAATTTGAATTCTTGTATGCGGGTGTGTAGGCTACATACAGAAGCATAGTCAGCTTACTTCAGCTCGTAGTGACCTTTTTGGTCCTCTCAATTAGTAGAAAATTGCCTTTAAGAAGCCTCCCTTCCTCACCCGACCTTTCCCGCTCAGAAGTGGAGAGCTGGGCCATTTCCAAACTTTTATCTACCGTAGCCGCTATGACAAATCGGCGGCACCCCAATCGCAGCGCATTGGGCAGCAGAACTAGCCGCGGCTGCTGCAATAGCGAATCGGGTGAATTGCTGTAGATGCCAATCGGATGAAGTCGGTGTGCCGTCGGTTCAGTCTGTTGGCGTTCGATCCAACTGCCCTGATGAGTATTCCGCTTTGCCCATTCGCGCTTCTCGTATCTTCTGTTTATTCGGAAAGCTGATGGCTCTTCCATATTGGAGGTTTATACCATACTGAGGAAAGAGTCAGGCTCAGCACCGGGACAAATCCGGCAAAGAGGGCAAGAGGGACAAGCGGATTGCAGGCCCTGAACACGAACAACTCACCATTCACTACGCCTACGAGGGCCTATGCTCCATGTGAAGCCGCGGTTGCTGATTTTGTACTGTCGGAGAGCGGGGCGAACCCTAAGGGTGGCCGAATGAAGAGGACCAGAGAGCCAGAGCCTATAGTTTGCGGTCTCCTGCGTTCCTGAAAAGAGGGCAGGAACAGATATTTTCGAACTGTGAGATGGAGAGCTTGTTTAATTGTGATGGAAATGGGATAGGTTTTAACGCAATAGGGCTGATGTGAACCACCGTTAGTACCATATGGAACACCGAGTAATCGACGCAAGTGCAACGATGCCAAGCGCGTAACAATACAAATGCGTCTCGCCGCAATACGGGTTCACCTTGGGTAGGTGATGACAGTGCTGGCGGCTGTGCCAGCATCTAGATGCATTCCTGTTTGTGAGCACGAACCATCGTTTCCGAATTTGCGAATTACCGACCAAGGCTCACGCACCTACACGAGGAGCGGGAAGCTCACAAAGGTCCGTGCCTGGACGCATTTGGCGCTTGTTGTAAAGTTGGCAAACGAATGCAGAAGGAGTAAGCGGCCTCACGTCTTACTTTCCTTCATCGTCCGAAGGCGTCTGTGGTGCCTGCCATCCTGCCTGATTTATAGGTCCTTTCTGCTAAAGGGCTGGGTAACAGTAGTAGTAGTAGTAGTGGTGGCGGTAGAGTGTAGTGCTGCTTTGACGCGGCACATGCGCAGAAGCTAGGAGCACAGGCGGGGCAAAATAGGTACCCGCAGATTGGGGTCAACAACGGCATTTTACGACGATGCTTTTGTAGAGATCTCCTACTTATAGGCGATTGTTTACACGTTGACTTGGCTGATCATAATAGAACACTAGACCTATAGAGAGTACTAGTGGTAAGAAAAATGGTAGTCTAAGTAGTATTCTATTGATGGGTAGTGTCGTCACAACGCTAGTCTCGTTGTCCATCACCTTGAGCGTTTGTTGCACGGTTGTACCGCCGAGCACATCCGCCCCCCATCAGTCACATTTCGCTGTAGAATCTTCCTTTTACATGTGAGTTTGTGAGGGAATGCTGGAGGTAAGTGCGTCACGGTGTGCGTTGTCCTCATGGTCGTGTGGGTGATTGAAGTGGATTGGCAGGAAGACGGTATCGCGACCACTACTCGTTCAGACTACATCCCTAACCTACGCTGACGTCAGACAATATGTTTTGTAAAAAGCAGAAGAGAAAAAGAAAGCTAGACAGGGAATGTTCGTGAGAAGCAGGGGATAAAAAGAAATTTCTAAATGACCTGTCGCTCGTTCAAGCCTCCTCCTCCTTCTCTTTCTCGTCCGTACGCAATCTTTCCAATTGCAAGATCCATGTCGTATCAGTAGTAGATAGCAAAGTTGAGGAAGTTTGATGTTGATGATACTAGTGCTGATGCGCCCACGCTGTCAGGTTGTGGTACAGCAACCCAGTGAGGCAATGGGGCCAACCTATGCACCTACATTTCGGCCCCAGTGGGAACGAGAAGCGCGAAAGATTTGCTGGTCATAGCCGATGAACATCTGAGCAGCACACTAATATAGAAAATGTAGGTAATGGAAAGCCTCTCGTATTCGCACAGTGATATGTCGTTCTTCGAAAGAAGTGCGTTTGGATGAAGTGAAGAGAAATCGGGTGATCACGATGCCGTTTGGGACGCCGTACCCATGGCCGCTGTATCATTAAGAGTCCGACGCAGAGGCAAGAACAACAACTCTGCTGCCTGGAATTTCAGCCAGACCTAAACGTTGATGAATCGACATCTGCCCATTGAGATCTATAAGATTTTCTCAATGGAAAAAACTTTAGATCCAAAATTTAACACGGACTGAGATGTTAATTTGAAGTATTTGAATATTAATTGGCTAGTATTGAACAATATACCAACTTCGTTATAATTGACGAAAATGACAGTTACATTGTTACTATAAGGAACCCTATCTATATTCTGACCGAGAAAAGCTGAAAGTCGCATATTTTCCAAGCTTACTGCTCGTAATTGGATATTATGCGCCTCATTTACAAAGGATATTAATATATATTAATATCTGTATACATATTGTTTGCTCATGACAACGGCGGAATAAGAAGCCAGTCGAGGGATGGGACATCCAGATCGAGTGAATGCCTATCTTCTCCTCCCGGGCTGGGTCTCGGTGCAATGATGAGCGGTTCGTATTGTTTCCCATTCGAGCAGTTTGCGTCAGTAGCAGAAATGAAAGTGAACACTCATCCTACACCTCAGATGCAGCCCGCCTCGTCTTTTCACCCTTTGCCTTTGATTATTGCCTTGCCTGCAGCACCATTCGCTAGAAGTACCATCAACACACGCTGCCATTTCCCCACTACCACTTCTGCTGTTGTTCTTGCTGGTCCATCTTTGCGGCGTTCTTTCTGTCGCTATTTCTTCGGCCTGCTGCTGCGCCCTCTTGGGCCGTTGAGTCATCTTTGGTTTTGCGTGCTACGCTTTACCAGCCAAATAGCTAGCTAGCTAGCTAGGCCTGTTCCTTCTCTTGAGTTCCTTCGCTCTTTTTCCAGAAAGCAGAAACATCTGTACTGCCCGCTTTCACCCGCGCCTCGACGACACAGACGCCAATGCTTCTATCGCTGTCGCCGCCGTGGCTTTTATTTATGGTCCTGGTTGGCCCTATCCATCCTGCGTATACGGCTTTGTTGCCTTCACACCATATCGCTGCTCGCCCTGTATCGAGCATCTTTTTCCCTCACGCTGTCTCTCTTTCAATTTCTCCGGCTGCTCGCAGCAGGGTTGACTCCGCTATTTTGTTCCTTCATTTACCCTGGTGAAACCTATGCCCTGCAGTAGCATCCTATAGTGCAGCTGATGTCGGGTGCCTCCGTTGGTACTGCTGTTTCGGCTGCCCAATATAGGACGGTATAACCTGCTGTTTAGGGCAGACTTGTGCCGATAGAGAAGATCTCGAAAGGAAAGATTTGTGGAGAATGGAGAGGACACACGGATGAAATCTCGATGGAGAGGTATGGGCACCTTATGACCTATGGCTTTGTTGGTCGGACCTGAGTTGGTCTGCGAGGTCTAGCTCGGTAGTTCGATGGGCTGCTCGCTCCCTCCTGCTTTACTGGCTTACCAGCAATGAGACAACGGTGTGACCAAAGCAGAGTCCGTATAGCAAGCTACTTACTACAGATTGTGTCAGCATTGGACTCTCAAAGGGTGTATCGGTTTGTTGGTAGTAGCCAAATGTGAGGGTGTCTGGCGAAGGCGAACAACAGCTGTAATGGAAGCAATGTCGGCGGTTCCATCGTCTGCAGGCGGACCGGAATGGAAACCGCTAAGAGAGCTTGCCCCTAGCGCCTGTAAGCCAGCCACAGAGCTGCCGCTAGTGCTGCCGACGTAGCACGACTGGAATGTTCGTCTGTGAGTCCCCTACGAGGCGAAATCGCCCAAATGTTCCGGCATGCAGTCCAACATGTCCCTTTTTACTGTACACCGTCCTGTCTCCCTAGTTCTAGCTGTGACGACGGCCCCGTCGTATCCAGTAGTCGTAGGCCGAATTTGTCTCTTCCTCGCTGACTCCCTCTTTTGAACACTACATGGCCTCGCAGCTTTCCAGAATGTTATGGCGCACGACGAAAAAAGGCGGAACTAGGACGGCAGCACTAGTGGGGTAGCGAGTAAGGTCGTGCTGGAGTGTGTGCGTCCTTGGGGGCTACCCGATAACGGCGTTAATGTCGACGCCTCCTCTTCGTCAAGTCTCCATATTCGTTTCCACCGGCACCCTAAATCCACTAGGATCATGTTACTTCTGTAGCACCAACACCGTTCCCACACTTTGAATCATTGCCACTAGAACCGCGGTGGTTGTCGCGACCAGAGCCGCGACTGACAGAAACGAGCTACGATGGTAACTGAGGCAGGCTCGGTCAGCACCAAACCAACACAGGACGTAAACTTACAAAGGATCACAGCAAAGCAATGATCGACTGACGTGATTTATAACTGGTGACAGCTGTGGCTTGCATCGATACCCTTTCTTGCCGGCTTTAACTTTCCCTCTTGCGGCCGTTTGTTCAGATTCGGCTGACGAGCCCTACCCAAGGTCGGGTCGAGTTCGTGATTGATCAACTGCTGTATAGCCTTTTTTGCTATTTCGTATTTTTCCCTATTCAAACTAGACGCGTAAAAGTATCTCTGTGTGCGTTGCTGCGCCGGGCGAATGTTTACTGGGAGTCATTTTTTGCCTATTTTTTTCCATCAGAAATTGATTTTTCTTTTTTTTTGCAATTGCTGATTCAGGCCCGACATCAGCGATAGCCTATGACGAAAGTAATTTTAATAACGCTGAGGATCATCACGATAGAGCGAACGGACGTTTTTTTCGAAAAGTACTCCTCAATTTGCGCGGTTCTTTTTTGAAACGCGCAAAGGTACGACTTGACGCGCAGATGCTAGTGGCTGTGTAAACAGTCGGCGAATGATCTTTACGTAGAGATTCCATAAAATACACGCACGTGTCAATGAGTCTTTCTGTTATTGACGGCCACGTTACGTGTGTATTTACTTTACCTATCAATTCTGGCAAACTTCACTACAAGGATGTCAAGCTGCACATATACGCACGATTCTTTAATAAAGGATTAAATAAGTTCCGTGTGCACAATGCAATACAAAAGGGCGTTTGTTGATGTTATCGAAATTTTTTTACCAATGTGCTAGATGAATATGGATTAATACGCGCATCAAATGCGTATCGTCTAATATATGCGATTATGGCTTGTCGTTGCATTCGCGCATCTTGTCCTCCTCGCCCTTTTTTTTCATTTACGGCTCTTTTATACGGTGTGAGCCGTCGCGGCTGCTACCAGTCTCGCATAGTGTACGGCCAGCAAAATAGGGTTGGACGTCGTCGTAGTGCGTCTTTGCGCGTATGTCTTAATTGGTGCTGTCGTCTTCGCCGCCGCTGTTTCTACAAATGGCACTACGTCTATTTCTAAGTTCCATCAGTCGCCCGATCGTGCCCGTTACACGGCCCAGTGGTTGTGGAACAGACTCGTAGTAGAAAGCTGAGTCAGTGGAGCTAGTTTCGGTCGTCTGCTACTCCAGTTCTTGGGCACGCGGGCTCTCTAGAACTAACTCTGGCTAGGTTTCGATACCTTTCCCATGTTATGTCCCAACTTGGGTCTGCGTTCATCCCCTGTTCTGCACTAAAGATCTCATTTTGGGCGACCTTCGAGTTAATAAGATAAGGTGGCCATATTCGTGAAGCTCAGGGACGACTATGTCGGCGAACGCAACGACACGGACGCCGCCTATGACGAGAAATGCAGCCAGAACCTCCGCCTCTCATTTAAGCCCCATTCGAGTTTTACGCGTACCCCCTACTGTGATGTGCTCTTGTCTATGTGCTTATTTGAGTTTCTGTTTACCTGTGTTCATCTTCGTGTCTGGGTGCGCCTTAGTCCATTCGTTCGTTTGCGTCTTCTTTACCGCGCTTTTGTCGTCTTCAGTTTCCTTTTTGTTCTACTTGTCTTCATTGCGGTTGCTGTGTTCGTCTGCTCTTTCTTCTTTTTTTCCATCTCCGCTTTCCGCTAAGCTCTATGGTTGTCTTCCGCTTATCATTCGCTGCATTTCAACTACTATTACTAAGGGCTACGAGTGCTGGTAGCGTCTGCGCGGTGAAGGAACTCATGGTACCGGCAACCTGACGTATCCCTGGCGCAGAAGCCCCTCTGATTCCAGGGCCCACCAATCTAACAAACGATTCCACAGACAAGAGGGTTTTCCGCCATACCGCAGCCTCGTTTGACGTCCTTGTGCTTGGCGTGTGTGCGTGCACTGTTTGAGTCCTACGATGAGAATGAAGCCGTAGTCGGCCGCAGCAACGTTACCGGAAGAGTGCGCTTCCTATGTTGACGGTGCTGCAACTTCAAGTACAATTCGTTTGATTCACTTTTGCTGCTCGTTATCGTTCACACAGTCCTCTCTTCCTCTTTCTCACACGGAATTTCCTTCTTATTTCTCTGACGTCCACTAGCATTTGCCAGTCCCGACCTTTCGTTTCATCATCCCATTCAGCGGCCTTTTTCTTTTGCTCCCCGATTGCCAAGGTGGTACTCATGACTCGTGGTACTTTGGCAGACGTGTTTGGCCCAGCTTCGTCGATGTGCCACATGCTTTAGGTCAACAACTAGACTGGTCAGTTTAAATCTCCCACTCCCTGTACGACCGGTGCAATCCCCCAACTTCTCAATTAGCGACAAATCAGGCAATCTTTTATCGATACTCCCGTCGTTTTCGTACTGTGCTTAAATCTCCATTCGATCTTCGTTGGCTGATACAAGAATAAAGGCTCCAGTTGTCTATGGTTTGCTATGCCACGTACATGCGCGTCGTATATGCGGCCGCCGTTGCAACTACGTATAATATAATAACGTGACGTGGCAGTGTTTTTTCCCCGAGTCGTGGCTTTTCTCGTGGGAGCCAAAGAGGGCAGACGCTGAACAGCTGGCTAGTTGCGGCCCAGCAAATATTAGCATACAGTTAGAGACGGGGGCAGAAAGGGGATCTATAAGAGGAGCAAAGCGGGAGTTTTGGTGTAAAAGACATGAACAAGACAGAGACTCTATCGGAGCCTTCTATGCCCCTTTTGTCGCTGCTGCTGTCTCGACGATGCTACAAGAACGTCGCCTTTTTCTGGCTGTCGTCAACGCTCAATGCAGCAGCGAATCGGTGTTAGTGAAATAAACAAGGAAAAGAAAGTATAGGCGGGGGGCTGCAAAGAATGGCTGACTTAAGGTTCGGGGTGAGACAGGACCAAAGGTTTCTACACCAGCCATAGCAATTTCGTTGTGTAAGTGGATGTTCCGAGGACCAACCGCTAGAAAGTTACAATGCAGAGAAATGCATGGTGAGGCAAGGTGAGCGATAATTATAGGCTTTCCAACTGTCGACTGCCTCACTGGGTGATACATGACGGCATAGTATTCCCATTTTTTTCAACCCGCCACAATATCTCCTTGAGTCGCGTGCCTCTTTTTAATACTATAAAGGGTAGCGCTACTGGATAAATGTTGCTTTTGTTTTCAGCTAGCAACCTTAACCATATGGCGCATGTGTACATACAAGCATATACGAGCCATAGGTAATCGCTGCTTCTCGTTAGATACACTCTTTTACTAGAAGCTGGTACTGCCCTTGTTCGAGATGTCCTTCCATTATGCTGAGTCGTTATATAGTTCGATAGATGTTACCCATGCGTGAAAATAGCAGGCGGAAGAACACTATTTTTTATAATACTTAGACGGACACTCTACGAGAGGTAGCGCAAAGCATGGTCGAATGACGTCTGCTAGTTGCTACTGTATGAAGCATTCTTCTGTGCATCTGTCTTGAAGCTGGTCTTTTGCTCGTCGTCTTGTTTTTCTTTTTCTCAGTACCTGGACAACTGAAAGGCTGCGAATAGGTGTAGCTTCCATAACGCATTTTGGCTGCATCTGGTGACGCGGTAGTGCAAAACGGAGAATGAGATGCTTCATATACCCCGAACTTTTAAAGGAAGCAATACTCCAGGCACGAAAGCATGTTTCCTCTAGCTACCGGCAGCAGTAATGAGGACTCGTCCATTCGTCGTTGTCGTTATAACGTGTAATAGGGATAGTAACGGAAGTGACAACATGCAATGGTTAGTATGCGGCGGCAAACCAGCACGCAGCGTGCATTTGGGAGTGGCAAGCAAGAAGCAGAGGCACTAGAAATGACGTTGGAATCATGGGCTGGAACAAGGAGAAATGAGAACTGAACAAATTTTAGTCCGACAATAATAACAACGGCAAAAGCTAACTGGAACGTAGGTCAACTTAGACACGATGTTAAAAATTCGGAACCACCCTACGTACTTTTGTTTCTAACATAGTTCTGGAGCTAGATGGTATAGATAGCGGCAGTAGGGGTTGAGAATCGCTTGCAGAAAGAAACACGTTACTCGGATATGGTGACCAGAGGTGAGTCCGCGCGCAGAGCCTGCATTCCTTCTCCAACTAAACTTTGCTCGAATTTGGCTTTCTCCTGAATCGAAAATCGTTTCCAGTTCTATACCTGTTATTTGTTTTTGTTTTTCGGCTTACATTTACACCCGATAGCACCGTGTACCGAATGGCCAGCTAAGAGCCTGACTGCACACCTGAACACGACATTGTACGACAAAGAACGAATAATAAAAATGAACAGAAAGCGAAAACAGCAGAGGGAGGCACCGTTGCTAGATACGAAAGCGGCAGACGAAGCACCAAAGCAGTCAGAGACGGATCACCGGGTGAGTAACGTTGAACGTAGGCAACTTGTTCTAAAGCTATATACGACCCCTGCCATTCGTCGCATCGTAGTTTATGTGATTCCATTTTCACACCGACTGTTCCATTTCAATCCGGATTTACATTACGAGATATGGGATGTTAAAGTTTTTTGGATCTCTGTTACGTCGGATGGGGAAAAAATGAAATAGGATAATGAAACAGGAGAAGGATTGATGGGGAAAGTATATTGCGGTGAAGCAAATACGAGGACACGTTTTGCAAGCAATGTAACGATCCACATCTGAATCTACTTCGCATAACTATCCATACGTAGTTACGTAGGATGATTGCATTAGGCGTACAGGGAACATTCCTAGCGTATTTTTTGTCTGCGTGCTTTAATTGTTCGTTTACTCATGCCACAGCTGGATATCTATATGCAATACTTAACGCTCACAAGGCTTTATCAGATTCCAGTGACGCACGTAACATAGAACTGCACAACAATGCCTAGCTAATACAGTAAGAACCAGTAGGTATTAATTTGTACATCTCCGCATCTTCTCATAGCTTCATATCTTATGAAGCTTAGCCGCTCTTTGCTTAATTGCCGGAACGAAGCATAAAACTTATTTTTCTAAGACGAAAAACATATCTACCTACTGCAGAGGAACAAGGTAGCTAATTTATGACTTTTCCTCTACACTTCTCTAAGTACGCTTTCGTCCTCTTAAGTAAGCTCTTTCATTTTTTTTTTTTTTTCGAAACTATGCACTTTGCAGAAGTTCGACAAACGTGCGCGTACGTTTATGCACAGCTGTGTAGGCTGGGTCTAATCCGAACTCTCGTTTCAAACCTAACGTACGCTACTCTAGAAGGACTAACAAACAGGACTACTGGATCATAAACAGGCGCAGCAGCGCACGCTGCAAAAACAGCTCTTTGGTGTTTTGCATGTATATTTTTCTCATATTCGATTGAAATTTGCAGGAACGTCTTAAGATACAGGGCCTATTAAAGATTTGAAATTTAATTAGCATTAATGGTTTTACAAAATGGCTTTACAAAATAAGAAGAAGAATATATGAGAATTACTGAAAAACTACTGAGCGCACTTGGCTTACAGCATTGGGTTTGACGAAGTCGAATCGGTATTGCAGATCGGGAGATATGACCGTGAACGTGTATTTTCATTATCTGCTAACGAAGGCAGATTTGGCATTAATTATCGTATCCACGCTTGTCTGGCAAATGACAAATCAATGGTTTGATGTAAGCGAAAGATTTATTAAGTTTGCTATTGTATCTATAATAAATGTACGTGATAAATGTTGAAGGTGAAGTTTCTAACGTTCTTCTGTACCTTGTTAACTGTTTCCGTTGTTCCAGTACGTTGTCCGCGTACTCGAAATTGTACAAACTGTTCGCAAGGCCCCTCGGACATCATATTACTAGTCCCCATAGTCGCTCTGTTCAGTAGGAAGAATGGGTGGGTAAAGAGAAAAAGATTCCTAAAAAAATGCATTGATCGGTGGCGCTGATATTCATCGACTAACTTTATTATCTTGCATAGCGTATTGCTGCTAGTGAAAATGATCGAAAAGGCTGTGTGGCTGCGTGAAGAAGTGCTTGGCGTTTTCGGGTTAACGTCAGAGGTAAAAACAGGCCTTTAGCGGCACAAGCACTTGGCTTTTGACTGTAACAACGTGACCGACGGGTGCGAAGTGCTTAACCTCGGCGTTAAAGCTGGTACAAACATCTCCCGTCTCTACGTTCCCCCTACATCGCTTGCCGGCCTCAAAGTGGGAGCCCGACGTAAATGGGGAAAGCAAAAAGTAGGGTCTTGTATTGTCCCAAGCGAAGACATCGGGATTTTACCTATCGTGTAAAGAAAACGGCCAAGGAAGTAAAAAGCTGAAAGAAAGCGAAGCTACAAAACTCCTACTAGTAACCAACCCAGAAACATGGCGCGTTTAGTGCCACTTAGCTTTTCTCACCTTTCTTTTTTCGAAGCCTTGAACATAGAAACCTTCCGTTATGACAAGCCCCTCATGTCAGGACGCCCACCGTATGTAAGATAACCTTAGACTATTCCTGGCCCAGAGAACTACACGAAGGAACCCTGCGATCGCTGCAGCTTTTGCTGCTTCTTTGGTAGCGATTTCCAATTCAGTCAGTGTCCTATCACCGGCCGGTCTTCACTGTGGGCGAAGACTACCCAACACCCGTCCACGCCATCACCACTGAAGTTGTTGACTTCGATGTGAGCCGCTGCCGCCGGAGGCGGCCTATAGAAGCCGCTTGGTCTTAACGACTCGACAAGTTGCCTCAGCCGACCAACAACGATGCCGGTAGGCCCTCAGATAGTTCAGGAGAAAGAGGCGAAAATGAGGGAAAGAGAGCGAAAAGGCCAAATTGCTCGTTATCAATTCCACGGCAGGTCCTCTCGGCGGTCACCAGCGGGCAGCTACCCTTTAGCTCTGCTTCTGCGTTGGCAAAGTCGGCCAGACAAACCTCTCCATTAAGGATAGATAGGTATCTCAATTGGTATGGCGTAGAAAGGTATAGCAGGTTGGTGAATTTGTGGCGGTTTACGAGCAGAAGTGGCCGACGCTCTTCTGCTTTCACTACGCGGAGTCGAGTACTACCAAGACGCGAAAGTAGGTTAATGCTCGTAACGGTCGTTGGACGAGGGAAAAACAATACGATTTCTATATGGCTACGCGTGTTGAGAATTTATGGCAATCACTGTGCTATCTATACCTGCCATTGAATCATATGCTACTTGGTGTAAAGAACATCAGATGCTCAAAAGGAATACATGCATTTTTGTAGAAATCTG
The DNA here is from genome assembly GCF_002443255.2 of Varroa destructor. Taxonomy (NCBI): domain Eukaryota; kingdom Metazoa; phylum Arthropoda; class Arachnida; order Mesostigmata; family Varroidae; genus Varroa; species Varroa destructor. The sequence continues at coordinate 13,614,575 of NW_019211455.1, read as the reverse complement.
ATTAAATCAGTGAATATATCTGATCATCGTAATACCTGTAGGACTAGTTAGATCCTTGCAGTATCTATCTAATGAGGCAGCCAAAGTACAGTACGATGCAATGCTTTAATAGTAGGATGGTTAGGCTAAACTACTAAAGACTAAAACAAATAAAACGAATATGTCGGCTTGCGTTCTTCCTATGATAATAGAATTCGGTCAAATTGCTGTCACCTGCGTTACAGGCAAAATAAAAAAAATCAAGCGATCAAAAGCAAAACTCCTTATATACGGTATACGATGTTACGGACTTTCTTAAGCAAGAAGATATGATTCACGCGAATGACAGCCGGCGTCAAAGCATATTAGCACAACCTCATTAATAGTACAAACATTCGCAAGACATTTGAAGATATGTTATGGCAGGCACTCAAGCCAAACATGGTCGGGCTGCCAGTTCCGTGCAGCCTGTTGTATCATGACACGTTTTTTTTTTAGATATGGAATTGAATAGTAGAGAATAACACGCCGTTGTGGTAGTACCGTTCTGTGTTGCTGGCCCCGTCACCCTAGGTAACAGAGTGTGCTCTGTGGGCAGTGTGATACGGCTAGACGATGGTGCAAAAAGCTGAGCTCCAACTCTGTCCCGTTCGATAACCCATAAGTAACAAAATAGCTTTAGTTGCGACAGCTGTTGCGGTAACGTTACCATCGAGAACCTCCAAGGGCTTCCGATGGTGGGGGACCTTGCTGCGAGTAAAGGCAATGGAACGACAGCCCGTCGACGGACATCACGCAAAATAGGACCACGTCGAGCTGGACGGGTCCGCTAGCCAAGTCGCCGCCCCTGGGCTCTAGTCCAAGTAATAGTCTGAGAGCAATGGTGTAGGATTCTCTCTGGCAGGCGTACCGGAGCAACCAGTCGTAACAGTAATAACAAAAACGTAGCACTGCTTGCACGTGGGCGCAACTTCCAGCCTGTTCCTACTCCGCGTTGTTCCTGATCACTGCTTGGTCCGACATTTTGGGTGCAGCCTTGCTTAGCTGTTTAGTAAATGGAATCGCGAATTAGGATCCCTGAACATTACTGGAATGATAGTGACTAGACAGGTCTAAAGCGAAGTGAAGGATCGAGTTGTGAGCTAAGCTGCCAAGCTTAACTGGCTTCACTAGCTTTACAGAAGGGTAATAGGTCTCGTTCATTTGACATGGTTATCTTACGTGGTGCTACGACTTATACCTTTTTTTGCGACATGCCCTGTTACATATGCACTAGGTAGTCGTTTGGTAAATAGCAGTTGGCAATGGTTACTGAAACCGTCTCTGGCGGCGGCCCCCCTAGTTTCTGCCACGCACAACTTTTTGAATGTATACTGCAAATACGTCGCTGAGTTATTACCACCACTTGCTACTGCTACGAACACCAACAACAGCGATACCTAAAAGACCACCGAATGCAAGATTATGTGGCACATATGCATATGTGCATCAATGACGTGACCACGTTGCCTGACACCGGCTGAGTGACCACCATCAACCGACGCTAGAGACCGTAGCAGCCGTGGAACATTATGGAAACACGGAAATGGGCTGGAATGTGACACGATGATCGGTTGCCCCGTATGACATATACATATGCACACACCCAAATATACACACATGCGCACGTAAGACGGTATACGGAGCACCGCTAGTGGTGGGAACAGCAGATAACAAAAGAGATTCAGGCGCGTCCAACTGTTTCGCTGCTGCCTGCTGCGTGAAATATTATAACCATCGCCTGGAAACCACTGACCTGCCGCAAGAGAAACAGGGACGCGTATTCGTCCCCACTCCGCCTGCGCTCTTTCAAAGTGGGCATAACCAGCTACCCGCAAAGGGGCAGCTCATTCTTTCGCTATGAGCAAGGCATTCTTTCTCAAGAAAGAAATGGGCTATGTACGGACACAGGAACGGGTTTGTATCCGTTAACTTTGAACGACTTTATACCAGCGAATATGGAGTATAGGAGTAAGTCCGTAAATTACAACCCAATGACAGTACATGCAATCTAGACAATGTCCATTGTCGCTTTTTACTTTTCGTCGTGCTGCGTTTCCACTTTGAGCTCATTATTTTATGTGATTATATATTCACTAATGATATTATACGGTGATGCGGTTAATGATAGCGTGCGGCGAGGCCAATTTCAATGTTGCTACCGCATGTGAAAATGGCGTCACGTGAGGAAGGGGAGGGGTGATATAAATAATGGAGTGGTCACAAATTCGATAGAAGTAGAAGAGGTCGTGCGACACGGACACAACGAATACATGCAGTCTCTGTTTGGCATTATAATTGCAAATTTTGATCGCCGTGACGAGCAATAAGTCTCCGAAGGATTATTGACGCTGAAAGGAGATTCAGCCTTTTTTTTTTCCTAAATTCTCTCATCCTTGTCGCTGCTGTTGTTATCAAAAGTGTGAAGTTATTCATGAAGAAGAAATTCATTACAAATAAGAACTCCTACATAATACTCAGATCTGCTGAGTGGGATCTACTAATAGGTGCACTTCTACAGATGCTTCAAGACGTTGTCAAAAGCTATGCATCCATTTGTGGTTATTTATTAAGAACACACACACATATATATATATATATATATATACATTTGTAGTAACAATATATTTTTTGAGTCCGTTTGTAAATGAGACGACATGTAATAAGAGACAAGAAATTGCCAAAAGTAGATTAACAGAATTTCAAACAGGTTAATAGGATTGCATCCAGTGGCATAGACGGCTTCTCTCTATTGCTTAACACGTTTTATTTGTGTACTTTGCTTTTTAGAAGGGCTCGTTTGGGCTTCGTGCGAGTTTCCGGAGAGCATGCGTGGAGAATGGTTTCAAAAATCCTACCAGGACCCGATTATCATCACTCGGAACGCGCTTAGCAAGCATGGCCAATGTCGGGAACGGCGACATGACAAGTTCCTTCTCTACAATTCGTAAGTTCCGTCCCCGTAATTTTCGATACTCGTGGTGTCCGACAGGCTACATGCTGTTTACCGTGGGTGAAATCACACAGACTTAATTCTTCCAATATCTTGTAACGTATATCGGGAATAATAAGAAGACAAGGATACCGTAGTGATTTGAGACACTAGTCAAAATTAAGGTTGAATAATAATTAAAATATTTGGAGTGGTGCATGTTGATGGCGAGGGGCGTCTAACTGGTGCCCTTGCTGGGCATGTCATTCAGAGGTTTTGCCCTCTACGAACTAAATCCGTCCCAGCGATAACATTTAGCAAACGTTCAATGTCACAATAAAGCCGAGTCATTGCCTAAGGTGAACGAAATTTACCCCGTTATAAGTAAAGCACCGCTTACCTTGAATCCTGTTTTTTTTTTTATGGAACATGTCCTTCACTATAGTACTGTCATTCCAACTCTCTATTATTCTTCGCCGTGGTCTCCCCATGCTAATCAAGGTGTTATTTATTAGAATCGGCAAACAACCTCGTAAGAATTTTAATCATTTTAGTTGTCATCTTTCAAATCTTCTTCAAATCAAAGTAGCAGCCACCCATCAAATCCGCCCAACTTTCACTTACGAATAAATACTTCGATTCGTTTAGTACACCATCGCCTCGAAGTAAAACAAACAAATTTTGTCCTTGTAATTCCTTGCGAGCTTTAACCCGCAGAAGTTGCTCTAGGATCATTACCGTCGGAATATCTAGCGTCTGCGGCGTTACCCACAGGCAGCCTCGGTTCCAACTCCCTACCTCATGCCCTGTGAAGTGCTTTCCTTGATTACACCGAAACGCGTTTCGTCTCATCCGCCTTTTCTTTTTAAGCTGCTCCGCTTATCTATCGACTTGTACAAACTCATGCCAGCACGTCATCGCAAAGCGTGAACGGCACGGCGACGACATGGAACAACCATAACAAGGCTGTAGGCCCAGTGAGCCACGCTACCTTGCATTGTGGCAGGCGGGCGCTTGTCAACTGTCACGTTTGTGCGTGGTAGCCCCTGCGAGCACACGGCCTCTTGTTCTAGGTCTTCTACCGTCCGTGTAGCCCTAACCATCGGCCTTGCTTAATGTGCCAACCAGTATATGCCAGGTAGAAGTGCGTTTCCCGGGAAGCATTCCCGTCTGGTTAAGTACATTTCTACGCCGTTTTCTTTTGCTCTCTCGCGCGCATTTTGCAAAATAGCAATTGCTCCGGGCGGTTCTGCCTCACTGCCGAGGTTGCTTCAGATCTATAGACCTGTAGAAACAGACGAAATGGGCGCAGAAGGACGTCGTACGCACAAACCGTTGCGCTGTGCCAACCTCTGACCAATACGTATGCTGCACTGCGTTGGCTGGAAAGGAAACGAGCGTTTAACTGCGGACGTTCGTTTCCAAACGAAAAATGCCGCGGAACGCAACGAAGGCCGCTGCTGGTAAGTGCCAGGATGAAATTGGGAAAGAGGGAGAAAAAAAGGAAAGGAGGAAATGACAAGAGTAGCGAAGCAATGAAGTCGCAACGTGCGTGTTTGCAGCACATCTTATGTTACTGCTTACTGGCGTCGCCACAGTTGGCTCCTACTACCGTTGACTGTTGTCGCGACTGTGACCCAATCGAGTTAGCCCAGCATGGCATGACTGAACTCACTCGCATACGTATGCATTCCTTGGTCAATGCCAGCACTCTTGTTTGTTCCATTGTTCCGAGCTCCTTCAGCTGCAAGCAAACCCGCAGAAGTTGAAGTAGTCGGTAGGTCCTTCGATAGATTTGCCTGCCTGTGTGCTTGTTTGTCCAACCTTGCCTGTCGTCGCCGCCGTTTCTTCAACTAGCGCCCTATTGAAAACAAGGCCTGTATAGACCGCAGGATCTGCATGTGCGCATAGTCACGTCGATACCATGCACAGCAGCTTCAATGTCCTGACGGTAGAGAGACAGTTTGTGCAAACCTTCACTTATGCATCAGTCCTTCTAACCATGTTGGGCTATATCTTGTACCATATGTTAGGCAAGTGTTATTTCACGTATTTTTTTGTTTCATCTATAATTAGAGAATTTCGTACCGGTCTGACGGCCGTGTAACCCGTCATAACCTGTTATGGGTAAACGAAAAAACATAACAGGGTGATCAGAAAGTCACGCAACCAAAACTAAATAATTACAGTTCTTTCGTGATGTTAATTTGTCTAAAAATGAGCATGCTTGAAACTGTCACATTTAAGCGGAAGATATTCACAAGTTTCATGCACATGTTGTGTGCATTGGAACCAATTAACAAAAACGACCCAAAGTCATTCTTGTAATGATTGGGCATACAGAGCTTGTTTATCGTGTCTACGTGCAAATTCGTCTCACATATGTATCTATATTTGTTTATATGTTATCAGGTATGCGCTACCATACGAATAATATGGCGTGCTCCCTCACCCACTACGGCAACCTGGATACCGGAAACACGGAAAACGTCGTTATGCTTAAATCGAATCAAGCCGCTAATCGGACGATCAATTTTCTGAATTGTGGCTCTTTAGCCCTTTTACCTGCTTTTACTAACACATAAGGAGTTGTTCTTTTTTTTTGCTTAGCGTCAGCTCTGGCCGCTTTCCTCCCATCGACGTCCGCTCGCACATGACGTCTCTACACTTCCTGTATTGCGCAAATTGCGTCTTCAACCTTTAAGCTTAAGACAGAGAATCGTAGTTTTCACTGCTGTGACCACTGCCTCTCCACTTTTCGGTCTGCTATGGCATCTACTGTACTGACACATAAAAAGCTTTATCGTTCTCGAACGACGTCTTATGCCTCTGCTGCTGGCATAGAATGGGAGCGTGCGTATGAGACTAAATAAAAGGACGGAAGTCTTTTAAAATGAGGACTGATCTTTAGTGAGGAACAGGGGCAGCAAGAGTCAGCCAGCTAACCAGTCGACAAGACAAGCGGACGAAGCCCCGTTATTTTTCGCTGTCTGGCCGTCCTTTGCTTTAGCAGACATTGCTTGCTTAAGCAGACACTTTTTCCTAAACAAAAACCCTTTCGTCAGGTGTGTGCTTGAGTAACATCCACTGCCCCGACCGCACGTTCACAACGTAATATAAGGCTACAACGTCTCACAAACTCCAAAGGTTACCCAACTATAGAGATGGAAACTGTCAAAAGTATTGAATGCCGTCGGAAGTGATGTAGGACCGACTATAGCCAGTAATTTGCTTAACTGGAGTCTGTCGCAAATCCCTTTATCGATTAACTTGGCAAGAGATCTGCTGGGAACCAGGAAGTCAATGATCTGCGGGAATTAGGAAGTTAGAAGTAAGCTTTTTAAGGGTATATAAATCGGAAGGATCTGTTATATACTTTGATAAATGTTTGAAACAACAATAATTGGCTAAGTGTCTGCTAGGTCTACTACCTACAACCTACTACGTAAAAGTGACTTTTCTTTTTAAATTAAGAGTATAATCATTGTACGAAATAATTTCCATTGTTTTCTTAATCATGAATCATATACTAACACTTTGGTAAGAAAACTACTAGGTTAATTAGAAGGGTAAGCGCTGGCATTAGATTTATTAGTCATTAACATGCCGTGCAGACCATGCCGAGACATTTAACCAAGAAGTAAATCGTATTGATAACGGACGGAATTGTATGATCTAAGAACGGGTAGTTATGTGAACGTTCGTGGCTAATACATTGTTTTTTATTTGGATGGCCATGAGGAGTTCTCTACCTTAAAGTGAACGATGTACTGTGAAAAGGTTTCCGTTGACCTTTCGTAGCAATGGACCTCCGACCTGGATCGAGGCAGTCATAACGTTCAACCAATTAGAAGGCGATAACCTCCCCGAAAATAGCAAAAAGGAGTGTTACTTAGGAAAGGGCTATGCTTGAGGGATTTGCTCTACCTGCTTCCCATGACCTGTATGGATCATCTCTTCGACTCATGTGAGGGAAAGAAAAGGTACACGTTAGGAAGGGCCTACGTTCAACGGTCCAGGACGAGAAGCCCTTTCTAAAGGTGTTGATCTTTTTGATCTGCGGCTCCGACCTCCGTGCTCGTCGGTAGCGGTGAAAAGAAGACAGCATGATTTTCAATTCATGGGAGCAAATGTGCCAAGCCACGAGAAGGGCTGGTAACGTTCAAGTTGTTTGCTAGACGGGACCAAAGGGTAGCGTGAAACGGGACCGCCTTAACCAACGGAGTTTGCTGTCTTCTATATGTGAAGTTTTCGATAAAAATCAGTATCCGTAATTTCGCGTAGCCGCGATTCATTCGTAGATTAATTTGCTATATCAAGGTAAAATGCGACTCCGCGAAGTTAAACTCCTCTTGCTTGGACTTCGGCTTCTTGGATGCTTTCTTGAGGGCATGCGATGAATATTTGGCTTTACCTTATGTTAATACAGCTGTGAGGAAGAGATTCAAATTACTTTCTAGACGACTCCTTTAGATATGGTGATGTCGTTTTACATGCAGGATGATCAACCCGGCGTCTTGTAGGCACAAAAATTATCGTCCTGAATTTGTTCTGGCTAAGCAGGTGCTTGGCCGGCGCAGTTTTACGTGCTTAAAAAGGCTGTGTTACGTTGAGCGTTAGTATGCATCAGCCTAATAATAAATGGCAGCAAATGATAAATGAAAATATAGAAATATGAAGAATAGCTGCTTCTGTTTGTATGCGATCTCTTCAAACGTGTCCTATGTATTTATTCAAGCTCAAGGACTCCTCAACCTGACTAAGGCTAATAAAATGGAATCAAATGAGAACAAATAGTTTGTTCATGAATAATGACAATGATATGTTTCCGATACCGAACAGCGTACGCGGAGTGAATATAAGGCACAAGGACGATGAGCCAACAAACCTTCGGTTTGCCCGCTCGTTATTCGTTACGCTACGAACGCGTTATACGTTCAGCTACGAACTACGAATCGACTGTGAACAAAGTACAACATCGGCAGGATAAGGCGGTCCTGCAGTAAGGCTTTACAGTAACACGCGGCAGTATCTATCTCGTTGTTCCGAACAGATAGATGGCTGATATTTGCCTATATATTTATAGCTCCATCCCTCTGGAAGGAACAGGATAAGAGGAAAAGGTTCCGACGCCTTCCCGACCCGATGTGTCGGACTAACTGAAGCAGACGCAGACGTGGATCGGACGGTGGTGACGTCGGTTCTGGTAATACCAACAGCGCGCGGGCAGAAACAACAATGAGCCGGCTTAAGGCCTGGGCTGCCTCAGCAGAAAAAAGAGCGAAGCTTTTATTGAAGCGATGATTAACAGCCTGGCCTCGCTCTTGTTGCCTTGCCGGCGAGGCGATAATGTAATAAAATGATTCTGCTTCAGGAGTTATTGCTGGTAAAAGAGCCGCCAGGAGCCCGCAGCTGAAAAGCTAGGAGAGACTGCTGCTGGTTCAGGGCAGCGTTGCAAGTTGGTGGGGTACAATAGCGCTGGGGTCCAACAAGCACGCAGCTAGGCCAGCTAGCCAACAAAGGCAAGTAGCATATGAGAATATGGCGGCAGTGTTCTAGTCGGTGGTAAGGTCTAACTAGGTAACAATAGAGGGCAGAGCAGTATCAAGGAAAAATAAGCTGTAAGGTAACATTTACAGTATTCAGGGAAAACATAAGTCTGCGTGAGAGACGGAAGTCGGGAGACGAACAGTAAGCAGAGGAACGGGTGTAGAGCACCTGTGTCAAGCTATCACAACATGATGCTAATATTGCATTATAGATTATGGTCAGGCGTGTTCTTTGTACTAGCAGAACGGATACTATACGTGTAGGTGCGCACCGGAGATGCACTGATGTCGGTGTTGGATGCTGCACTGACGCCGAAGATGGTTATGACTGTGTTATGCTTAGATGTTTCTGCTAGGCCGTCTACGATAAATTATAAATGTCATATCTACTTACCGATGCACGACCTGGAAATCATCTCAGCCCTGAAAGGTTACTCGGATGTTGTTTACTCGTTGAATACATGTGTAGAACGGTATTGTAGTAAAGATTATGGTATCATTTTCATATTTGTGATGATTGCCCTCGTCGCCATTAGACAATATTTGCCTTTGTCTGGTCGTGCTTAATGCCACGCATATTATGTATTGCGTCTGTGCGACGATCAGGCTCTATTAGGTATGCGCGCTCGAGCAACGTGAGCTGTTTTATTTCTCAATTATTTAGTAAAATTATGATATTTATAATTTGATTGACTGAGCCAACTGGCAGAATACATGCGAAGCAATCTATATATAACCGCAGTGTGTGACGCCTTGCCAGCTAAATACTCGTCAAATATTAGTTGACGTACATTTAATCGCGAGCTTATATAAAATAAGCATAGTTCACAGACTCATACTAAACGAAGTCGGGTGACGAATAACCAAAACGTTGCTTGCTGTGCGAATGCCCCGGGCAGCTGGTAGTTTTTTCATTTTTATGTTACCGCCTTCTTCCCGTTGGCCACCCCCGAACACATGGCACCGCTAACTCCGCGACGGGATTGACATGTCAAGGCGAAAACTGAAAAATGGGAAGTGACTGCTTCGCTTTAGGCTCTGGCAACATACCACTTCTGACGCCCCAGGGCTTTACGCCTTCACGCTGAACAGTCTTTGAAAGGAATACACGCTGCCACTTATCGATAAGTAGTGCCTTCGCTTCTCCAAAGGACTATGCAGTATTACTGGTGCTAGCAACTGCTTCTACAAACGCAGCTTGAACGTCTGTGAGTCGAGTCGCCGTTTCGTTCATAGAAGGGTGATAACCATAGACCCCATCTTACTGTGACGGCTACGCCGATGGCGGCCTAGACAATAGTAAGGACGACAATAACAACGACAACAGCAAGCTTAATCAGAATGCTTGTGAGGGCCGTGGCTGATGTTGGAAGAAGTAGAGGGTCAAGAAAAGTGACGGCTGCAATGGAGCTTGTGCAATCGAATGGATTCCGTGGCAGCTATTCAAATCCGGGATGTGTGCCCGGAAGGTGACTACATGTAATGCAGGTGGCTTTCGCAAGCGCTGTTTGCTTCCAGAAACTATACTTTCTGGACGCAGCGTCTTCAGAAACGACGCTGCCGTAAGCGTAATGGGTAAGCCACGACGAATAACTTGTCCTTAAATAGCTGCATCCCCCGTTTGCACCCGATTTGTTTACAAGGGGGTCGGGACAGGACAATGAAGTGTACGCAAGCAGCAGGTATTCGTTGCTTGAAGAATTGGATTTCGCTATGCCACGACTGGAGCTCGCCTAACTAGCGACATCTTTTGTCCTACTTTACTCCCTATTAAACCCTAAAGATCTGGGTAAGTGAAGGATTCAAGCGACTGCGACACTAGCTGCAGGTCATCTCCCGTCTCCTGAGATACCATCTGCGCGGCCGACTCTTTGCTTGCCCAATTGTACGACAAAATGGGTTATCAGTCCATCGTAAGACAGTCTTCACTGACGAAGCAGAACGAAACTGAGTCGAGCTAGTTGCTAAGAACGACGTAGGCTTTACCCATAACCTCGACGTTGTCCTTGCGGCGTTTCCTTGGCGAACTGCAAACAGAACTAACGTAGGTAGATACCCACAACCGTCTCCAGTGGCAACGTATGTAAATGCGGTAAGTCTCGTGGACGGTTGCCCAAATCTTATCCAAGGCACAGAAAAAGGTCGGAAGAGATTAAAGAGAAGCAGGTGGGATACGTTTATGTGGCGCAAGACGTGAAAGGACCTCCCGCGTGCTGGCTAGTCAGTCAGCAAAGCAGCCATCCCACTGGCTTGTAGACGGTCAAAATCGAGCCGCCAATGTCTGAGTGAAATAGTACGCTCCACAGGGCCTGGACAGCAAGCTATTTTCCGCTACGAGACAGTGCCAGAACTTTTGCGTAAGAGACCCTCTCATAGCCCGTGAATGCACAATAGGCTAGTGAAGCAAACGGTAATCAACCCGCCCTATGTCATGACCCTGACTATGAAACCAGCGACCATCGTGTCGTAAGAGATATACGTATAGCGAAAGAATCACTGCCCACATACAGACTTGAGGACAGGTACCGAAACAACTCTATGATATACTGAAGCAAAAAGAACACAAAAGTTTCTAAGTTGTGCTCCGTTTAAGCAGGTGCAAACGCAATATGCTTAGAGAATACCCGAAATAAGTACATAACAGCAAAGAATATCATAATTTTAGAGTTAGAGCTACAACTGTTCTCACTGGGACGTTGATATCGGTTCAATATTTAGCTATCCACTGAAATCTACCCAGCACTTTACTGGTTAAAGTTAACTTTTCCCCGTTTTCCTTTTCTCCTGAAAAAATATCGGTACGGCGTTCTCTCCGTTTTCGGACAAATAAAAAACCAATATAGAAGATAATCTATTTTCGTGGTTAGTGCAGTTTCTTACAATAAAAGCAAACAATTGTGCCTGATTTCTTCGGTAAAAACGAAGCTGCTTCTGGAAAGTACACAAAGCATTGATGAACTACATAGATCACAGCAGTCCGACTGCGGACGCGATGGCCATGTAAATGACAGCAGCGGCTTGAATATCAGATAGTAATAGTTGTTTGGACGAACGTTTGCTTTGGGGTACTGAGTCACAATGGGATAGATATACATTCAGCGAATATGAACCGCGCTGCGATACGTAATGTGACAGGTTTATTAGGTAGACGATACTATCGAATCCACCAAGTCAGAAATGAGTCGAATACTTAATGTGAGGATTGAAAGTCTGCGTTGAAGTCATTGCACTTCATACTATGGCCCTGTTCATTTTCGGCACTACCTAGTATCCATTTAAAGGTATCAAGTTGTGCGTGGTCAGTATACGACTTATATGGGTGTGATGTTATTACGCAGCTATGATTGGTTATATTATTACTAACCTTATCGTAGATTGGCACTATCATATTGTTTTATTTCCGTTGTGATACGCCAGATGTGGCGAGAGTCTCAGGAGGTTGATATGCGATTTTTGACAACGAAAAGGAACAGATTGAATTTTTCTGCCGCATTTATCTTCCTAATCTAATGACAGAACCTTTACGGGTTTTTATCGGCTTTCTGAATCATGCCCAGGATCCATGTGGACGTTTGCCGGTGAAAATAACTACTTGCCCGTGCTGGGTCGATCAAAGGTCAAAGGATCGGTACTATTCGACCGCAAACAGCGGGCAGCTGTGTATCGCTGCTGTTGATTGGGTTCCAGAAGTTCAACGATTATAAATAATCGTGTCAACACTTTCAAAGTATTCTACTCTTTCTTATTCCTCGATTCGCTTTTTTCAGATAAGTCCAACCATTACGGCCATTTTTTGTCTCTTGTAGAAGAGCTGTCTAGGCTTCTTAAGATTCAAGCCAGATCGCTCGCGCGCCCCTCGAAAGTCTAGCACATGCAACGCAACGCGAGGTAGTTTTGATTATTTATATTATTCTCTATGCGATTTATTGCTACACGAACAAATCGACGTTTTGGTAGTAAAAGTTACGCTAACACAAAGTTAAAAACTAATGCTTTCGACGTCTTCGTCTTTACTTTTCATGTTCCCGGTTTCTACATGCCCATCCAATACTTAGCTCTTTACCCAAGACTCAGTGCTTCCTCCCTGACAGTTGCGTTGAATTGAGTGTGAGTCCGAACCTTGCTGCGCTTGGCTGACAAATGCAATCAGCGTTTGCCTCGGCGGCATTCACAGAGCGAATTTTACACGGTAGTGGAGAACCAGGATGCGATAAGACTTTGAGATGTTACGAGGTATGAGCGCGGCAACCATTTACCTACCTCGTCTGCCTTCACCCTATGACTGCTCCGTCTTTCCCCCGTTAGTCAGACAGTCGGCCAGTCCCCTTCATTGCATAGACGAGCCCGCGGGACACGGGCTCACGGCTGCCAGTCTACGTTACTTTCGGTAGCTCGACGCTTAAAAAGGACGGGACGCTGGATCGGTGGTGGATGCGAAAGCAACGCCGACACCAGGCGATGACGGTAGACGAAGTTGCGATCACAGTCCGGGCCAACTTGCCAGTTGATTTGAATAAGAGCATCCCCTGGGTCCGTTTACAGTTGCGCCCACACACTCTATGCGGATACCTGTTTCCCCGCCTATGGGCGGGCCCGAGGCGATAGCACCGGCCTAAAGGGGGCCCCGTAGATTAAGCTGATAGCGCGCGGCTCGCCCCGTCTCGTGAAGGAAGTGCTTGAAGCGCTCGATGCAATGATGAATGCTTTGAGATTCAGTGGAAAGCAATGCTTCTGCGTATAGCCGCCACATTCTGTTGTGGGTACTCAACCAACTGGTGGTCCAGCTATTGGCGTCCTGCTCAGATAAACGGTAGCAGATGATGCCCAAACAACGAATTCGACAGATGAGATCAACAGATGCTGCGGGCTTGGTCAACAAAATGTCGACACCAGGCAGCAATATTGTTGACATTGAATGTCATAGTTTACCACGGCAGCGGGCAGGGAGCCTTCAACAAAAATAAAAGAAAAAAGGCAAAAACAAACAATTTGAAACTTGACGAGTGAATTAATGGACATATTTATATAATATATGAATAATTTGTGTAATACGGAACGGCCAGATAGCAGGAGAGAAGCGGGAATCTTTTGTATCTCAAAACAAATTGAGCATATTTAGTTCCACCAATCAAATCAGTAAAACAATGTACGCAATGTAAAAATATGCGCACAGAAACAGGGCTTATGTATGTACAGATAGGCCCTGCTTTTTTTTTGAATATTCACCGACAGGCCACATCGAGTTGTTAGTCGAATAAAACCGAAACGATGAGAGAAGCGAACATTAATGTTTGCTTTATAACCTGAAAATGAGATTTTCTTACTTATCCTCTCTAACTATAAACATTACGAGGCTGTTGTCGTCCTCTTCATAACGTCAGAACGGCTATTGCATACGTTATTGGGGCTATCAACTTCAGATAATCTGAAATTGTATGAACAAATTAAGCACCTAGATCGTAGGAATACAAAGGCACAGTGTGTCACGCTTTGTCAAGTCGCCATCGAGCGAAACGCCATCAAAAAATGATGTTTAGTTATAAAAACGATACATTTTAGAAAGTATCGGACATTGTAGAAGTGGGCGTACAACAGGTGTCAGTAAATTTATTGATAAAAGGGCCCAGAACAGCCTGGGCAAACGACAAACAATAGACTAATTCGAGGTCTCCCCTAGTTCTAGTGTTAAACGCGACGGCCCACTTAATTTACTAGCCTGTTTTGTAACTTGGGTCAGCCGCGGCCGTTCGAATGCAAAGTTAAAACACCGCTTAAATACCACGAATGCTAATTATTGACGGTGTACGATAGACGATATGTTATCTCTATCATACGTTGCGTGAATGTCTGGTCGACATTTAACTGTAACTTTCTAATTTTATGTTGGCCTCACGCTTAGTTTAATATGCACGTTCATTCGAATGCCTGAACCCAGACACTACACTTCGAAACAACTAATAGACATCAGCTATGAAGTTACTAAAGCAAACACCTAGTTACGAGTGAAGCTCAGTATTTCTAGAGAAAGAAAGGTAGGTTCTTCGTCCACTGGGAGGTTTTCCGTAATTGTTCATTGAAGTACGGTTCCAAACGTTGGTGGTGCTTTGACGGGATTGAATGAATGGAACCGTACTGGGTCACGGAACTAATTGACGAAACATATCGACCCAGCCCAGAATCGTCCCAATCGCAGGAAGGCCCATTCTAACAATTTATGGAATATGATATAATGATCATGCTTAATACTACTTGTTTTTTTAATTATGAGTGACTGATTACATTTTATCATATGTATCTATAGGTGTGGATACGTAACAGTATTATTCTATTAGACATAACCCTATGTGTGGACGTAACGTAAATTGACGGACAATTTAAATCTACAACTGCTTGCCTTTCTATTGAATGTTGATTTTCTAGCTAGTTTTGTAAGCCTTAAGGACGATACATCTATATGCAGAAGCAGATACTTCCACTATTCACAGAATGGAAAACTAATAGCAATTATGTATGCGATACGTTTGCTAGTATTGTTAGGGGGCACGTCGTGGCCCTCTTACGGACGGACAAACAGAGTTCTTGTACTTAGCGCTTTGCAGGAGCTTTCTCGCTCAAATCCTAAAAATACAATGTCAACCTTGAACTCATTGTAAGCTCACATAACGTATACTAACTTTAGACGATAGCTGGCGTCAAGTACGGCATGGATGAAATCACCGTTCCGTGTAGCACAAACATTGTTGCCGATAAAATTTAGCTATAATTAGGGGCTGACGGGGTTAGCCGTTGACGATGATGATTACAATAACATATGAATCATATGGCCTATAAAAGTGTGAGCTAGTGAGGTTTAGTGAGCTGAGTTTCCCAAACGCCATCGTCTTTTTTGTCGGCAGCGAGGTAAGTTCAATACGGGATGCAGTCGTCGACCGTTTTGGCATGAATGCGCAGTGCTTGCATGAATATGTTGACGTAGCAAGTCCTGTTCCTGGAGCGGCCGCTTTTCCCGATTGAGATTTTCGCGTTTATTGGCTTTTGCCATCTGGGTCTTGCTATATACTGGTCCACCATTTTACTTTCGCTTATTTATCTCGACCTGCAACTGATACGTGCCGGAGCATTGGCTGCGATATGAAAAGGCAGATGTTCGCGCCCACGGGGCCAATCGTACAAATATATATGTATAATTTGTTCAATTATCCCTACATATATAGTAGACCTTGTAGCCACTGCGGGAGTAACAGCAATAGTCGCATTATCAGGATCAGTCTGTTGTCGATAGCACGATACCAAGTGTACTGGGTCATGCTGTGTACATATGTTCTGCCGTATGGGTATGTAGCGATGATCGAGAATCCTTTCGTTACGCACGTATTGTTTTCATCGTCACTGCTGTGACCGTTGCGGTAGCCGTCCTACATATTCGAATAGGACAGACCAAGGCAGGGCCAAGTAGTACTATTCCGATGCCGAGTCTGATTTGCGCGTTACCTTCTTGTCAATACATGGCTAGATACCTGTATTTATGGAGCACACGTTTGTTGAAACGGATAGGTCACAACTCAAAGGCCAAGTGAGTCAAAGCGATAGTGACAACCGCGACGACGAAAAAGCGCCACTTTGATAATAATATCAACCAGTACTCGCGGCCTCTGTTACCACTATCAGCAGTGACAGCCACAACATCAACGCCTATATAAAGCGTTAGACGCTCCATCGACTGCCTGGACAGAGCGGCGCCTATGGAGCCATAGGATGACCAAAGCCATCCATGATCACCCGAGACGCGTCAGCCACAGTTACGGTTATTACTGTGCCAATGCAAAAATCAACTATATGGCGGGGCAGAAAAGGTCAGTGGGGATGGGGTGAGGAACGCTTTTCGAATCCGCCACCTAAATTGTCTCGCTCAGCCCATGTCTGTTGCCTTCGAAAAGAGGACCATGATAATGACAATCATATTGATAGATCTAACGAAAATTATGACCATCGGTAGTAGTAGCGAGAGCATCCAGTAGATCCAAGCAAGGCAGCGGTAGCGGATAAAGCGCATGCCGAGAGGTAGAGGTGACGAACCTTGGTGACAACGGAGACAGCAGTGTTAGTCACCCATTCGTATACTCTTCGTTCACTCCTAAAGTAGGTAGTGAACTGACTGCCGCGTCCGTCTGGTGACTCTGTTAATTGGGCTGACCAACAACCCGCTATGAACCTGATAGCTACACGGCTAGACCGCCTCTACGCAATGCAGCACCCATCGCTAGCATGACAAATTATCATAGAGTTTAGGGATAAAGCCAGCGACACTGGAAAAGTTTACGCTGTTAGCAGCCTTGAAATTGCCGCTTCACGGTGAAGCCAGGCGCTACGGTTGAGTAAACAGAGAAAAGCAGATCTGTGGCTTGCATCCCCATCCTCTATATTTTTCTCTTTCGTCCTTTCTTTGCTTCGGTTCGGGGACACAACGCGCATTTTACGCGGTGACGCCATCGTGCAGATTGTACCACTGTACACAACAGTCGGGATGCCTCTTGAACACACCGTTTACAGGGGGTGACGGGTGAAGGGCTTCCTTCGGGTCGCTAAGTGACAAGAGTTCAGCAAAAGCTACGGCCTTCTGGGCCCTTCACGATAAGGCGAGAGGGGCAACCTAAGCGTCAGTTAATTTTGTCGTTTTAGCTTGCTTGCTGGATCGGTCGGATAATACGTTTGGATCACCATAGGATGTTGACGCAGGTGATGCCACCGACTTGAGCGCTGGCAGCGCCCTCAGCGTGTTGTATGGCCACAGTGACTACATCACCATTGAAGTTGCAATGGCGCTGTTGCCGCTGTGGTCGATTCTTGTCGAGAAGGCTTGCTGCGACTTGATATATAATAGCATAGTCTGATGACTGTAATGTAAACTCAAGCTCGGTTTATTTTGCTTGGAACCTGTTTAAATTCAGATCGTTTGGAATTGATAAATCCATTTGGTCGTTATGATCCCAGTGTTTTCCGGTTTCTTCTTTTCCGTGTGAAGACAATGGAAATGGATGCTACCATTTGATGGACCCGCAAAGAGAACAAATTATAAAGCATCGATGGAGAAATGGAGGTTCGATATATAGAAAAATCTGTGCTGCTGTACATCAACACCTAGCTTCTACCAGCTACGGAACAGGCGAGACCGAAATCCTTATTGTCGAAAGTGCCGAAACTTGTGGATAGTGTTAGGTGTACGCGCGACGCCCAAAAATCACCTGCGAACCTTTGCTGCTTCAAGTATTTCCTGAGATGAAGGCTTTATTTAACTTGTAAAGGATGTGACGTCGGAACGTTCTGTTCATTCGTAAAACCAGAGAACATTCATATTTTTACGCCCATCATAGGTACGTACTGTGATTTCAAAGCCGCTTTCAGATCTGTGTATAGAACGAAAGTACAATCTTTCTATGGGATAAGAGGAGAGGACAGTAAAAAAAGCATTTCGCTCTATGCTTGCTTCCCGTTTCTAAAAAGTCATCCTTTTCTAATACTGTCCCCCATCCACACATGAAGGAAATAATGGGTACGTGGGCCCGGATGCGATACGCCAAATGTTGAATTACGCCATGAATAGCTGTTCTGCATATGCCCCGCCAGAGCGAGCGGGGCCAGAAACGAGACATTTTTACACGAACTAACATCTACATGGTTGTAGTAATAATTATGATCATAAAATAGGAACGAGTTATGAGTTCACGATATCGGTAACAACGAAGAGACCCGATCATAAGGAACCACTCAACAGAAGACAGATTAGCGTTGAAATCCCATATTAACCTCAAAATGCATAAAAAATAATGGACGGCATTGAATTTAAGGATAAGATAGAGGTGTGTTTGTAATATATAATTTATTATATTCATTAAATATATTACGTTTATTTGTTTTGTGTTTATTACAACGGCAACATCTCGAGAGTCATTTTTAACTTAGCAACGAACTATTCTGGACAGAATCGAACTAATTACATAGCCCGAGATATATTCACAGTATGGTTCAACATCATCGCGGGATACATACGGCGAGACAAAATACGCCTGTTTTTACGTGGATTAAATGATTTTCACATGATGACCTCTATCGTTCAGCGTCCTCGCATTGTGATACAGTAGATAAAGAAAGGATCACGAGAGAAACGCAGCAAGTGGGTAAATTGTAGGATTTCCATCTCAATCGATAGGCCTAGACAACATTAAAACAGTTTACCTGTTTAAACGAATCTTTTTAGATAAATAGGTGCATTCGAAAGTGCATGTATGACAGAAATAGGGTGGTCCCTATAGTCTCTTTTTACCGCCTCAGCTGTTGCAGCCCAGCAAAAATTAATGTGGGGCTCCAGCAACCGGCAGGGCTTCGGCGCTCGAGGCGTGAGAGTAGTTTTTCCTAACTTTCATTACCTCAATCGGCATCGTCATATCTGTGTACTGTATTCTTCAGCGGTGTTAGAGCGGTCACTGGGTCGGCCAAAACGACTGAATACGTGTTATAGGTGGCTTGTGGGACATCGGACGCGGCGTAAATATCGCCGCTAGTCAAGAAACTAGCCTATGTCGTCAGATTAGGCACAGTTACACCTTCTAGTTTCTTAATGTTCGTCCGTTTTGCCCTGGCCATAGAGGCGACGTATGTCAGACGTCAGCACCAGCACAGTCGTGCTAGTGATATGAGCCATTTTCGTTTAAGAGATGCCCGCAAAGATGGCTGGCATTGGCGTTGTTGAAGAAGTGCTTTTAAGCTCATACAGCTTACCCGAACAAGTACCGCTTCGGCAGCATCAGTAGTAGCTATATTGCCACCCTCGAAGCCACTGTGGCTACGGCAGAAAGCGAGAGAGAGAGATTAAGATAGCAAAGGATCCGAGTCTACCAGGGCACCAGCGAAAGACACAGACTAGCCACGGCGTATGCGTGGGTTTAGGCAAGCACGCATAGACAGGAAGCAGCAGCAGCAGCTGCAGTAAGAGTGATTGCATGTGTGCAGCGGAAAAGATAGATCGACTATAAGATTGCCTGCAAGGCAACCATCGGATTCGCGCCATCGGACGCGGCGTAGCAGCCACTGCCATAGCTCTCACAAGCGTCGTTCGCGCAGACGCATACACGGCGTGGCAGTTCAGTGTAGGCTAAGACTGTGCACATCGATGCGAACAGGAAGACCCTTACACAACGGGCCGGGCAATGCGATGAGCGCAATTCTGGGCGACCCTTAAGGGCGGAATAAGGAGGTGTGAAGGGGAGTATAAGCCGGTGAATGAAGATAGAAGATGTGGATATACGAGGTTTCGAGCAATGCAGAGGATCAGTTGGCCCCAGTCGGCAGGGGTACTTGTAAGCGATTGCAATAATAGGGGCAAAAGGCAACGAGGAAACATGATTGTTGGAGATAGGATTCGCCCCTATATTTCCAAACGGTGCTTGATATATACAAATATATGTTGGTACGACGCTACTGCGTCGAATAACACTGGTGGACATGATATCATTCCAACGACGATTGTTGTGTTAATGGTTATGACGATCTCGACGAAACCCAGTTGTGGTTCCGGTTGACGTGTATTAATATAAAATACTTATATGTACGTATTTAATGTACATTGTGGATTGTTGTTTACCATCAATCACTGATTCCGATACAAGCGGAATCCCGATTGCTGTGAGCAGAATCGCAAGGATTTCGTGTGACATACGTCTGATCCGATCGTCATTAGATCCATGCAGCTCCATCTAGTAGATTTCCGCAGAAATCAATCTACCGTTCAATGTTGACGACTAACTGGAATTCTAAGCAAATTCAATTGTCGACATTTAGATGTAAAATGTGCGACTACTTTTATATGCACATGGAGAATTACTTTTTCTTTTTTTTACCAGTTTGTTGATCAGTTAGCCAGTGCACGATCGCACCGATTGGCACGTTTTCTGTGGTATCGGAGCGTGCAGCTTTCTAAGAGCGAATTTTCAACATGCAGTGAAGACAGACATCCGAGAAGTTTCAGCTACGCCGGCATAATATCTATGTAAATCTATATCTGTGCGTGCTACACATACTGGATGTGGTATAGTGAAATATTTATGACAACTCTTAATTGATTTCGCACAGGGCAGCGCAATATCAGAAATACATCGGTTCGTTGCATTTGTTTAACATGGAATATTCTAACGGCCATTACCCCTCCACACAACTTAGGCAAAACCACACGTGTACGAAGGAAAAAATGATCCATGCTGTCAAGACTACTGGAACAAGTACGTAAAAACAGTAACGGCCTTAACGGCACCGCATATTCAGGACCTATTGTTATGTTTGCAACTTCCAATCGAATATAATCGCGCAATACGGTATTATTATGATTCGTATTGATCATACGTAATGATAGTAACTATTAGCTAAACGAACTACTTATAATTTAATTTAAACCAATACCGTGTATCATGCTCACTGTAAAATGTTGCCGTCTTTTTTCGTAGATACTCACCTGCCCCGTCGTTTAATTAGGCTGACGCAAACAACATCCTCCCTCGTCTCCCTATGACGCTAGACGTCGGAGTATATCCAGGGATAAAATCAGCTCATTGCGGCAGCATTCGTAAAGCCTCATAACCAATTAACGCTGCTTTCTTGTATATCAGCGTCGATCGTATATGTACCTATATATATATTTCTACCTAGATAGATACCGCGGCCCTTAGTCCTTGACAGTGCGAAAATATTCGTCCGCGTATGATTAAGATCTGGACCGACAAGCCAGATCTTATTCGACCTGATGCCGCTAAGCTGTGATGAAGCGAAGCTGAAGTGTTGAAACTTTAGCTTAATCAACTCCGGTTAGTTCTGCTACACGAGGGCGTCGTATGGCTAACGGAACGTATATTTTAATGACACAATTATGAGGAATATGTATGTAGGGAGAGATGTTTTAGAATCTCGATTTAAGCAACCCACATTGAGAGTTTTGACCTGGGAAAAAAAGCTATGAAGGTGAGCATGCTCGACAACGACCATGAATCGAGCCCCGAAAAAATAAGCGACGAAAAACAGTGTACAACCGTGAGCTTCAGGCTCACGTATGTTGCTTGGCAAAAGAAAAGGCAAGCTTCTTCGCACTTGAACAACAAACAAGTGTAAACGAAATACCCATGTCGATATTTCCTATTCTGTAGGACAGCATTAGATGAATCTATTGTTTTGGCTTGACCAATCCATTGAAAGCATTACTGCATGTACCGTTTCTCAAGCGCCTACTAGTGGCGAAGGCGCGCCGCATAAGACAAGGAGGTAAAAAGTTAACAGTTAAAAGTAGCCTAATCTTTTCACGAAACAACCACGTTACAATTTCGTATCTGTTACTGTTACTACGCTTAGGAAAGATCGCATTTCATGACCGAGCCACAGTTGTAAGGGGGCGGTGGGCGCCTGTGCTTACCCGAGAATGAGATACGGCGTTGAACAGCAGCAGTTTGTATTGGGAATAAAGAGTTCATTCATTGAACCGCTAAGCTATGATCGTGTATGGGAGCGACAGAATCGACAAAATTGATATAGATTTTTGCTTGGATCAAAACGTTATGGGAGTTTCCGTCTTTTGAGCCATGACACGCTCATTACAGGGTAGTTGAATTTTAGTAAATTTACGTCGTATTGCATCAATATCAGTGATGTTCAAAACCGTTCATTTGCGATAATACTGAACGACCGATGGAAACGACTGGATGAAAAACACCTATTAGGTCACTGGCGTTTAAGCCAACATCATGTCGACCCAAATCTCAGTCTGGTTATTGTGCTTTGATCAACTGGTGTCATCCTTGCACACATATTGTCCATAAATGTGCAACTATTTATAGGTATAGAGTTCAACCGGCTGGCTGATCACGCAAAACAAAGTATGTTTATACCCGGCTTTGAATCTAGACCGTAAGATTAGCGGGCAAAACAAATCACGAGGCATGATTATACAGAAAAGGTAACCGAAAGCTGCTAGAGTTTGGATGCGATCGCGATGCCGCATACAGTCGATCATTTCCCTTTTCGGTAGAACGAGTAGTTTCAGGCTGTCTCGTATGACCGAAGATCGGCTCATGCCCACCAATGAAAAGCGTTCGAAGCTGGCCGAAGTGCGCACGAAAAGTAGTACATAATGTTGTCGCTGCACTTCATTACCACCTCGCTAGCCAGATGCTCGATACTAGCAGTAGAGGGTCGTGGTTTAGTCCTATTGGTCATTCATTGGCAACCGTGCTATCATGCGCAGCTATGCTGTATTGGTGCCTTAAAGCACATTTTTGTGTGCCTCTTTTCAGCCGGTGATGCGTACTCTCATCTAGCGCGTATATATATATATATATATATATATATATATACATATGCATCAGTCCGAATTAACTATCAATCAACGTTTACGTTAAGTTGGGCGTGGCACCCTTTTACCGCACCATACAATACATGAACAATAGCCCTCTACTAGCCTTTTTAGTTCTCTCCTCAGCGCGCCTTTCAGCTCTCGCGTACATACAATAGACTGCGTATACTGGCATAATAATGAAACCGTACTATATAATAATGCGGCATGTGTGTGAAGAAGAAGGAGTGTAAAATGTTCAGAGTTCTGTATTTCTTGTTGGTCGGGATGTTGCTTATGTTTTCTGTGGTAATCCTATATGTAATCATGTACCGGCCAGCGGTGGCGATGGTGAATGAACCAACATGACGGTAGTAATGTGCGTGATGCAAGCGCACATAATGCATTGCATACGACGAAAGAGAAGCTTAGCTGCCGAAGAGACTCTGAAGGCAATAGCCCTGCGCAGGCGTCAACCGTTTGCCGTTAGGGGACGCAGGCCGGCTGATCGCAGAAGCAACCGTCACCATCAACGACTTTTGTCCAGTCCATTTCCTGATAGCCTTCCGACCAGCTTCTAGGCCTGCATCTTGCGACCTTAAATTAAATGGTAGACGACTGCCATCGTCAAGTGTCCAGGTATGGTATATAGATTTGCAGAATGTTAGACTTGTTAAATAGAAGGTAGAAGTATATCGTTGTGGTAGAATTATACAATTGAGCTGTTTGTCACTTTTTTATTATGATTTCCTCAACTCTACTCATATAATCGTAGGCAGCTTGCGAGTAAACGGTTTTAGCAGTCGCCCTACTATAGTTTGTATGCAACAAACTCGATCCTGCAAAGCGCATAAACTAGATCAAGGTCAGCTCGATGCCCACTCGGTCTAATTAGTTCTTCATCAGGTCATTTTGATCGATGCGTTAAGGAAACTATGAGGTCTTAGGAAACCAAGGTCCGAGCTGGGGTAGTCAAGCGAAGGAGGTCTGAGCAAGGAGCATTTAGACCGATAGAGTCGACTTCGGACCAGGCGCTGGTCTTTCGTCGACGTCTTTGCTGTGGATATCGAGGCGATATCTATCGACGTGTGCTCGCCGCAGCTAACGCTCAATAAAGTGCAATTGGCGAAGGGAGGGTAAATAGCAAAGGAGCATACGACACAGTCTGGCAGGAACAGGAGGGACCGCAAATGCGGCGGCATATGGCGTGTGTTTTCGAAAATGTGATACTGACTAGTTCTGCCATCGGGGACGTCATTTTCCGCATCATCATTTTTCTCTCTTACGATGCTTTTCCTCGTTTTCACTGAAGCCCTGTCCTGACCCTCCGCTTCTACGCCCTTGCCCTCCACTCAGTTGTTTTCAGCACATGCCTTGCGTCCCCTTTGCTGACACCAAGCTGCGTTTGGTGGTGTGACCCTCTTTTTTGTGCCCACAATATCGCTAACATCAAGTCGATATACTGGTAACCAATAAGCGTTTAGCCAGAAGAGGTTCTTTTTTTTGTTGGCATGTTGGTGCTCCTCTGCTTTCAAGCTCACCAACTAGCTGAACTTCGAGCGATTTGCCGCTGGTAAGACGACTATTCTGCAAACGTCCCTTTTGATCCTAGGATTCGTCCAACGTTCATGGCGATACCATTAGAATCAGAGCCTGACGGCTGCCTGCAGGGCCTGCAAACTGCTATAACCAGAATCGTCTCGAAGAAAAATAGTCACTGGAAAATGCTTTCTCTATTGATCTTCGGGAGTGAATGATAGCGATAGAAAAATAGCAAAACGCGACGGTGGCGTCGACGGTGACGGTAACGAAGAAGAAAAATGTGGGCTTTACCAATCCGTACTAAGCAGCGAAACTGGCGAAAGGTGATGAGTGACGGCAGAGAGTTCTGCTAAGCATAATACAGCCTGTGGTATATGCACGTACGTACATGCATACTCCTAGATAGCTCGATACCATTTACATCCGCGCCTAGGTTGGCTTTGCTGGTACTGCTTTACTGGTAAAGCCAGCCAACCGTCAGCCTTAGGCTTGCCCACTCCTTTTCTGTAAGAAAAAAATTGCTCTTGTCCTTTACACTGCAGATGTTAGTGATGTGCGACTGTGAACTGAAAATAGCGGCCTTCAGGGAAGGGGGCAGAAAACAGGAACGGTCTCGACGACAATTCTTATCAACTTTTTTCGTTGACTACGTCAACAAACAGAGGCACAAGGACGCAGCCGTTTATAGCAAGGCAAGCATAGTGTTATTGCGATGGCGCTGCGAAGGATAGCACATGTGCTTTCTACCTTCGTACCGGCGGTTCTGCGAGCTGAGAGGGACAGCGTGACATACATCAGGGCAAAGTCTAGTGAAGGCTGACTGCTCTTGTCGTAGTTGCTAATGAAGTTGCAGTTTCTACCGTACTTTTTCTTTATTCATTGCTCTCTTCGCGGTCGGTTCCCCGCGGCCATTGAAAGGGGCCGAGGAGAAAGCTTAGAGGCGAGGATTTGGTGATCGCGCGGGGGTTACGAAGAAGTTACAACGGTTATGGCGATGAGCGAGGAGAAAAGAACGCAAGCGCGCTAGACGAAGCCGGGTGGCCTAAAATAGGACAGCAAAAGGACATTGGGCGGATGCAGGAACGAGTTATACCGACGATGGCTGAGCAGCCGAAGGGGCAAGAAATAAAGCAACGTGGAAGCAGGATGCAGTAGTCAGTGTGCTGTCGCTTGAGGGAATCAAATCTACATCGGCCTGGTACTACTTCTGCTGTCGATGCCGTACGGTTGGAGTCACTGGGCTGTACATGGGCTTTGAATGTTCTGGGGAGTATTGGCCCCACCCTCACACACGAGCGCAAACCTCTTTGGGCAGCATTGGCGATACATTGAGAATTTTCGTGCTGTTCCTCGCTTTTGGAGGGATGGAGGAAGGACTTGACTATCGGTGTGGTCAAAACCCAGCGACGCATTGCATCAGGATAGAAATTGGTGTTGGCCGTGACGACGTGCGGGTTGCAAGTGGATGGAAGAATTTGTACTGATATGACCACTGCTGCTACTACTACGAAACACGAACGACAAAGTAACTGCAGCAGCGTAAACTAGTTACCGAAGCCAGCAAAGCCGAATCATTACTAATGGAACATAGTTCCAGTGGCAGCGTCTCGTCGTCGTTGTCGACGTCACCGAAAAATCGATGTGGGCAGGGGCAGCAGCTGCGCTAGCGGTAGCAGTGGATACGTTCGGCGCGTAGAGTCGGTACGACATAACTAGCTACATCGTTTGCTAGTAGTAGTAAAGGTTGCCTTTACTAGAGTAGTTCCGAGACCTTTGAATTTTCAAAGAGGCGATGATGTTAGTGGGGTAGGCCTTTACCGCTCAGCCATTACCACGTACCACATCAGATATACGCAGACACGCTGCTTTCGTACATCGATAGCGAATACAACGCAGGCGATGCTGGCTTATCTCAATGCTGCAATTAATTATGCATCAATATTCTCACAAAGAAAAACATCGCAAGCAACACTAAGATAACGGTAATAATGATGACGATGATCATCTTCGGCACATTTCAAAACATACGAACGCGTGATGCAGCACACATAGACTCGTGTACTGAATGTAGCCGATTTAGGACCACAAACATATAGACGGGAGTAATGGAAATGTATGCTAACTTGCCGGTTACCGTGATAGGTTGCATTAGCTATTACAGCTAGGTACACACAGAAAGGAATAGAAGATCCGTATTCAAGTTTTAATCAGCCGCCGATATGCAGGTAGATGAGCAGATGAGGTTTTCGCTTTTGATTCGCATCAGTATATATATATATATATTACTAAATGAAAAAACAAATACGGTATTATTTTCGTTTTTATTGTTGTCACTTTTTACAATGACGCATTTTTACCGTTTTCAATGATATCCATAACAATTCGAAACGCACTCAAGGAAAAACCAAAAAAGAGCCTGAAACGCAAATCACTATAGCTGACCTTAATGATTTCAGCACAAATAACTTGATTTTGTATGTAGAAAAGAAAAAGCTGCCGGCCCCATCCAATCATGCTGACACAACTATATGCCCAATGCGGTGGTTTAAACATTTTATACGGCACCTCGGATGGGGCGTTTCTGGACAAAAATATTACCGTAAGCCTCGAAAGAGCGATACGATTTGAAATTGGGATTCGAAGGTAGTGGATATCGAGTCGGTATGACATTGGCGCATAGAGAGTATCTTCGTATCGCATTTAGAGTATCTTCGTACAACACTGACCACACAATAGGGTGGACATCTGGTGATATTGTATTTATTTATTGCACTTATTACTAAGCATATAATCAATCGCACTTTGTTTTATGGCCATGCAACACGTTTCAACTTAAGCACTTGCATGGGCTGTGCACGCTTAACACGTTTTACTGAATAGTGCGACAAGTGTGTACAAGAATGTTACGCATGTAGGTTCTACCATGTATGTACGTATGTATATGTGAAACAAAAGGCTGTTCTATTTGTCTAGATATAGCCGATAGGCATCATGTCGTTACTGTTTGCTTGGTTCAGTAGGGAGGCGCACGCACCCATAAGATAGCACTGTGCCAAGAGTGACGCCGTTCTGTACGGTGTACTGAAACCACGCATTTTAAGCCTTGCTAATGACGTTGTTTTCGCTTTCATACGTGAATAGGTTCGTTCTATGTGGCTGTATGCGCACAATTGTTCTCTACTATTTTGCGCCGGCCGTAAGACATGCTTAATGAACGTCTGCCTGAGCTAGATCGCTTCGGGTGGGTCGGAGTAGCAGTGAAGCCACCTGAAGACTGCTCAAAATTCATTGCATTTTGAATTCGCAAATTGGCATCGCCAGTGCGTAACTACTAGGACAGCGGGTGCGGCTAATATAAATGTCGACCGTGCTATGCCGTTGGAGCTAGCAGGCCCATCCACAGGCAGGCTCAGTTGGCAGGCTACGATGCTTCTGGCAGCTGAGCACCATCGAGACCGAGGGACCTGTCCCACAGCTACACGTGCGGCCAAGAACAGTTGATAAGAAGAGAAAAAGTTAGAAGGTACTCGAACAGGACGTACGATTGCATCTGCAGATATCTGCCTAACTGAACTACCATGGGGCTTACTAGTGGCTTTGTGATTTCTCATCTTGTGACGTTGTTTCAAGACCTCTCGGAATAATGAGACAACAACTAGGTGAGCACCCAAACTTCGCGTGGGGATGCAATCACCGGTGTTCGCGGCGACGCGCTTCGTGATAGAATGGCTGAATGAAAACAACTAATTATAGTATACTCAAAAATACGCATAAATGATGTCCATATATTTAGTTAACTGTTCATGGAAACATATAATCTATGCAGGCTAGATCACTGTATTGCAGCATAGCGTATTGATATTGGTTATGCTAGGATATGATATGGGAATATGCTGGGTATCAAGAACTCGATAGCTAAACGCGAGTCGGATTGCGTCTTGGCCATCATCTATTCCTCGCGAAATCCAACGATATAATTTTGTCCGTTACAGATTATTTCCATGTGTGCACGCTATATTACACGGACGGTTAGTATCATACCAAAGTAGCTGAAAATAGAGGCGGCATCGGTAGCAGTTAGAAATCGAGCACGATCACGTAGATAAGCATAAAAGTCAACCCGTACATGAAAGTTTCGAAGTTGTAAATCTAGGGCCCTAACTGACTTTCTATCATACTCACGATGTTCATCGTTACATTGTATTACTGTATATAAGGGTGTCTAGGACCGTGCCCGGCTCGGAAAGTTCTGTAATAAAGCACAACCTGTACCTATGTACCGGATATATTTTACATGCAATGATGTTGAGTTTTTAACCATAGTCTGTGAATTTGAATGTTAATTTCCAACTTTCGTCATCGCTAATATGTCTTTGGTAAGGACGTGTTAGCGATGACAACGTACGGCACGGTAGTAGTTGCCTAAAATTCTCGAATTTCTTTTGTCAAATCGAACCGTGGAGTCGCGCATTGATTCAGCGAGGGGACGCCAACGCAACTCTGCTCGACAGCTACAAGATTGTACGTAATTGAACCTCTCAATATACCCTCTATGTCGTAGAGCTTTCTAGCCCGAGTTGTCAGCGGTCTTAATAGGGTGACTCGATTAATATATCTGCGGTGGGCAAGATTTTACGAGCTACCAAGAGCCGCGACAACCGTTGCTTTCACTACGAGATTTCCCGGCTCGCTTCAGGGCACTCGCTATAAACAAAGCCCTCAATTTTATATGCTCTATATACATGTAGTTATCTTCGGCTATACTCTCCCCCTGGACGTCCTCGTTCCTGCTGAACCTTAACCACATATAACCTAGCTTTGTCCGGGTAAGCTGAACCTGAAGTTCTTGTACAGTTAATAAGCACAATACTAAATCGTGCTGGATACAATGGAGGTCATGCTAAATATTAAGTATTCGTTCGTATATCTCACGAACGCAATCTCCAATATTCTGTGCTCATCTGACCAAACATCTACTATTATTTTAACAGTTACCTAGGTCATCGCTAGTTAGCAAAAGACCAAACGTCATTTCTTTTTGGCTAACTACGACATCGTAATAGATGGCCATCCACAAGTGAATTTAATTAGCAAGAGCGAAAAGCTTCCAGGCCTTATCTCTTAGCGTACCAAAGAAGCCACGCCTTTTTAGAAATATTGATTAACGCTGACAATCAGCTGTACCTTTATAACGGTTTCGCGGTTACCTCACAGGTTGGGTTGCTCTCTCGTTGATTGCCCGTGCTGAGATACCATAGACGCTTGTCGAAACGAGAAATGATTATGCAACCTTTGCTACCATCCTACTTGGCGATAGCTGTTCAGCCCTTAGCATCATCATCATCATCATCATCATCTGGAGATGATTAACTTCCTTCGTTTGTTGTTGGACGACCGGATAAGTTAGATCTGTGTTGCCCATAATGCTTAGTTGCTGTTTACATTTGTATTGCAGCTCTTTATACTTGCTTGCTTGCTGCGACTACACAGTTACGGCGGCGACTCTTCATCGTTGTCCTTTTCCATTGCGTTGTCCGGGTCGATTTAGCCTTTACTCCGTTCTGTGCCGGACGAAGTATTAGCTATCTGCACGATAACACAGACATAAACGACTGGCAGTAGTCAGCAGAAGTGCTACTGCTTTAATAAGATTGCAAGTAACAGCAATAATGTAAAAAAGGCCAACAGGTAGATATGAAAAAGCAGCACTTTATGACGGTGCCTTCGTTCGGCGAGTGCAAGGCATACGATGACGGAGCTATCACTAGTCGATTCCGTCAGTCGAAGATAAGGTTGAGCCTCGTAATATTTTACGGATACGTGTGTTGGCCAGCTAGTTGGTCCGGATTGCTACGGACTCTGTCAGTTTTTTTAGCGGAGCTTCACGTAGCTACAGCACAAACTAAAGTATCTGTAACGGCTAACTTTTGAGATAGGGTTTAACCTTTCTGTATAAATATTCCACGCCGCTTTCTTTCGAATATATATGTATATGTAATATATAATTTCGAGTAGTTGCAGAAGAGTTCACATCATGCTGCTTCGCATCGAAATGATTTGTAGTGATGCTCAGTACTGGAAGTTCCCGAGAGAGTTTCGAAAGAAAGCGGGGTGGAATGATTGCCCAATACATAACTGGACAAATAGAATGAGCTGTGAGTGCTTGATGTATGAATATAATAGGATAATAGCGCTGCTAGCGTTCGCGCTGTCTGCTGGACGCTATTGAACACTAGCAGCTGCTGCTGCTGCTGCTGCTGCTGCTGGTAACTGAACCATTAAAAGGAAAAGGAATGGTTAATAATTTTAATTTACATTGAAGTCAGAAGCCGCCATGCGTTATATTGGAAATAAGACGGGCCAGCTTTATAACGAAGCTTAACGATTGATAACAGATTAAACGTCACGCATACAGGCTGACCATAGCAGTTTATAATGGAACTCAAAGATGAATCTTTGCCTTTCATATCCATCTAGGAATACTGTATGTCGTGACAAAAGACTCTGCTCACTGAAAGCTCGAACGAGAGAAATATTACAAGTTTGTTGTTTAATGGTAGCAGTACATTTTCCTGCTTCTAAAGTGATTGCTTTTTTCAGGACGTCATGCATCGTTGTATGATGCACTGGCAACGCACCCATGTATCGTAAGGGAAACATATTTTTCAGCAATTGGCAGTCTTTTGCACAACGAGTTTAATCCTCAAAAAACGCCCTTGCTACGTGAAGTTCCCATATGTAAATGAAAGTCCATCGCACGAATACTCGAACGGCTGGTGTGAATACCGCATATCACCAGTGTCACGCTCATATCTTCATATATTGTAATTGATATTATATATGAAGACGACGTGGTGGCTATTGCAAATAATGATGACAAATGCCTGATATGCTGTAAACCTTTTTCGAGCTAGCTTAATACGTCACGCCATTATGAAGGCGGGTCACGCACAGGGTTTGTACTGGGTAATCGGCAAAATTCTACTCACGTGCTCCATCATACGTAATCAGACAAAACCAGTAACAATACCAAAGTAGATATTTTGTCACGTTGGGCGCGCAAACCATGCCCTTGTCTACTGAATTGGCGATAACTAGTAATTATTATGATCATAACTAGTTGACTTCGTATTAATACACTCTATAAATGCTTCCCACGTTCTCTACAAGGAAAGCATTGACCCAAGCAGCCGTCACAGTCTCTCTTGGTATCGTTATTTTATCATTTGCGGTTGTTGCCGCCGCTGCTTCCGGACCCTCACTACTGTTGATAGACGCTGAGCTTGTTGTCGCTGTTGTTGTTGCGCGCATTTGTTACATTATTGCTGCTCGAACTGTGGTAATAGCGAGTGTCAGTGAAGAAGAGTAGGGTATGAAAGCGCGAGAGAGAAAGTGGACGAAAGCACTGGGAGGGTGAAATTCGGCCGCTTGATTGCAGTGACTGTGGGGGTGGGCCGTGGAGACGGATGGGAATCTAAAGGAGAAGAGCAATTCCCTTTCGGACAAGTAGCAGGAGTTGCGGATCGCAAAATCAAGGGAAAGTCGCACAGTCGGAGGAAGGGGCAATCGAACTTCAGGCTGGTTTAACGCCATTGGTAGGGGGAATCCGAAGAGCCAAGCGAAAGGTCAGCAAGGAGCCAAGCAAAAACAAGCGAATGTTGGGGGATGCGAAAGCGGCTGTTTGCTGGTAAGGGCTCTCAAGGAGATTTAGATAGTGTAGACCAACCCTGTGATTCTTCCTCTGGTTCTATTGCAGTGGTAAGAGCGTAGCCGGTCGGGGGTGTTAGTGTCGGGCGGCTGTGGAGCTGAGTTAGTGGGAGCTTCTTTCTGTTTGAGGTGACCCCTTATCTTTCAAGTAAGCAAACCCAAGCTTAATGGCTTGGTACCGCCTGAGCCACTATGGGTAGCAGTAATCATGCCCTTGCTTGTGCGTTCTTTTCAGTTCACGCAGGTACACACTCGTTTGCCATCATTGACTAGGTTAGACAATAGGCCACTACAACTCTCAGATGGGCGGCTGGCCCTACCTAGAAGGCGATTCTAAGCTTAGACTTCTTTTCGAGTAAAGAGGAAGATAATTCTTTTTTCTCTTTTAGTTATATGACAGAAAGGCGGCTACAACCTTTAGAAGCAAGCAGAACACTGTGGCCCAAGAAAACGCTGGCCACGAAAATTCTAGTAGTTGGCAGAAACGAACAGTGGGACAGAAAAAAAGGAGTTTGATAGGTAAAATATGGGACATGAGGCGTAAGATCAAACTGGTACCTGTCTGGTTGGTGTGCCTCGTAGAAAGAAGGCCAAAGATGGGTGGGGTTGACGGGGCTGGATTGGAAGGCGAAGAGAGGACCAAACGGTTAACAGTGGGGCTGTATAAAGGAAATCATATAAGGTTACCTACATACCAGGAGGTATGCGAGGGTAACGATGTATAGTTGAGGGGCAAATCTAAGGATTTTCTTTTTCTTCTCGTTGGACTTCGGCCTGGTTGGGTGGCGCTCTTTATGTTGAGTGTTGCCTATCGATGGAAGGGTTTGCCTAAACGAACAACAGGGGGAAGAACGACCTCCGTGAACCACGGACAACGACCGGAGGGTAATGACTAGAGGTAAAAAGACAAAGAAAAAGACGGCGATTTGATTGTTTCAGGACCCGCTGGCGCCCGCAGTACGGAGCTCGAAGACTGCACAGCAAGCCTAAGAAACCAAAGGCGTCTAAGAAGCAAGTGGCCGCTACACTAGGCAGTACTGTCGGATCGTGGAGTAGCAAAGCAGGAATGATACTCAAGGAAAGGAGAGAAAAAAAAAAGGGAGTTCGACTCGGTGAGACGTGTGCTGTTTGACCAGGCCGGATGGTTTCCGGATCCAGGCCAGGGTGGCCTGACTGCGGTGGGTTAGCCACAATTCACTGCCACCGTCTTGTGACCGACTACCGAATCACCCTGTGGATGCGAACGTTTATTTGAGTGGCATCGTGAAGCGCAGAAATGGTGGCCGTCATAGAACTACCAATAGCACAAGTAAAAACAGCAACAGTGCTCCTATTGTTGGCAGCCCTTAATTTTCTACCAATTTACCGGTTACCGAGCCACAGAAGTGTATGAAAGCGGTTGTCTCTGACAGCGTAAAAAAGCAGAAGGGTCCGTGACGTTTATAGATAACGTACATTCGGCGGCCAGCGGCAAAATAAGTGAGGAGAGAAGTAAGGCAAAAATGGTTATGTCAGCTAATATTTGTCTAGGTAAAAGAAGATCTTGGACAATTCCACAAGATGTAAGTTTTAAGTAAGCGGACTGTTGCGACTGGCTGCTTTTCGTTTATTTATCAGATTCGGCGATAAGTTGAAGAAAATTGTATTGGATTGTAAGAGGTACGTTTAAAGAATTGAGTGCCATCCTTTAAACTGTTTTTACTTGATAACCGATAGCTTATATATACATACTCCACAGCGCTTTCTTACCCTTTGTTAGTACACAAGAGTGGCAAAAAATATTTGGCTGAATCCCTTTGAACGGTACGATAACTGTATTCTCGCCTTGATAGCTTAGCACAGGGCAGAAGCGTTTTTGTCTCAGCGGGGTCTTTTCGACGTGCCCGCATCACCATTTTAATGTGATTGCGTCGTGTGAGATTCCCTTTCTGCTTATATGTCTATGTAGGACCGACACTGTTGCTCAAACACTTGAGAATTAAATGACTTGTTTTACTGCTGGGTCAGTAGTTGAACAGCATTTTTACTCTAAACGATTGAAGGGTTGTAGCTCGCATATAACGCGACGCGCGAGATACTTCACTGGTCCTCAGCGTCACAGGCAGGCGTTTCCCTGACCATGTGCTTACGTCAGTGTCCGATCAGCAGCAGCAGGAACAGCAGTACATCTGTCTATCACACCAAGGTGCATTGTCATATATAAACGTGAGAGAAACTAATGATAAGTTTGGGTACATGCTGAAATAGTGCCATCAGCATGTTCAGTTTGCGCTTTAAGTTCCCCAGACGCGTTACAGAGGAGTTTCTTAGTAGGTATAAAATTCTTGGGAATACCCAGACTAAAACGAATTTACTTAAAGTCAAAATAATCCTGTTCTTGATTCGCGTTAAAACAGCACATTATTTGGATAGCTCGCGTCGTTTCTATACAACGCACTGTCAGCTCGCCTACGAGTAGCTAATATGATGGGGAAACTGTTTAAACAACGATAATTATGGCTTATTCGTCATAAGTCTACGACGCAGGTTTGATTGGTTCAAGTCGCTAGCTGTACAGTTGGCGTGCCAAATATCTATACACATTCTTTATTATGGGTATCATCATATCTGATTGTTGTTTCTTTTAAGCTAATGAGGTAATAAGAAACTAGGACGCTATTGGACGTATGAAAATTTCAGGTAGATCCCTCTACGCGATATTTAATAATCGTGTGATAAGAGATAGGGGGCGGCACAGTCTAGGTGGCTAACGCGCATATTTTTGAGTGCGTTGCCATAGCAACCATTAACAACGAGCATGCTACCTCGCAGCTGTAAATCTTGGCGTTAGCAAAAATGATTATTAGAAATTAGTAATCAGGAAAATAAAAAAAAAATCTGAAACTATTTTTGAGATTAGTAGCTACTTTTATGGTTGGCATGCCGTTTAACATGTCTATTGAAGAAACTCCAGGTAGGTCTTACGAGACCCACTCTGGTTAAAACCTCTAGTGGGCACAACTTCTTAAGGCTTTATCTAAGAGAGTGATTCCGACAATTTGTTCACGTAAAAGAAGATCTCTAAAAGAGCAAAAACAGAATCGGATAAGTTTGAAAAAAATCGAAACGAACCAGGACGTTCGTATACAATGTTTCGTTAAGCTTCTCCAGTCAAGAGCATATAGAAATACGGCCAAACATTGAGAAACATGTAACGTAATTAGGTCGTTAACAGCAGCAGCAAATCAAGCGTCCATTATATTTTAAGACTTTGTATATGAAAATGTTACAGTCTAAAAATGGCATTGTTACCAATGAAGATGGTCCAGATAGAGAGGAACAATTTTGCCAATCGATCGTTTAGAGTTATGAAACCGTATCCAAGGTAGGAGGCGTAACTGGAAACGCACATAATATACAGAAACCCCATATCAACTTACCAGGTTACAATATGGCTTAGTATTTGAAGCGAAAATTATTAATTGGATTATTCTTTTGGGACAGTGCAATGGCTCGTGGCAATCATTTGAGTTCACCGCAAGAATCTGTTTTACCACACATTCGGAAGGACTTTGGCGGGATGGTACGTTTTTCCCAGAACACCTGCGCTATTATCGAGACGTAAGAGCATATTTTGATAAGAGTCTTCCATACGGATAAGTTAATGGAGAGGTCCCATTAAATATTGGGTAAAATCGACGATACTGGAGGAAGATGTAAAACCTGCAATTGGCAAACAATGCGCTACAACATCAGATAAAATGTTACATATTATGCATAGATTTTTTGCAATTTAAAAATCTTATCTAAGTAAAATTTGAAGTTATAATTATTCAAACTGCGTGTAAACTTTTAAGGCATCCTATTTTTTTCATTTAATCATACCTGTCGTTTAGAATAATTATCCACGGCGTACACGCCGTATAGTAGCTACATTTAGAATATTGTGTCTTGAGTCGTATGCAGGCATTATGTAACATATATTCCATATGAGCATGTGCCACCTATGTGAGCATATTTTTTTCCAGGATGTAGATATGATGATGGTACGTACGTAGAAGATACGTGGCTTAGACGTCTATAGAGTGGCTGCTGACGTCGCTCATGAGCATCGGCTTTCTATTTCTCATTCTGGCTGCTTGACTCTGAGTCCGCCTGCCCTTGTCGGGAGAAGCGGGAAGCGGTGACAGAGAAAACGCAGCAACGGTTTTAGTAAAATGCAGATTAAAAAACCTTCCCAATCGAAAAATCTGCCGAGAGAGCCGACTCGGACAAAACGCCTGGCTACGACACATGTCGAACTACGATGTGAACTACGACTTATTGTTTTGGTAACAGACGGCACTAAAAACGGAGGTGATAATTTTAGAGTGCGAGAAATACAACAAGAAAAAATGAGTTAACGAAAACAACAATGCTGCTTTGGGGCAAACTCTTCGACCCTAGCCAAGTCCGTTGTTGAGTCGACGTTGTCAAAAGCAGCACTTTCTAGTGGAGGTAGCTTTCATAGCAGGAAAAAAGAACGCTGCACCACTATTACAACAAACCAATCTTACATACTGCTTTTCCATGAGGAAACCATAGCAACACAGGGGTAAGAGATGAGGGGCGTGAACTATTCAAGTAGCGTCTGCTATTAGCCAGTGCAGGGATAGGCGCTCGTGCGGCTGTTGCGGTCAACTAATAATCGGTAGAATGTCCGTCTAACAAAGAAAGGTTGTTTGATGGGACGATCATGCAACGGCGTTCTAAATGGCGGGAATGGAGCGTTGGGCGAAAACGAGAACGAGAGAAAACAGTAGATGTAGTTATCTAATGATGATTTAGAGATATGCTATTTTGAGCCCATGCTGTAAAAACCACAACGATTGCATGCGGGATAAAGGACGTGAAGTGGGCAGGTTTAACCTGGTGGCCTTCAGCCTGGGGAACTGACGCTAGCTCCATGCGAATAAAGGACGAATAGCAGACGAATCTGTGAAGGTCTGCAGATGGCGTTCCCGGCAGTTTCAGGCACCCGAATCCTAGTTTCAACTAGGTACTGGTCTCTGTCTTGATTTCTAGCCTCTACCGGTGATCTGTTCTTTCGTCCCCCTATACATTGGCTAAAACGAAGGAAGCGGGCAGAAACCAAAGGAGCTGATTGAGAGAAGATTTTCGGGTAGCGGTTGAATCGTGGGGGACCAACTGCTCTAATAACGGCAGCAGTAGCAGCAAGCTGTCTCGCTGCTGGTACTTGGAAATGAGGGAAATTGAAGGCCAAACGGGTAACGAGATGGTACAGAGGATAGGAACAATTTTGCAGAACGGACGACAAACCTAAGTTGACAACTCACTTAACGGTTGTGGCAGGCTCTGCATCAACGGGAAAAGGGAATGGAGCAGCACAAGTTGAGACAGGAAGAAAAAATGAGAAGAGAGATAATTGCAGAAGACCACCGTTCCTATCACTACCATTGGTGCTAACTGAAGCCCAAGGAAAAAAGCAGGAAAAGCCGAGGCTGTGCTGGACGGACACCGATGTGACTTCGGGCGATTGGCAAGCCCAGCTTAGTCATGAAGCTTTAGCCGCTTGGCCCTTGGTGGCGGTTGAACATTGGGAGAAAATGACGAACTCCTTTAAGCTTAAAACTGCCACACCTAGATTTAAAACTCAATGGGATCTATTAGACTTGACGTCAACGATTGAATGACTCACTACACAGGTTTCTACTTATGGGTATGCTTTCAGGAATTTAGCATTTTTTCCTTTTTTGGAATTGAATCAGAAAACATGATTTGTTTTTTCTAGGTGATTTTATTATTGATTTACCTAGTATATATGCATGCATGTCACGAATTTACTTAGCTTGTATACTTTATAGAACTTTCGCTAATTATCCAATTCAATCCTAATAAGATCTAAATTATGTGCACTTATAAAAACATAATCAAAAATCTATTTTATCAACTGATGTTGAATGTACATTTACTTTTGGAAACAATTACGTAATTGACATAAAAACATAAAAACACTTCTTTCGTATCTAAGTGAAAAACTAAGCGCAGATATTTACCCAAAGTTGTTGGTCTCAAGGTACCCTTCCCCTCAAGGCAGTTGATGGGACAGTTTATTCAAATGTTTGAGATGAATGCA
Organism: Varroa destructor; assembly: GCF_002443255.2. NCBI lineage: Eukaryota > Metazoa > Arthropoda > Arachnida > Mesostigmata > Varroidae > Varroa > Varroa destructor. The sequence continues at coordinate 13,576,347 of NW_019211455.1, read as the reverse complement.
CCAGCTTTCCTTCATATTCAACTATATATATATATATATATATATATATATATATATATATATGTAATCTGTTAGTCTGTGGGTCTATCATCTTGAGGACAAATGTTCTTTCCTAGAATTATGGTTGTTGAAAAGGTACAATTGTGTCGTCGGAGAACATTGTCAACCTGGAATGGTGGTAGCATTTTGCAGCAGCGACAACGAGCCGGCCTGGCAGCCAGTGACAGGGATCTGGCCGCCGGCGCGAGTATCAAGCAGAATCCGCGTCATGCCACGGCGGTTGTAATAAGGGATAATCAATCGTACGCGCATGGCCGAGTTTCAGAGGTGCCAACTGACTGGGCCGCGCTTAGTTTCCTCGGCTTTCCTCTCTTAGAGGAGAGGCCTGTACATCTTGGGTTCTTGGATCGCTGCTCAGTACCTCAGCGGCTTGAGAGCTCGGCAGCCAGCTGCCAGTCATTGAGATAGTTTCGTCGAGTTTGCCCCTTCCAGACGGGTAGGATCCATCCTGGGTTGCGGGTGGCCGATTACGGGGTGCTGCCAGTTGTGAGTGAGTCGTGGCACTTGTGCGAATAGTAATTGTCAGTGCTGAAGAAGAAGGGGTAATGGCCAGGACTTCAGTCCCGACTGTGTTGGGCCATCATGATGATGTGAATAGACGGTGTAGACGATGGTGTTGGTAGCAAAAGAAGCAAAATAAAGCAACAACGATCGAGGCGCCCGTATGTCGCCAGTGCGCCATGCCAGAGATTACGACCTGTCTAGGCAGCCGTCGTAGTTACGTGGGAAAGAGCGGAAGGTGCGTGAAGGGTAAAGTGGTCAGCATTTGCAAGCCCTGAGGGTTGAAGGGGCATGGCAGGATAGAGTTGAGCTGAGTGCATTTGAGAAAGTGGTCCGTGACGCTCGACTCGGAATCGCCAAGACCAGGGAAAGTGAGTAGAACAAGAATAGACCTGCTGCTACAGCTACTGGGCTGTAGCAGCAGGTCTATTCTTGTTAGGTAGCAGCCTCATGGCTGACTTAGTCCGCATAAAAACTACTGTTGTTGCTGTCAGAGAACTTCCGCCGTCGACCATATTATCGCCGTTATCTTTGTATGCGAGTACGTTTTCACAATCACATCGAGCCGGCGTTAAATCATTTCTCGTCAATATGTGCCTCAACGCAATGAAACTGATTGCACAAAATTACTCTTAGCGATAATTTGACCTACGATCTATCAATTTGACGTGTTAATTCTCTTTTCAAAAATGAAGTTTCAGAATCTCCCGAGGGTTAGGTCGAGGCTTACACTCAAAGAGGATAAAGAAGGTGAAGATAGAAAAAAAAGTCCTAGTATTAATGTAGGCACATAAGTACCTCCAAATGCTAAGCGTACTAAACTGCGGAGATTAGTTTATAATAATAAAAGATTACGGCTCAATTTATCAATTAGGGCAAAACAACGAAATAGAAAAATACCAATAATAAGATAAAACCTCTAAACAAACATGGACATTTCGACTTTCGATTCTTGTAAATTTTTAACGGGTGTAATGAGCTGGAAATGTATGTAATGGCAACGGTTCCTGAGATTTCTTTTCGATTTTGGAAATTTCTAATATCACACACTTACTGGCCTTAAGTTCGCTGTGGACTTTGTCGAGCGCATTTGCTTTGATTAGCCCGGCAAACTCGTACGTCTTCCTACCACTAAACTTATTAAGGCAGTACGATTCATAGACGAGTTTCTAGTGGAACAATAGTATTCAAAGATAATTGATGAAGTCAGTAGCAGGACTGCTGCTGACAGTTTTTTGGTTCATCCTTTTTAAAGGTTACCAGCCTTCAGTTATCCTTTAAAATGCTCGGCTTCGCTTCCTTCAGATTTCGTAATGCCATTGTCACTCCGCGACGATGGCCGGTGCGACGTCCTAATGGCGGATCCGCCGGCTTAACCCTTCGCGACAAACGCATGAACGGATGACTGAAACGCTCACTGACTGCCTTCGATTGATCTGCCGCCACGCACCCACTATATCCTTCCCGTCTTAGCGTCTTTTCTGCAGTCTCTGCGGTCCACTTGTCTGGCTTTCTTTTTCGGCCTTGGCATCTTCTGACAGATCTTCTGCTGCCCTTGTACCAACTTAAGGGTTAAGAAAACCTTGGGAGAGGACACCCCCAGGTCTTCTTGCGACTACAATTTTGATGATGAGCAAAAGCAAAAGAAAAAAGGATTCTTGAACGTGTCCTCTCTGGGAAGCTTAGTTGCGACTTCTTGAGTCTAAGCGGGCTACCGCTTCCGCGGTCTTTGCTCTGACCTCTGCGCTCTCGCTGGAGCCTTTCAGACTTTTTTTTTGTTTCTTGATTCCTGTCCTTCTTCCTTTAATTTATCTTTCGTTTTCTTCCTGCTGCCCATCTCTGTTGCCCTCGTTTGCGATCCCCTCTTCGATCCAACCGATCTCATCTAAAGGCTGAACTCTAGGGTTACCCAGTTCCGCAAATGGTGTGGAAGGGCAGCAGCGACAAGCTTCGCACTTTCTTCTTTTTCGCCTTCCTACTTTTTTTTTTCTTGATTTTTGGTTGCATCCTGCCGCTTATGACGGGAGAGACATTGCGAAAGAAATTTGTCGATAAAGACTGCTACGGAAGTTGGATACATGTACGCTCTTAGATGAGAGTGCAAACGGGCGTCGCATCCAGCCGGAACACACCGCTGCTGCTACGCTTCTATGCATGAGCTGAATGCGCCGTTAGTATTGCTGACGGGGCTAAACTGGACTGGGTGAATTTCGTCACCGCTTCTTTCCCTTCTGTTTTTAATCTATCTGTTTTGACCCCTTTGGTTGATTTCGGTCGGGGAGGCCAAGTTTGATTTAATTCGGATTTAACTTCGGATAGGGCTGAATCGGACACCTCAGATCTTATTAATGCGATTGGTGCAAGTTGGAAGAATAGCGATTGTCTTCGGATCCGAAGCCGGCCGATGTCAGCGCGATATAGGAGCACCACTCCTACGTAGATAGACCGTCAAAAATAGCTAACTGGAAAAGTTGCATCGAGTTACGACGCAAAGCAAATATCGTAGACATGACATCATCCGATTGTTAGACGATAAAAACGTCATTTCGCGTCTAATGAAGAAGGCAGTACTGAGAAAAATAATAAAGCTGCGTTCAGACCACTAGAGCAGATGGCACTGCAATTATGTGTAGTGGCAAGTGTGGGTTGTGGCCATGAAGCTGTCTGTTTCGTTGTCGGTTTTTTTGACTGATTGTTTACGAACGATATCGCCTCTTTGACGGTAAGTAGCTTGTTAACAGCTCTCTATGCCAGGATCTTAATAGTTTCCATCCTTTTTTCTCGTCAACTCACTTCTGGACAGACTGATTGATATGCGTCAACCAGCATCGCTGCCACCATCACCAAATGTGTGGTCGACGGGCCGGCAAACAACCGTGCAGAGACTCGCGAAACGATCGCGTCCATAACGCGGCGAACAATTATTATGTAGTTCCATTCTATTATGTAGTCCAGCGACAGCAGGTTTCCTTGCAGTGCCTGGTCTTCTTTCATCGTTTTGACATAGCATGTCTATTTCCATCTAGCTACCTCCAATTCTTGGGGCAAAGAACTATTGAAATAGGCATATCACAGTTGTCAGGGTCCGCTAACAGGCAAGAAGCCGACATCTATGGGTGCAACGGCAATGGGACGGCTGTTCAATCCGTTGAGTTGGAGGAGTTCAAGCAAAAGAAAGACACAAGGGAGTTGGATGGTTGCAGCCGAACTAAGTTGGACGGAGAACAACGAATCGAGTCAAAGTTTTTTCGAGATCACGGAACCTTTTAGCCAGCCATATAGCGCATGGGGCGATTGTGTTTCTTTTATAAGGTAAGGTTCATTTAAAATATTTTTTTCTAGTGAGAAAACATGCCACGATATTAATTTGCTGTTGCTGCTTATTTTCGTTGACACTTCTTTCGATTGAATCGACGAGGGGCCACACAGTATCGATAGGGGCATGACGTACTATGCTGTAATCGAAATAATAATCCAAGGGCATCCACAAGGATAAACAATATATGTTTGGCTTTCTGGGTAAAACTAAAGTCGTGATCGCGACATGTTAAAGACCTGTATGCTTTATTATTGATTCCCTATTCATATGCTTCATTACTGATTAGCGTTGCGATCTGATTTAGTGAAAGGAAAAAGAAAAGGTTACCGCCGAGGCATTCAATCCGTGCTCACTTATCTCTCTGCATTGGCAATTTCTATGATGTAATCCCTGTCGGACACGTTGCTCATTGTTGTTACTGCATGCATCAAAGTCTCACTTGTTGGTCACTTGGGCAGAAAACGGATAGCTTTGCCCCGACTGGTAAGCCGACATGGTATCCATGTACTTAGTTGAGCGTATGTAGGTACAAGCACCTTCAAATCTTATCGACATCGGATATAAATCATTTATGGGTATGGTTTTTAGATGCCCAACTAAGACTACTGGCAATTTTCATAGTTATTATGAAAACAGGATATGAAAATATTTCGTGGTCATATAAAGTAAAACCTAAGTAGTCATATGTGATTAGATAAAGATGCATTATCTAATGCATACAGAAACTCTAAAGGCAAATAAAATGCCAGGTGGCATAAGCAGTTGTCGTAGAAATTTGCTATGCTGAGAACATGCGTTTGTAAATCCCCATATTTCCTACTCACACATCAGGCTAATTCGAACTCGTTCTAGTTTTACGACGAAGGAGAAAGTTAGAAAAAAGCTTGGATTTCATTGCTATCATCTGGCAAAGTCGGGGCGCGGATTTTTAAAACGGTAATGATAAACTGAACACGGCGACCCCACTGTTCCAAAGCAAAGGTCTTAAAAACTTATCATTGTCTGCCCCAGGATTATTACCCGGAGTCCTTCACTTTAGTCACATCTGAGGCCATAATAGGCAAGTGCGTTTCATAAGTTGTTACGGAATAATACTTGCTGCCAACACCAAATGTTTTTTTCAATCATCATAACAACAACAACTAGTCAAAACAATACGATGTAATGTTATTAGACTAAATAAGCTTGTTCTGTTTTTACATCATATTCTGCATGTACTTGTGTATATCTCATAAATCGGAGATGTAAACAAGGTACATCCGTTCAAAACAGTTCAGTCTTTGCCGAGAAATTCTACCGAGCATATTCAGAGCTGATCACCGAAGCGCGGATGGACTATTGCCATCCGGGTCCTGTTAGGGTCTTTTTCAAGTATATATTTTCCTGCTAAAATAGCGTTGGCAAAATCGAATCCAACCTATAACGTCCGGGTTCATGCGGGTCGAATATGGTAGTAACAAGCGCGTATGTTGTTCTAACACAACATTCAACTCATTTTTACCAAATGATTAACCACAACAGCCAGCATTCGTTCAAAGAAACAGACTAAAATGTGAACGGCGCTTGTTCACTGAACGGAACTCACACAAATGCAGCCGCCGACGTCCTGAGCATTGACGGCATCGGCAGGTACCAAGTTGATTATGCACTGTGTAGGGTGCCAGCTTGACCTAGGTCGAACGGTTAGGTTTGGAAATTTAGTATTGTGTTGACGCTATTTTGCGCCGAACCTCCGCCACTCAATTCATCATTGATTCATCGCCTACCAGCATTGCTTGAACGTGTGCGTTGGAAAACGCTTCTACGGTTCTATGGCGTCACTCGCTGAACCGTCATACCGTCCTATGTATAAGTAATGAGCAAACAGAGACAGCAGACGATGGCAGACCTAACTGTAGTATTAACAATAAATCGCATATGAATGTGAAGGGCTAACATCGCCAATGTTTCGGGTTCGAACACCATTCAATAAAAAGGCAGATGGCACAAGGAGGTGGCCTGGAGCGGGTGGGTTTTGGAACGAACGAAGGAATACCAACAAAAGTAAAGTCTATTGACTTCCTTCGAAATAGCAGCTTTTGCTTTCGTCTTAATGAAACGCCAATAGAAACGCTACGTTGGTGAGGTAAACTTTGATAGAATAGCATTGTGGTGATGTGCGACGAATGTCGCAGTGGAAGAGGTAGCCGGCCGAGCTTCTCACCGGCGTCATCGTCGGCGTTTTTTTGACCACAAGCGAATAGCTTTTTGACTCAATTCACAGTGACAATTATATATATATATATATATATATATATATATATATGTATCTCATCCTAGATGTATGTATACCATCTTAATGGGAGTATAAAAAGGAGTTGCGATAGAAGCCAATCGCACTGACACACAAAAGGCTGTTGCGGCCATTAAAATTCGTGGATACACGTTTTTCTACGGGGTAGTGTAAGATATGGGTAATCGGGGCGAGTCTAATTCTTTTACTGATGAGAGTAGTAAGCTGATAGGTGCACAGATTGTGAGATAATAAACCGTTACTTGAATATAGATGCTGTATTTTAGGTAGAACTCAAGTTTTCATGGTACAAATCTCTAAGACGCTCCGTGAGTTCGGACTTGTTTTTGGGTTTCCTGTAAACAGGAGCAATCTTTCTGATGAAAACGTTCGTCAGCACTTAAAGATGGAACTCTCACTCAGATGTTTCGCTTAGTTGAATGCAGGCAGGAAACCAAAAACAGTAAAACAAATAAGCTCACGTTCTTACGATGTCACTTAAATATATATAGGTGGCATCGTAAAATGATATAATCTAGTTCAAAGAAAAAAGTGACTCAATACACGAGATACGTTAAAGTACCGCCTATCCTTCCTGTCCGGTTACTCTTTACACCATAATTGGCTAAAAGCAAAAGAACCCTGCGGAGCAGTTGAAATCTTTGGATCTAAAAGACCTCGACTTAACAAGCCATGCCGCATTCCACTGTTCCTGTATCGTCCAGTGGATGTAGTAGATATCCGGCCCCGCCGGCGATTTTGTATCCCCTTTAGCTTTCAGGGCTGCAAACTCCCTTGCACTGTTTCTCCTTCCCTCTTCTACTGCTTAACCTCTATCCTTGGTAAGAGGTCTGTTCCCTTCAAGCGATTGACCGGCCGATCGCCGTTTAGGGAACAGCGGCAGGGATGTCTGAGAAGGAAGAAACACTGGAGTGGCCGACAACCTTAACCTAACCCCTCAATTTCGACGCCCCAAACCCGGAGCGGACAGGACTCGGTGGCACATCGGTTCGGATGTTAGGTCTCGAACCACTCTTCTTTCCTGTCTTTTTCCTTTTTTTCGGACGCTAGCCCGTCCGCTGAGTTGGCCGCGAAAAAAAGCCTTTTGCTTCCGAAGATCCATTTTCTCTAGTTTCCGGTGACCTGCTATCGGGGTTTCAGGCTCGTTGGCTTACTCAGACATGCCGCTGTGGCCACTCACGCACCTCGTGCAGCTATTCTATTTATATAGAATCTTACATATATCCGCGATGGCAAACGTGCACATATCAAGCAAGATGATCTTGCTCCCGCTGTCTCTCTTGTCGAAGGAAGTTGTCAGGGGGGTCCCGCTGTAAAGCCAAATCGCCGAAACTGGGACACTTCCCGGGTCCTCTTCTCTAGCTGATTCTCCTTCTCACGGAAGCCGTAAACTAGAAGGGTCGAGCAGGCCTAGAAGCTCTTCACACCCCCAAATCTACTGACGTCCAAAGAACGCAGGGCGGGAAAAGCCTGCTGTCCCCCTCCAGAGAAGATTGCAGCGTAACTCCACATCACCATCTAACCACCCCCTTTTCCCGTTTCGCAGAAAAACGGGCTACAGAAACGGAAGGATCCCAGTTTGCCGGTTTTCTCTGCAAGCAGCTCCTTTCCGCCAGCCAATCAGCCTGGTCACTTATGCAAAAGCTTTCCTCGTTGTTCTCTTCTTTTGCCGCTGCTACTGCCTCGACGGAAAACTTCAAAGGAACTCTCATGCTCTCGGATCCAATCCCGAAAACTGCGATTATTGTGAAACCTAACACTCGATCTCAACGGAACTAAGGGATAAGAGGAGCCTCAAAGGGGTGATTGGGGATTTAGGAGGTTCAAAGCGAACTTGGAACATGGATATAGGTGAAGTTGAAAGCAATGGCGAGAGCAAACCCTGTCGACCGCTTCCATCGCGCGCTGGGAGAGCTGTCGATGGGCTCCGCTGACCGGAAGAATGTGCCATTTTGAAATCGAAAGGGTTCGACTAAGGTCATTGCAATGGCAGCGCGGGTGAGACAAACCGGCGTTGCTGAGAAGCTCAGAAACGGTCAAGAACACATAAGTTTTTTACGATTGCTATCAGTTAGATGAAACAAAGCCGGGATCCTATGCATAGGATGGCCCCTGTTTCTGCCTACGGAACTAGTCGGAGTGTTTAGGATGTCCATTAAAAAAGGAGAAAAGACTTGTTTTGAATGTTTTGATCATTGATCTCCAACTCATTGTTAGCTACTTTGTTATGACTTGGCCAAAGCTCAATTTCGTTCTTTCCCGGTATGGAAACATACTTAAATACGGAACCTGCTGCTTTGTTTCGCTTGAGGCGAACCCCGGCTCGCAGAGCTATAAGATGGGTCACTTAGTTATACCTTTTTACGGCCATTTGTTGTTATCACAAAATATGAGCGCGTTCTAGCCAGGATGAAAAACAATGCTAAACGCCATTTAATAATTGGAAGTTTTACCTTTATCCATAACCCACTCTTACTGGATCATCTGACACGTTTTCTAAAAATTACTTAGAAACAATAATAACAGAGCGCACTGCGAAAATTTCAACCGATCTCTTAGGCTTGATGAAAATTTCCATCGTAAGCACCTAAATGGATTAAACAGCCGAAAGTAGCTTTTAGGGCGCTAATTCTCTGTGTATTGGCGTATTACTTCTACAAGTTTTGAGCAGATGCCAACATCATTGGTGTTTTCCGTGCGGTATTAGAATCATAAGCACTACTGCAGACAATCAGATGGTAATGTAATAACGAAAACTGCAAGTAAGCGACCCCGTAAATCGATGCAAGCCCAGTTTACATAATGTTGCAGATTTACAATAATTGTTTATCTTTTTACATTCTTCTATAATGTGGTATTTGTGACTCAAAGCTGAAATCGTGATAACCTGGTAACGATATGCTCTAGGGATTTACTTACCTTCAAGTCCGATTCTAAATCGTTCTCAAAATTTGAGTCTGCCCTGGTTTTAAGCTACTTTTTCTTACTAGAGCACGTACTAGAGGTTCTAAGAGCACGACTGCCCTTAGGAACGTCTCTCGCCCGTATACCCTGCTTTAACATTGTGGTTAGCACAGTTATCCCGCAGTAATTCTGCTACCGCTGCGATGATTTCCACAAGCTAGCAGCACTAATGGGGCTGGCCATACGATATCGCGGTTGTTCATTTTTTTTAAATGGTTTCGTTGGGGTCTGTTAGTGCATAGATCGTTTGTTAGAGAGTGACGGGAAAGGGGCGGGGGGCTCTTAAAAGACGCAACCGCCATAATAATGGTGCGAACCGTGACCGCCTATCTACACCATTTGCCGTATCAATCTACCTAGAGACAGTGCTTCCGCGTATCTGGCGCTTTCCGTAGTTTAGCTTTGTCGCCAACTAATATAGAGGTGGTTCTAACTGCTTCTCATTTCGTTTTGGGGATTGGCAATACTAGATGCCTATAATCGTTACGTTATAAAAAATCGGTCACAGTTTCCTGATCTTCTACATAGACCGTAAAGCCGTTCATTCTTCTCGAAATATTGATCTAGCTCAGCGACTGCTGTTGGCTTACGACCGTTATAGATATACACGACATTTTCATATGCAAGCATTGAATATGGCTCATATTATTCAACGTTTGTTTCACATTACGCATAGGGATCAACATCTGTAGTCACCGTTTCGATACCAAAGCAATAGCCCTGCAACGAGAAGCAGCTGTTGTTTTTACCAATTGGTATTGTACCAATTATATATCTGGTACAATGCTTGCGCGGATACAAGGTCTTTCCAGTATCATCCATTCTTCTTCTGTGGTAAGGTCGTGTAGACGAGACTATTTACATTAACGTATCTAGCATTGCCATTAATAGGAGCAAAACAGAAACTCTTTTTGCCCTGAACGGATCTAACTAGTCGAAATCTTACTTGAAAGCAGTAAATGTTCCTCATGGTGACAACTGATGTCATGTCAGATAAGTTGTCCTAGTAGACGAGGATATGAATAATATGGCGGGTTGTTTTTTTTCCAAGAATAAAGTTCAACCCAGCAGTAAGAGGGGAAAAGGCTACAGGTCAATGGGTTAATATAGCTGGCTATGAAGTGTAAGAATGTACTGCATGTACAGTACAAAAACTTACCATCATTTTCCTATTGCTTACCTCAACGTTTACCACCGCTCATGTGTGCTTGACATTTACTGGTGATTGTTAGAAACGATCGCCTTTTGCGCACGATTTGTCTGTCTGTCTGGATCATGTGTATCTGGAATAGTTACTTGCGGTGGATCTTGCGGCATGCATTATGTATCGTATCACTGAAAGAACAACAGGGGTCAATAAACCTGTCATTTGTCGCTGAACTACTAGCCCATGTCGTGCTTCTGCTCTGGGTTTTACGACAGCGTTTTGAGTAATACGTTTATCATCTTGTTTACGCTTATAATAAGTAACAGTTAGCAATCTCGTTTATATGTGACACCGCATATCGGTCGAAAAAGGCAAGAGCCACCAGCAGCGGGGATCTGCGAGGCAAGACTTTTGCTCTTCCTCGTAGCATGGTGAGCGCACAGGAGGCATAGGGCCGAAACAAGAATATGGCAGAGTAGGCCTTTGCCGAGTGTATATACACACATAAATGTTTTATGGCTCGTTGTCGGCGACTCGTTCTCAGGTTGAATGAGAGACTGTGACGTGCCTTTCGCAGCTAGGTCTTGTCGTCAAGTCGAAATAAACGAGCTGTTAGTTGTCAATAGAACCAGTTTTAACCACCAATACTCCTGCTTCGGCTGGCGTCATCATCGGCCGCAGAGGCGACAGCCTCTACTCAAGTGCATCGAGGCAAAATGGCCGAGTCAACGAGTAACTGAATGAATAAACCGGCCCGAACCCACGGTGGGGGAAAACTACTCCACCATAAATTGGATACGTACTTATGCTTTTCACAGAGTTTCACTACGTTACGGCGAAGGGAAAAAATACGAGCTGGTAGGAGACGGTGTATCGCAGGCGCGGTACGACAAAACGGAATATAATCATCTTGCTGTGATTATGTATATGTGTATTTATGTCCGCGAATAGAGAATAGCGTGAAAAATGGGGGCGGCTCACTAGCAGCCATACGCAGGCTGGTAAGCCAGGGCGGTCAGTCGGTCTCGTTGACCGATCATCCTCCCGTCAAAACGTCATCGCTGCTATAGCAGACGAACTCGTGGCGATAAAGCGGACGAATAAAAGCACGAAGCGAGGAAGGGATAACGAGAGCCGCAGCCGTGTCAATACGCTTGCTAGTGTCAGCAGCTGCAATGTGTCAACTATAATGATTTTAGCCCGTCGTTAAGCCCATCATGTCAGACGGCGACTTAGGGCTGCTGGCTTACTGGTTTGTTATATGACAAGCTTCTTTTTCAATAGTTTTTTTTTCGATGCGGGCCAAACAGACCGACTCACTCATTCGCTGCTGTTTCTGCCAACCTCGTACACTGCTGCCGGGACTGTTATCGCCTCTGTTTTTATGCGACATGTTTCTTATAGGATTTCCTGTGCACTGAGTTATTACAGTTGGGGTTAAATACCAGCAACGTGTTTATGTGCAGAATGATCATGATCTGTTGCTGCGACGGCTAGCTTCATGCGTTACTGACATGTTGTCAAAGCTAAAATTTTTTGTAGTCTTCCTGTCGTCGTTGTTTCTGATCCTGTTAACACGTGTATCTATTATATGTCTACGGCTCTCGCGAAACTCTTAGAGGAGCTTAAAATATAGTTGGGTATGGCCCGCTGTAGAGCTAGCAACACCTCTTCCTCTGTTCATAATTCTATCTTAACCTGATTATTGTTTGTCTCTGTTGAAGGAAGCAAGAGTTGAAAGATAAATAACTGGAAACAAAGAAAACAGTTCCTCAACACCAGCGCGTAAACATACAAATAGGTACACACACACACACACAGACACACGAAAACACAGACCTTGACTCACAAGCAAACATTACTCGACTGCATTTGCATACAATATGTGAGAAAAAGAAATCATTCGTGTCATAATGCTCTCTACTAAGACAAAACCCAGAAATGATAAAAAAAAAACACATATGGATTAAGTATTCATATATAACGGAGCCGGTCTTCACGGTCCAAATAGACAAACAGGCAAATTCAACTTGTGATAGGGGTTGTGATGTTTAGAGGCAGGTTACCCCGTGATGATGGCTGATCGCAGCAGACCATCAGTTCTGTTCTTGATGACATGTGACAAAAGGCAGAGTGGGTATTGTGCCAAGTCTTTGCGAGCAAGTACCGTCTGTCAACGGGTATTTCCATTCAAATTGCCGTTGTCTTACGATGTCGATGGCTCGAGTATATATCTACGCACCTGTTTCATGCTGGTGGCATGGATTCAACGGGTCTCAGAGTGTTTCCGTGCAATTGTTCCTTTGTGGTAGATAATCGTTATATTACTGTGCTCCATAACAGTAGACTTCAGTGTCAAAGAAGAGTCGGCGTACGGCAGCGCAGCTCACGCAGGCTATAATATTACTTGCAAATACAACGATCACGAGCCATCTCACCCTGAAACTTTCTGATTTAGCCATTGATCCCGTTCAGATATGGATAAAATATGCAATATAGAAATTAGTAGAAATAACTAGTACGAAGGCCTAAACCACTTGAGAACAGACCTTAAAATGTCGGACCACGACTATTCGTGATCATTATTAACAATGGGTCCATATACACGAGCTGTACTGTGATGAGTATGAGAGAGAGCCGTATGCGCCTCGTAAAGAAAATAAGATGTTTTATCCTCTATGGAAAAGCATGCATTCTTCTTTATTTCGTTGGTAAATTGGCTCTTAAGTTAGCTTAATTTGCTACCAAAAACGCTCTAATTGTCTTCCGTTGTTTGACACCGACTACCGCTTACGGCAATACGGTTTGTTACGTTTGTGAGATAGCAAACGAATTGTCCTGGCGTGATATCGGTAGTCTAATATAACATCATTACAACAAACAAGCAAAAAAAATGCTATTAAAGCAAGCCATTTTTGCCAAAGTTATGAACAATGAGAGTGGTACCAACGCTGTCATTAAGCAGGTGAAACAGTGCTCCTTATCTGATCCACAATTGGCTTCCTCTTGAACCTGCTAGCATTACTCTCCGTGGGTTTTTTGAGAGATGAATGGCCTTACTGTAAATTATTCGATCCGCGAGAAAATGACTAAGACATCCCCAGGATTGCTCGCTTATCTGTCACAAAATTGGCTCTGTTTGTCATTGGCGAGGACAATTTGGTCTTTATTTTATGTTTTCTGTTTGCAGTTACCATCTACTCGATCACACCAGCGCCGCAGCATGTGAATGACCTGACAAACTGCCGTTCTCCTGTAGCTTTTTGAGCGAGCCTGCATCCGTTGGCGTAGCGCATTATCACAGCACTATGCTGTAACCTTGTTCTGGTCGAGTCTGTTTTTATACAATTGCCCTTTGTCTCGACAAAGATCACAGATGAACAGACGAACCGCTGGATGCTTATTGGGTTCGACCGCAGGTTCGAGGTCCCAGTTGGTAGTGTCTGCATGGATTACACAAGTGACAAAGCATGGCCTGTCTTTGGTTGATATTCCCTTCAGTGACGGAACAACGAATGTGCCTCAGTGACTGTCTCCTCAGTACTTTTCTGTGGCCTGAACAAGTATCAATCGAGCTCTTCGGCTCTCTAGCCAAACGGTTCGACCTCCGATGCCATTAACGGTGTGGGTGGAGACGCTCAATCCACAGTTGTTGCCGGCCGCTCTAAGCCCTCAACTAAGCTCCACAAAGAATGCATATAATAAAGACATTCACCTTAACAGATGTGCATTTTATTATATAATAAATAGGAAGGATGCAGAATGGCGAAACTGGCAGAACTTTCTTTCTTGTTAAAATAAATAGGAATAAAATAGATACCAAGCAGATAGATCCTTCCCATTCATATCCCTGTCATACAATCGTCGTTTAAATCTAACCTGTCTCCATCCGGCCAATTATGCGAGTCGATTTGTGCAGGTAACATCCGCAGTGACAGGCACGCATTGAGGTCCATACGATACGATGACAGCATGAACGTCCCGATCCGGAAAGAGACCACTGGCGTGGTTTTCACCATCTAGACAACTTCTCAGCGTTTTGACCCGTCCATCTCTACGTACCATATTATGTATGTCAATGTCGTCTACCCATCTGCTTTAGTTTACAGCTCACCAATATTGTCCGCAAGGTAAACGGCCCTATTTTGTTTGCCTGCTCGCTGACAAGCTGGTTGTTTCCCGCGGCTAAATTCGGATCTGTATTCAGGCCCTGCGTAGCGTTAACTAAGGCAGCGCAAGGCCAGTCGAAGAGTGCCAAATTATGTGGCATGAATGGCGTAAAGACCACGTCGTGTGCACTGTGCCCACATGACTGGAAGTGACAGTAGTAGTAGTAGTGTTACGCTTTGCTTACGGGCCTTCGGAGCTGGGTCCGGTCTTTGCTAGAGTGCGCTGATGCTAATGCTAACTCAGCCGCCGCTGGCACCGTTCGTTCTGCTCTTTAAGATTTGTCGGTGCCATGGCGGCCTGCAAACTTAAGGAGATAGAAAGGCACTATGTAATATAGCATACTCGACGATACTGCTGCCAGTTAGCTCACCCGCTCGCTAGCTGCTGCTGATGGCTTAGCTGCTTGGTCGGCACTCAGTGGCTCCACTAAACTCTACTAAGTTATCAAGTCAGTAAGCCCTATAGCATATCAACTTTTGTCATTCTTCCGTTGTCGACTGGATAGTCGATGCGCCCTTATGTCGTTGTGCAATAGTCGTTTCCTGCCAACGCTTACAAAGCAGAAGCAGATTTCCTGCTGTCTGCTTCGAATCCTTGTCGCACATCCTATTTCCACTGTCATTGGGCCTTCCGACGCTGACTTCTACTCAACTGAGTACTTATCTATGCATTTGGCTTTCGATAGAAGTAGCATCGACGGCCGGGCTGCTAAAATCCGACAGAGGATGCCGTAGCTGACTAAACAAAGAAGAGACGCGCTCCTTTGCTTTTAGCCTCAAATGGCTCTGGCTTATATCCCGCATCCTGGTCGTCTAAGATGCCCTTCGTTCACGTTCCTCACCTTCGAGCCTGTGCTCTGGCGTCGGCCTGACGTGTCTGGTTTTTACAATAAGCGAACAGCCGGAGGGACGATTAAATATATTCGTATTATTGGGCTGGCTTGCTTTGCCAGTGCAGCGCGTTTCTCGGCAGCGGCAGGGATGTTCTTTGATGCCACATTGCCTTGCGTTAAATTCGATTCACTCTGTGGTCCGGTTTAATGCCACGCGTAGACTGACAGGCAAATTGGGTCGTACCGGATTGGACCGACGTCAGTTGCACATCCGTCGATCTCGTAGCCGCAACGATTTTTTGATAGCACAACAGAAAAATGCGACGGATGAAGAGGAAATCATTGAGATCAGCAAAAAGGGTCAAACGTTAAAGAAGTAAGGCCGTTGATGTAGATGGAGCAAATGACAACGACAACGGAACATATAGAGAAATATGCCGAATGATCGGAGGCGTGCTAACTCGAGAAGAGCTTTCGAAAAATTGACATAAAAGGGGAACGGAAAGTGAAAAAAGAGGCCATGAGATCCTATGCAAGAGAAATAGGCCACATTACCTTGCGAGAAGAAGTCACTCACAGAAATTACAGAGATACAAAAAGGGTAGTAGGAGGTAGGTTAGTACCCGGATGAAAGAAGGCTTGCGTCGCCGCTTTTTCCGCCTACAGGTCGACTGGATGTAGTAAAAGTAGACGACAGTGTCGTTGTCTTCATCACCGGAGGGTCTCTCGACAAAAGGGAACACTGAAAAGAAAGAAATCTTGGTGGCAACGATGGTGACTGGCAAAATACGAGAAACTGCGAAATAAGCGAAAAACAAAATGACCCTGGTGGCGGCGGCCGGGGGTGGGGGATTGAGGGGGAGGGGCTGGAAGAAGCGGGAAGCTGCTACTCAGATTTTGCTCCCGGCAGGGCAATGGGTACGAAAGCAAGACTTGCATTATGAAACTTGCTCACCTTGGATGACCCTGTACTCTATACGCTTTCATAAGTCCGATGTTGTCGCTTTCGCAAGCGAATAGGAAGAGAATGAGGAAAGCAATATATATATAGAGCAATGCAACCTGGGTAGTCCCAAACGGTTCAGTGAGTTTGCTTCTCAGCGGTGTCATCGGTGCCGTGCTGGCAGCAGTGGAAATGTTGTGATAAGCTCGCCCATGATCGACTTGTGATGCGACTGAGTTTGCGCCCAACGTCACATCTAAAGGCTAAAAGCGCTCTTCGCCGCTATAACGATGAGAACTCAATGACCGGACCTCCAAGATTTCTCGCTTTCGTCAGCTAGATTTGCCTGAGAAGGCGAAGCCAACCGAAATCAGCCAAGTTAGATGAGTTCTGCGTGCTCGTCTGCGGACGCTTTGTTAAGCTGGGTTCGGCGTGACATGATGCTGTAGCTCGACGGCGACGATGGCCGCGGTGGCAGCGGCGGAATTCGTACTGGTGACACTGAGAAACATAGAAATAACCTAAGCTAGATAGATATAGAAAGGACAAGAGCACGAGCGTCTAGCACAGTGCCGAAGTAATGGTCTGTGACCAAGGAAACACGAACGGCGCGAGAAGACGAAATGAGGAAGGTGGAGGCGATATGAGAGGACGACAACGAAAAAACTTCGGAGTTTTTGTGACCCATCGACCACTAGCTAAGACCAGTTTTAGTTGGGCAAACAACTCGATTGATTTGGATGGATCTCGTGCACAATGCTACTCGGCTAATTTGGGCATGTTTATTATGGCTGAAATCTTTAATTGAAGAAGGCCAATGCCGAAGACAAGAATGTTGTCGCTGCGTCATGGCCAAGGTAAACCACGCCAAAAAATTAAAGAAACATGAAATGGTCGAAATAATAAAGAGAAATAAACAGAGACAAAGAAAAAAAAAACAAGGCTACTTTATAGAGGTCACTTTATAACGTGCATTTATCGTTAACGCGCTTAGAGTTGCTCCAGTTAGCTGGGCTTACTATGCAGCTTTCATGTGCAGTCATATTAGGGGTAAATGGACATGGTTATAAGTTTTATATCACGTTCTCTGTTTGGCAATAGCTATAAAAGATCATAGAATAGCAGCTTTAACAGCGGTAGCTAAAGACAGATGCCGAAGACAGGCCGGAAACGAATAGCAGAAAAGGGGAATCGGCGACGGTCGCAGCGTCAAAAAGTCGGCCAAGGTCAAGCAAGAGAGGTCGGACAGCGTCGTCTCTGATATAACGAGTCCTGCCGTGGTGAAAAAAATGAATCCTTTAAAAAGAAAAGGCCAACCAACATCTGAAGATATAGCTGCTTTCTCGTAAGGTTACAATCGCTCTAATGGCGGCAGCAGCAGGTTAAAATATAGCTGTGTAGCCATCATTGTCCTTTGTGCTCATCTTTCAATTGAAAAACCAGAAGGGACGGATACGTGACGTAATACGTATAATAATAAGTAACACAAGTCTAGTGGCGTTACTGTATTGTTTTATAAGAAGAAAATATGATGCGTTGATTACCTAATGAACAAACACCATAGAGGAACTTAAAAAATTCTTTAAGTTACTGATCCTGCTCTTATTGTTGGCAAAAATGACTTGCGCCTTTTCGCTCCTTCAATGATTTCACTGGAAACTGAATAACAGTAAGAGCTTAATCGTGATCGATTCTACTGCTACACTACTATTTCCATTGTACATAATTCAGCTACGCTCTCGTATATAGCCCTACTCTGCCATGGATATATAATGAGACAAAAGGCTAAATGCAAAATGAACCGCAAAAGATTATGTACTACTTCACGAGGTTTAAAGAGGACGCATCAGCAGCATTAGCCCACGTTAGTGCAACCGGCTGAAATATTGAAGGCGAAAAGCACGAGGATGGCCTGGCTAGCTAGAGCAAAGACGAGGACTTACGGCTGCTTTTTGCAGTCGCCTTGGAGAAGTGTAATATGAATGGAAACAATGATCGTTTAAGGTATCTGTGCAATGTTTCCTGGAGAGGGTACCTGGAACATTCAAGAGCAAAGAAATCAGCGAACCTCTTCGCGATGCCTGTTAGGCGCTACCATTTCTAACGCTTGAGTTCAGGTGTCTTTCGACCGATCCTTGCCTGTGCACAGCCGAGGTTCGTGGTGAAAATGGACCAGGCTTTAAGCCAAAGTTGTGATGATACCCCGAGGGAAGAAAGAAGTCGGAGCGGAGCCCTCTGGGAGTTTTGGAGACGTGCGCGCGCGTCGAGTCAGTAAAGTCATCTCAACCAGCGGTCGTGTGCAGTGCAGGCAAGCTGCGCGTCGTATGAGAGACAAGGCTGGCTTTCCTCATTCAACATTCGGCGCTCCGGCACTCCACTTGAGGAGCCGCTTATATAACTGAACCACGAACGGTTCAGAGACCTGGTAAAAGGGTCTCGGAAAAGGGGACAACGGCCCCTTCGATTACCTGCTAGCCTTGGTTCTTCCCATGCCAGTTTAGCTTGTAAATCTTGTAGATTGCTTACGCCAAAACGCCGGCAGTGCCGGCGCTGCCGTGAGTAAAGTGGTAAAAGTTGGTGGTAAAGGTGAGCATACAGCGGAAGCAGATTCGCCTAGACAAGCCCATTGGTGCTGGATAATGCACAGTGTGCGAACAGGACGTTCAGAGGTCGAGAGGAGATTGTGGCCTCGTTGTCTTAGTGATGCTGCTGCTGCTGCTACCAGTAGTCGGCCGCTATTTAAGCAGCTTCTGATGCTATGATGGAAACAGAGCGGGTGCTGGATACTTTCGGCGTCCAGACTGGCTTCCACTCGACTCCGCCTTGTAGCACACTACAAAATGCTTTGCACAGTACTTGAGTTGTTCAAAAAATGATTAATAACTCTATAGAAGGCCCAAATGCTCTTTCACGCCCCTGTTCCCTTACCCATATGTAGTGGAAAAGCGAGTGGAAAGCATCGTGGGTTCGCATCGCAGGCAAAAGATGTACGCATGCTCTACCATATCTGATGCATGAGCGATGTTGTTGTTGTGATCAGGACTATGCTTTCTGGCCGTACTTTGGGTTTTTAGAAAATAGCCTACCCAGGATGTCGACCACTACCATATTATGCGATTCTCCTTATCCGGTTCAGAAGGTATAACTGATTCGAGAGCAGTTACCATAATTTTAGTGGGAGATATGCGGATTTCGTTAATTATAAGTAGTGAATACGCATAAGGCCGCGCTGTGGAGACCTAGTGCTGCTGGACGATCATGTAGTATGCGGAGAATGAAGTAGCGTTTATCTCCGTACCGCTTCCAGAGGTAAATTTATTTAGATTTAGCCATGTTCAGTCGTTAGCCTCTGGTTGTTATTAGTCGGTCAACATTTCTACCGCTCCGTGTTTGAAAAGCGAGAGAAAAATCCGAGAGAGGTGCTGTCTGGGCCGACGTCTCCTCTACCCTACTAGCCAATTTCCGCTTTGATGCGGAGGCACGTCGATGCAGCGTCGTGGGCAAGCCAGTGGGGCCTGTCTCAACTGTATGGTGCAGAGCGTCCAGGCAGAGCCCGGCTAGCATTTCCCTAGTCAGTTTTCCCCTCTCGCTCTCCTGGCTGATTTTTCTTGCTTGCGGAGAGGAAAAGTACTACAAGAGTAAAGCGAGTTCCTGTCTCTCTGTTCAGCATACGACGGGTAGTGCTAGCATTTTTGTAGTGGGAAATTTAGCATGAGTACTTATTCGAGGTGAGACGGCCGCGGTATCAACTGATTGAAAGAAGAGTGTCCGGAACGACTAGCGCACCCTGCCATTAGCTAGCACTAGCTGGCCGACCTGCGCTCGCCAATCCACGTGCGGCACTAAAGTGGGACCATCCGCCATACGAGACTCCAATCAGCACAGGCCGCAAGACCGAACTCCGGACTTCTCAATCACCCCTAAAAATCCAGCCCACTTTTTCTCTACCCGCCGTTTCCCGTCGGTTCTTCCTCACTGTAAGTCGTGTTACTCTACAATCGGAAAACGGGTATCGACGCGCTGCACGAACTTGGCATCGGCGGATTACACAAGCATGAAGAATCGAAACCAGCACGGCGTATCAGTGGCAGAAACCTGGTAGAGAGACCGTCGAACCATTGCGCCCCTGAACTACTGACTCTCAAAGAAACTACTATAGGAAATTGCCCAAAGAAATACCTCACTTCCTCCTTTTCATCCAGCCGGATATCGGCCAACCGTCGAAATACGCGCAGCCCCGACTAAAGAAGTCACTACTCAAAAAAGGTTGAGTGCTTATTCTATTCAGACGTGAGATGGACTACAGGCGTTGGGTGCTCTCGCGCACTTTCAAGTTCCATTAGAGCGTGGCACTGGTACTATCCAGTAGACTTGACAGCTGGGTGACGTAAATAAATGGAATAGAACGTCGTCGTTGTTAATAAAAGTAGAAACCGTTTACAGAGTTGTTAACAAACGATTGGAGCAAAATTAGAAGAGGGGGTAAGGCGATTTCTAGCGTTGCCAGAGTAAATTAAAAATTGAATGTCAGGTATTATGTTCAATTGCTGGCGCCGATATTCCAGACATCTAAATGTACTCCACATGTATTTGTAATATTCGTAGGCTGGCGCGTGTTGTCATGGGACCGTGAAGAAATTTGTCCGCGATAATATCGGTATAGAGTACGTCACTACTAATGTTCTGGCATTACTTCTATTGAAAGAAGGTATCACAAAGCACAGAGGAATATGAAATCTGTGGTTGCGCTTTGCTTAATCTTATAAAATTAGTTTTGTCTCAAATTGAAACAGCTACGATGCTCTGCGTGCCTTCAGATCACCTACTAATTAAAGCTAGACATTTAGAATTTTGCGTTATATACGGCCGCTGGCTCTTTTCAGTATGAAACAATGCGTATCTGCGCTCGGTTTCGGACCTGGATCATCCCAAGTGTCTCAAAGGTTTAACAAACAAACAGATCACCATTACAATATCACAATCTAGTTTTTTTTTTAGTTTTAGTTAAGAATCGTGTACGCGTGGTCAGATAAGCGTGGGCTAAGATATGCCTGCAGCAGATTTGGGCGTCACACTGTCAAGCGACCAGACTGAGAAGCAAGATGTGCCCAAGTGCTGAAAAAGGAGATATCTAAGTAGCAGAATCACGGTGCCCATGTATGACTAAGCATCTGAATGGAGCAGTCTGCTAAGGCTAACTGCAAAAAGGTATGGCCATGGAAGCGAATAGTCGCGGAGCGTCAAAGCAGCATTCTGCTGGAAACTGCAGAAGCTAGCGAGCGTCTGTTCCTGTTTCTGTTGCTACCATTGCAGCATATCACTAATATATAGGAGCGTGGTTTTTTACTTACTACAGACTATACGCATAAAAGGAATTATTACAATTAAGGGGATATGTACTACGTATAGTTCTATATTCCACACGCAATTGCGTTTTTTGCTAACTACATACAGACAGGGTCACCAGGAGAAACAGGAGTTGAATGAGAGATACGCAGTCGTTTTCCCAGCATACCTTTTTACCTATTGTAGCAATGTGCCCATATTTAATTACTGATTCGTTAGCTAGTCTGAGGTATCAATAAGTGCATACGTTACAAGCAACGAAGCGAGCTATGCGGCTAATACTTAGAGGTTGCTGTGTCGGCTACTATACGACGTTGCTTTAGTAATAGATAGCATCTCGTCAGCTGGCTACTTGCAAAGACATTTGCCTTTGAACGCTCAGGCTCGGCCTGCGAACGCCGGTGCATGTTCGCCCTTTCCTAACAAACGTCTACATGAACGCCCTTAGTAATAAGCTGCCTGATCGAGAAGTGTTCAGCTTATTAATTTATATAGTCATTTTATTTTGGTGGCACTGCTGAGACAATATGTGTCAAGTCCAACTTTCGTTTCCTAACTTCACAGTATACGTACACTCGCAGCAAACTCGAGCGGGCGTGATACGTTTTTTTTTTCATTTTAATTTTATCTAAAAGCTAAGTGACCTACGCAATGGTGAACCTCTATTTGCTTCTATGCCTTCTTTGCTATTCATGGAATCGATATTTTTTTAGCATTTATAACAATAGGGATAGCATTATGCTTAAAGTACATTAAAACACTTCGCACCTACGTGCGGATCATATTATCATTATTACTAGTATCGTTATTTCAATTTCTAGATTGTTGACCACTATCACCTAAGATCAACTTAGCTGCCCTTAATCGATTAGATTTTTCTTTGCCTATCCCGTGAATTTTGCTCTTGCGAAAAATCTTATAATGATGATGACCAGCTGCTACAGCAGAGATCTGCGTTCTCTTGACCGGTTTCAGAGCTTTCACCTTCCATCTGTCAAATTAGCAGGAGATTCGCGAATGATTGCAATAAAAAGTGGACGTACTAGTTAGTATGTTGACCACTAGCTTTTTTTCTATCTATTTTACCCGTACTATTCGTTCACTGCTGTAATCGTCATTCGGACTTTGGGACATCCATATCTACTTATATCATTACGACGAACGTACCGCTTTTTCGTCCAGATTTTGCAAGGATGCAGGCTCACGCTTAGTGGTGAGGCCTGTCTCAAAAAAGGCCTGTCTTCCAGAAAAAGGAAATCGCATTTTTATTATTTAAATTTGTTGGTCAGCGATACTACAGAGACAAAAATAAATCATGATCAATGTTTCCAGATATTGTTCATTCACACTTAAAGTAGGTAAAGCGGGTCCCGGTACGACAGATTCGCGGGTTGCCGCATATCTGCATCAGAATCATAACGGACAAATCGGACGATGGCAAGCGACTGAGCGTCAACTGATTACTGTTTACGCCACTTTCTTAAGGCTTACCTGGATAAGCATCGAACTAACGGTATAGACTGGCTGCCTGTCTGATTAATAGAGATGATAAAGAAGAATGAAGAAATTCACTCGACCGGAGACATTAAGTGCAGTTGGCCCATGGGCTTCATCCATAGCCTTTCAAATATTGTAGTGATGGTGGAAATGAATTTAGTGCCTTCTATATCTGCAACATACAAAAGTAAGTAGCTCACGCTGTCGGTAGTGAACCATTTCGTGTAATTACGAATAGAAGCTTTGTGGAAAGCAAACTTGTCTCAACGCTAGGATCGTTTGTTCCAGACGAGAGAACACGTACTCATTCGTCGTGATCACGCAAAAACATCCGAATGTTATGCAGTACAAGGAAACGCCGTCACCTCTTCGAGGGAATTGGACTCTGGACCAAGCATATGCCGAGCTTAGTGGCGATACGCCATTATATTCAGTGTTCCGGATTGATGGAGAACCAGTTCCCTGCCCATTCAGGTAAAATCTCACTTAAACATAAAAGTAGTACTAAACGCAATATAGCCAGTTAATCATTTTCTATTTATGTGCTCATCCTGTATATATAGATAAAATGTTTAATGTGATCTTATTACTTAGTGCGTATACCATTTCGTGTAATTTCACAATCATCACTTAAAAGCCACAAAAGGACCAGGGAAAAACGAGCATAGAGAAATCATTCTCTGAGGCTGATGGTTGCCGATTGTGTGCTAACAATAAACACAAATGTTGGAACGTTTCCCTCCTGGTTAATCATATCCTGTATGTGGATGTATTTGTGCTGTTCAATTTTTAGGGACACGTTTCTCTTTTCGTATAACCGCGGTAACGGAAACTGCTCAAACCCGCCCTCGGTGAGCGATTCGTGTACCGATAAAGGCCGTGTCTTATTCAAATTCAAGGCGTGTTACGACACGCACTCCGAGAGTCGCAAAGAAACGCTAACCTGTGTCGGTACGTGGAAAGAAGGGAGTCATCACTACCTTGTTGGCAAGGTATGTATACATACGAGAAATAAAATTGGAGAGGTATATCTTCATGATAACTAAGCCGTACTAACTTACCAATCAACTATTTTCACGCAGGTGTACAGTTATGGAGTGTAATTTTGCAGAAACATCGTGCATCCTATTATTGTTGTTTAATTTAGTTTACTCACTTACGCGAACTATTTTATTTCATTAGAGTATTCACGTTGCGTTCGATGCAGACTTTTTAATTTACTACTGATACGCAATATGTGTCATAATCCATCTGCGGTCTTCATTTCTTTTTTTGGTCGTTGTCTATTTGTCATTCGCTCACTCTTGACCCCTGATGTTTATCTGGTACTACTTTCCGTACTCGCTTCATGAGCAGCTATGTTGAGCGCAAGTTGACGATTCCGAGCATTGCATGTATTTATTCCGTTATCGATTATCTTTATGGTGATAACAGACAGACTGGATAACAACGAACACCTAAATCATTTACCAGTCGTATTGTTAGGAACGTTAAACCGATCTACGGCACGCGACGCTAAAAGACATCAAATGGTCTGCCTTAGGTCTCTTCTTTGCCTCCACTTTCCCATTGGCTTTAGCTCGATCATGTTTAATCTGTGTGTTCTTAGTACAAGCGTTCAATCTTAGGCTGATTCCTAGGCATCGGCTGACTCGACGGCACACTGCAGTCGGATGTTTCTAGGTTACATTTGTTACCTTCGCCTAAAGTCGATTTTGGCTCTTACCCTTGGTTCGCCATCCAAATTGAACAAAGTTCTTTCCTCTTGTTTCGTTGGTGTTACTTTTTTGCTTATAGCCTCTTTTAGAAAATTTCTTCAAGGTTTTCTCTTCACCATCCTTCCGTCGCTGTGATTTTCTAACCTAGTCGTATTTTTTTTTCGACCTTCGCCTCTTGCGGTTTCGCCCACGAGTTGAGTGGGACCTTAAGAACTTCAGACTTCTGTATTCCTCCTTCAGAAATAGGAATACAACAAAGGTGTTGCCGCTTAAGCCGCTATTGATTCGGTATTGTCCCTCTGTTATGGAATAACGACTGGAGGGGACAGATGGTACTTTTAGGTAGGCTCCGCTCGAAACCGCTGGGGTGAGGGCGTTATCTAGGCTTGTTTCTAGACGTCCGTGGATATCTGTCTGTACTTCTCAGGATATAAATTTCTTAATATCGAATATCAGTTCTCAAACCCCTTGCTGATGGAATGATACTATGTGAACTCTCTAAAAACTACTGGATAATCTGCAATAGTAACATATTTCCTGTAAATGTATAGTAGTTTAAATAGTTATGTAAGTCGAAAGCACTACTAAATTAGTCACTGAGCCTTAATTATATTTTATATTACCTGCGCAATTCAGAACTGGTTCATAATTTTATACACTGTAGAAATCTACCTAGCACGTATAATGATATCAAATCTGTACTTATTTCGCTAACCCCTTATCTGCCCCAATCTCAGACTCACATTATTGCAATAGATCTCCCCATAAGCCCCTACGAGGTATAAAGGAAGATAGGAGGTCGTCCACGGCACCCTGCCATGTCGTGACGCTATCATTTTATGTATCTCAACGGCAGTCGAGAATTCGTACATGCCCCGTCAGCTTCATGGACGGCTGCTATGTACCAGCATTGCAATACTCGTAATAAGAAAGCAGCATACATCCACCTGTATTATATATATATGCACGGGTCTATATCACCGCAACCACCACCGTACCTTTTGCCCGTTGCGTCGTTCTGCTGCCAAACAGTCGTTGTTGTTGTGTACCGCGATGAGGAAAGCGCCGTATGTGCTGTAATTACCATGGTTCGTGACGCCGCCATTGCTGCCGAGCGAAACAGATCCCGGCGGTTACACCATAGTCAAAAGCATCGTAAGCACGGGTAGCACGTTCAACTTCATTCAACCGGTCCACATCAGACTACCGCACGCCGCTACTAACAGTGAAAGCTTCGCTGAGGTCGCGCCACGTCCAGGTCGTTCATCTCTCTCCGTTGCTGTCTAAGGTTCATATGTCTATTCGCATCAACTCATCCGATCATCAGGTAGCATCAGACCATAGAGAGGGGGCAAACACAAAGGAAGATAGCAAGGTGGGCTGGAGATGAACAGGCCTGCTCATCTATGTTGCCCCACCGAAAGTAACAGTTTGCTTGTGGGACGACGACAACGACAACGCTAACGACAACAACGACGAGAAACTATGGTCCCCACGGCAACGATGGCAGTCCAACGAATGCCGCAGGAACAGCAAACAAGGAAATAGTGGATGATGGTGGCGGATGTGTAGGTGAGGGGGCGGTCTAAGGGACGGGGAAATATGGATGGGGTTGATGTGAACGAATTTAGTTAACGTGGCCGAAGGGGAACAACCTGGCGAATCAACGTTTATGCCGATGAAACCGGTTGTGGGCGTTCCGCCGTTCAGTCTGAAGTAAAGTTCGTCGTATTTCACATATTAGCTTGAGAGGTGGCAGCGGGGTTCGAGGGATTTTCCCGCCGCGGAGGGGGGGGGGGTCGGTCGTCTCCTGCTTCAGTGGGTTCTTCCCCACCCTACTATATCACAATGCGACACCGGAGAGCACGTGGGCGAGACATGCATTGCGTCAACTGTGTGTTCCTGTCTCTGTATGCTTCAATTGGATAAAAGCTGGGTAGGCAAAATCGCTGTCGAAGTTGGTCATCGGTTCAATGTTGTCCGGCCTCGATTCGGAAAATAGCGTTGTTACACTTAGTTCTCGTGCGTATCCAGTACCTGGCGAGGCTCAAGTTGTGGAGAATACCGTTAACCGATCGAAGGACCACACTTTTACGCTACTTGTAAAAGGGTGAGTTTAAGGTCTCAGGTGGCGCCAAATAGCGCATTGAACTAAGAAATAGTAACGCATCAATGTTGTAACAATTACAAGACACGAAAACGCCGAATGTGTTATGTAGAAAAGATGACATGGCCAGAACGATCTGGTCAGGATGGAAAATATATAAAAGAAAGGAGTATTTAGATGCAGAAAGGATTTCAGAGAAATTCAGAGAATAATCGAACTCCTCAATGTTCATGTGCTTACCCCACTTTACTGCTGGAAGTGTCGAAGCCTTAGACAACCTGTGCGCTTCAGCGCCTCATCACGGCCATTGCGAGGAGACGTTCGGAACACGATGAAACAGAAAGTATTTTGAAGGACTTGGCTCTAGAGAGGCGAGAGCAGACTTTTTTTTTACTAACAGGGCGTTAACAGCAGGCGATGAGTCAGGGCAGATCAACAGAGAGAAAAGTGGCAGAGCCATTGGACAAAAAGGAGCGAGTTAGCCCCGAGGGGCATCATCGAGAGCAAGGCGGTTGGCCGTTCTCTAGTCCGAAGAGCAGTTCCGCCTAACCGACCTGGCACCGTGGGGGTAATGGACGGAGACTGGGGGAGAAGCAGAGAGCTTTGGTGTAGGGAAGAAAAGGATTGAGGAAAATGAAAAGAACATGGATAATTCAGTACTCTGTCGTCGTCTTTGCCGTCGCCGTCACGTCCCGCTTTTCATGCGTTAAGCAATATAGAAGAGCGAGGCAAAAGCTCGCAAGAGCGAGCAAACTTAGTCAATGACAAGATCAAGAATGAAAATAATCCCGTTCTGTTCCGGCTAAAGTTACCGAACAAAAGACTGGCCAGCCAACAGGTGTAGATACTACTAACACATGCTCGTCAACAGCAATAGGTACACGTAACGAGGATCTTGATCCTTAGGTGGAAAGCCGAGAAGCCTGCTATTCGAAGTATATACATATGAAAGACAAGTTCGTTTACTTACCATACATAATTGTCAGTTGACGACGACGGCGACGTCTCGTTTGTAACAGGCCCATTGATACTAATTTACAACATTATTTGTTAAGCACGATTAGAGATAGGAAAATAGAAAAAAAGAAGTGAAGTATATCTACAATATGTAAAGTGAATCATTTTCCGAAGAAAAAACAAATAAGAAAGTATTTCGTCTGTAACAAAACACCGGTCGGTTTTAGGACTGAATGGCTCGAGTGATTTGAGGAGCATGGCACTATTCGTCTACTAGCTAAGCACCTGGAAAAACGTCTATATTTACATTTTGTATCTTAATATAAATCTTTTACAGCCGAGCTGGGGTAGTTACTATGCTTCTAGACTGTCATCGGTTCATCTATACACATAAACACAAATTTTTCTACAAGCAAGATGTGTATGTAATGATTTTGCTATATTAACTCAGTTTAGTAAGTAGATTCTATCGCCAGAACTGTTTGTTTAGGTTTTCCCTCTGGAGATCCTCCAACCGCCTCTGCCCAAATTTTACGCTGTATTGAGCCTTGATTCGAGTGCAAAAGCGACTGGGGGCATTGGAGCTTCAGTCTTTGGAAGATGAAGGCTTGCGGACGTGACTGCGTAACTTTATCGTTGACTCAGTCTTGCCTGACTTTTGGGGGCCAGTTGGCAAAGGCCTAAATGAACAACTGCAACGTATTTCTCGCCTGACGACACAGTAAAAAAATGTGCCATTTCTAGCTTTGCTTCGTACTAGTGCTTTTTCCGTCACATGCTATTGTATCGTACACCCTACGCGAAGCTTTCTCGTGGTTGCCCCGGTCAGAAGAAACACGTTCATTGGGTCGGCCAACCCCGCACCAGTCTAACCAATGTAGGTAAGCGCATATGACAACATGTGATACGGCATCGCTGTCAGCGGTATCACTAAGGTTCGACCTCGTCCGCTAAGACTTACTAACACCAAAATTATCTATAAGAGTCGATGGGTCGAGTAACGAATATCACCGAGCAGTTCTAATTTAAGAGCCTGACACTTTAAGGAAGCCGATATCAACTTCGTACCGACAACAAAGTAAGAAATTAGAGTATTGGGACGTTGAAAGGGCGAAAGAATACAATAATCGTGCTCTGTAGTCTCTAGCTGCTAGGCGGATACCCAGATAATACGTTCATGGCACAGAAAGTTAGTTGGTTTAGGGGATCAGCAGCCATATTGGTTACCGGTTGCGAAAAATTGACGAATGGACCCGCTCAGAAAACCAGTCTGGGCGCAGACCTGCGAGGAATATGTATCGGCTAAACTGCCGTGCCCCCTGATACCACCAGCTGTAGACAATGGAAGCGCACGAATGCTAGAAGCGATTATGGGGCGTTTGAAGAAAAAGAAGGGCCGAACCAATAGGCCAACCTAATGTGCCGGATACGCACAGGTTCTGCACGCCGTCTTAGCAAATAAAAAAAAAGTAGTCAATAACCAATGATTTTCCTTGAATCACAGATTCATAATATAGACACACACACACACACACACCATGATTATAATTATTTGTATTTTTAGCTAGCACACATATCTGTAGATCTGGTTTTTAGGTCTGTTCCGTCTGAGCAGGATATAAAAAAAAAACAGTTAAAATCCAGCTGGTCACTACTTATATTGAGCTACAATACATTTGCCTATGGCTGGCGTAGTAGGCGAGGTGTAACACGTCCACACATAAAGTATAATACAGAATAGTTCGTAAAAATGCACCAGTGAGCAATTGTTAGCAATGATTCAAATTAAAAGTATGCATAATTATTATAGAAAGTGGTGGTACAGCAGTAATGCGTCTCCGTACTAACTAGAAGGGCACAAAGCGGTTAGGTTCGAATCCGGCGGTATGCGCATTTTAATCTGTCAGTAAAGTCTGCATAAAAAGAAAAGCTCTTGTTTGACCCTTTTAGATTGGTTGTCTTGAGCCCCCTACTCTAGCAGATTCCTGGAACAGTTTACTGATACTGAGGTCCGTTGTAGAACGGACAGCTTAGAGTCAGTAACGGAAAGGTTCATAATAATAAGAATTATAGAAGTTTTGGTTTATATACAAATATATACGTCATTATCGAATCGTTTGTAGAAGAGTAATAATCACGATTACTATTTTACGGTGTGATTGCTATATCAATTTCAAGGTAAGCAGGCGATTCATGCATGGTTGAATTTGAGTGACAGGTTCAGCACCAAGCGTGCTTGGTGTGGTAGCCATTTTGCTCGACAGTTGACAGTTTGAACCAGTCGATTCAAACAGACACGTTTCCCCCTTCTTCAAATCTTTTTCGTCCTAACAGCGTACTCGGGGATAACGTCATTCCTAAGTCACCTGCAGAAACTTTTCTTGTAGCTGTATCCGTTATTACATGAGTGTAAAGGGTAATCGCCTCATCTTCGGTTTATGTTATTCGTTATCGTTTTTGTTGTCATTCCCTTGTCCCATGCTTTTTTGCTGTTTCTTCGACTGCTTCGCCAACATACAGTGCTATAGCAACAGTAGTAGTAGTAGTAGCAGACGACCAGACCGGCTGCTGTTGCCACTGGTACTGGACTTCTGTCGAGCAAAGTCATATTGAAACGACATTGTAGAGTTGGCGGGGCAGTCAACCCCTTGGACTGTAATCTGTTCAACTGGAATTGTAGAGGAAGAGATGGACGACGTTTGTAGAGGCGGAAAAACCGACGAAGCGACTAGACGACGTCGCACTCGACCGACGGTTAACCATAAGCAGCAGTGGCTGTACCCATGTGGCAAGCTCGGCTGGCGATAGTGGCAATTCGCGACAGCCACGTCGCTCACCCGCCGTATTAACCGTTCCCATAGACGTGGGCAGGCTGTCCCTTCGGGGACACAAACAGATATGCGCAAACCGGCGCGACTTCTTGGGCCCACTTTCCAACAAAAACAGCTGTTTTTTTTTGCAGTACCCGATGCAAAGCTGCCAGTTGCAGTACACTTTTGTGGGGGACGTATGTGAAGAGAGATGAGAAGGCGCACAGAACACATTTTTGGTCTCATGTCTTTTTCGGCCTATGGGGGTAAAACCTACTTTCGGTAAAATTCTTCGCTACATGGCTTATAAAGACATTTCCTATAAACTCAGCGGTGTGTGACGGACGCACTGGTACTTCTTCGCGTTTCGCGTAAATCCGAAAGGAAAGAACGTAGGCTTAAAAAAATGGCCTTTGCACGAGGGAACGACAATCCTTATGCTTCTCTAAACTGACCGATTGACCAGTCAGGTTAGATGTTACCATGTCGTCGCTGGGCATAAGGGTACAACGTACAATGTGGAAACAAAACCGTTTCCAAAACACGCAGGGATAAATTAGGTGAGATGCGCCGTAAGCGTCATGTCGGCACGCATGTGAATCTGCAAGTAAGCGAGAAACGTGCTAAATGCTTATTGCACTGTCAATGTCGACGATTCTGCAGAGCATTGAACTACGTTGACGTGGTCAAGCTGCTCGTGGGATAAGTTGGTTCTCTGCTTTATTTGTTGGACATCTTAAGTTGATCGGTCACTTTGTAGAATTTCGAGAAAAAAGAGCCTATCCATAGATCTTAACTGATACATCTTATGCGATTCGCATTTGGACGACCAATGACAGCATGCTGTTTCAATGTAGCCTTACGTGTCTACAAACCTAAAATTTTGTTGGTTTTACCAGGCTCACTCCAACATCAATAATTCGAACGCGAACAACATTACGAGGTTTCTCCTTAATAAATGCTGGAAGCTCTTCTAAGTAAGTGTATTGCACATGCTGATATCACTCAACCGTAATTACGTTACGTTTATTTGTTTGAAAAGTTATGTCACTTTATGTCAAGGATAATCTTATACTCAAGTGTTCTAAACAAATAGCACAGATTTTTTTTCGGTGAGTGACTCTGCTTTAAGTCAGAACGACTATGTTTTGTTGGTCCCTTTGCTTTTTTAGTCATTCTATCCCCATGTTTTTTCGTTCTGAATGTTTACTTTTTTTCTTGGGCAGTTTCCTCGTGTCTGTCTTACCTGTTACGTTTGTCCAAAAGCATAACTCGTGCCGGTCAAGGCTAGCTAATGGCTGAACGTGTGGACCTCGTTTCGTAAAGAGGGTATCGATTTTGTTGGCTGTTGTGGTCGCATTATGAAGGTGTGTCGCGGACTAAGTCGAAAATCTTACCGACTATAATAGTGTTCATGGCTACTTTCTCTGGAGTCTGCCTCGTCCTCGTTCTGCAGATGCAAAAAGTGTTGCGACCGTTGCTAGAGCAGAGAAGCTCCTATGCGACTATTCATGGTGTTCGTCTTTGTGCGTAAAGGCAAATGGACGCAACTGTTAGTCTTTGGTTGCGGAACTTCTCTTCGCTGTACGCGCACGCTGTCGACTCAATCGATAACTTTTCTCACCCCATCGTACGCATGAACGGCTCTTCCAGACGGTTACTTCACTTACTATCCACGAAGCTTACTGATAAAACGAGTGCTTTAATATGAGCGGTTAGTCTTGCTTGGTCAGCCCCATGACAAAAAAACACTGGGCAAATCACCGGCAGTGATCCCCGCCATCAGAATGGAACATGGTTCCCCGACGAAAAAAGATTTGCTTGATACTTTTTTGTAACCTTTTATTATAACTGTACGCTTCGTCGTCCAGCCTGTAGTATCGTGTACTACCACGAGATCGTCTTTGTTCTCTATCTATGTGATCTAATGGTTGCAGATTTTATAGGCATCCTTCACAGTTCTCGATGGGGTGGCCGGCGTCGTCGTAATCGTCTCGGTTGCCATCGATAGCGTGCGTAGCCGGAGCAGTTCAGTGATGCTTCTTCTTTACCACGTTTGCTTCATCTATGTAGGACTCTCCACCACCGCTTCATCTAACCCCCAAAAGAGGCTGCCGCCAGTGAAACAATAGAGGACGATGCCTCCGCACCTCTTCCCGCCCATCCACCCGCCCGCTTACCTCTCTTTCCAGCTCGCTTTACCCACACCGACATTCCAATTGTCCTTGCCAGCGCAGTGACGCCCACACAACATATGACGCAATTGCTGCGCAACGGGCGTATAACAGTCAGAATGGCTGATGGTGTTACAGGCATTTGATTGCGAAAAACTGCTCTACGATAGAAGAATTGACGTGTGTAATTATATGAATTGATCAGATAGCTGTTACTTAAAACAATCATGTATTTCCTAATTCGTATTTTTATAATATATATATATATATATGAGTGCAAAAAGTTCTTGCGAGTCTGCCTGGAAAATGTGGGTGGGATCGTATAAATATTCCGTCCTATTTTGCCCCACCTTTCGACACCTGTGTACAAGGAAGTCGACGCGCGCTATGAGAAGTTTCCTTGACACGCAGAGGAGCGTACCTTTTTCGACTGCCCCACCCATATGGGGTCGACAAGAGGCGCGTTCGGA
This sequence comes from Varroa destructor, assembly GCF_002443255.2. Lineage (NCBI taxonomy): Eukaryota > Metazoa > Arthropoda > Arachnida > Mesostigmata > Varroidae > Varroa > Varroa destructor. Next base: position 13,543,039 of record NW_019211455.1, on the reverse strand, counting down.
TTCTATTCGGGAATTTACCCATCGTTGACCTTTGTCAGCGATTCCAATACGGGGTACTGTGGTGCTGCTAGCAGACGCCGGGCTCAGTAGCCGTGCCTTGCACCGCTTACTTTGAGGAGCCATGTGTCATTTATACATCGTTCATTGATGCTTACCTAACATTGATCGCAACTCGCTTGCGCACAGCTGTAGGACCAGGCTTTTGGCTGCCTAGCTTCTTCACCTACCGCCGTTTCCTTTTTCCACATGGTTTCGTGCGTCTGGCTCGCGGTTATGTAGGCTGTATGCTATTTGCTACTATTAGCCATAAGCAAAGATAGCCATCTATTCATTCGTTGGGCTAGGCAAAGCACTAAACAACCGCAGACGTCGGAGATTCCATTAATATCGGCTGTTTCACCATTTACTAGTCCATTGCGATGTAATAAAGAAACTGGGATTTATAATTAATATAGTATAATAAGATCAAAAATATACACATTTTGCAAATGCAGATATATAGTTTCTGTCATAACATATTAAGGTTTTCGGTAGTATAGCTAAACAATACCTTCGACAACGGCTTTAATCTAAAAATATCACTGAGCATTGTTGTCGAAGTAAAAATACATATTGTATTTTATAGGCACATGGGATTTTAGGTCAAGTGCCCTAAAGTACAACATAACATACAAAGCACACACCCATATAGGCCCTGGCAACATTAGTGGGTGCTCTATACAGCCAACTAAGCAATCACGCTGCTGACTAACAGGCTGTTTTTGTCCCTCGGGCCAAAACGCCTGATATGACACTTAATCTTGCCAATCTGATGTCGACAGTTTTCGCACGGCCTCAACACCCTTTTTCTCGCGCGCATTTGATGTTTTTTACAGATGGACCACGCGACAGCTCATTCTAATGAAGATCGTTTCCGTTGCTTCATTTACGAGGAGCTCCGCCGAAATGGAGGCCAAGTTGGAGGCTACAACGTGGCCATTTCGGGTGATGCGACCTGTGACGGGGTACAGGCCCCCAACGAAGGCAGTACTACGTTGGTGAGTATCACTATTCTCATTTACGATCGGTATTTATCAATTGTCAGTTATTGTTATAGTTTCTGTAATAATGTGGGAAGATTTTCATGGTGAACTAGAATTGAAAATGTTGCGGCCAAAACGGAAACGTTTGATAATAACAACAGGGATGCCTTAGACGACCTTGGCTGGACCTGATTCCTGTCAAAAGAACGTTGCTCATGCAAAACATAAAGATGGTAAGCATGAAACAAGATCAAGCATTCGTTGCACGTTGGGGGGTAATTATACTTTCACATCTTTCTACTTTTTATAGTGATATTACACTATGTATATTATCTATGTAGCATTCATTTTTTGCAAAAGCAATTTCTACAAGTATCCTGTGATATTTCGAATAATTATAAATCTTCCCATCTCTACCGTGTTATACCATTGTTATCAAATTGTTCCTTTTAATTTATATGATTATAAAAATCAAATGTCTTCTTGTAAATACCCTTTTCCGTATACGTTCTGCTATATATATATATATATATATATCTAACATATATATATATATATATATCTAACATATATATATATATATATCTAACAAGAGTATAAACAGTGTTTGGTCGGCTGCTAAGTACGTTTTTCCAATGGACCAGAATCGAAGATTATCTTTCTAATAATAAGAGTATAGGAGAAAGGCTCTCGAACATCATAAACAGAGTAATACATTTATAAATTTTCTTTTAGTGGATTATGCGTTGGCTTGTGCATCTTTAAATATGACTAATTACTAGTGATTTTGATATTGATACAAGAAGATCATAGTGGATGTAGTAACTGATTGTATAATAGTGTATTGCGGTTGATCAAAACAGATGGATAATTTTTCTCTCTAAAAATTTAGACTTGAAGGTCACGAGACTAGCTGGGTCTTCATTACCCACGGGCTTCATATCGTCAACTGTTAAATTCACGTAGTTCGAACCGCGCTTGAGACCGATACGCCTTCAAGCTGAAATTTATGTCGCTATCTTTAGTACGCCACCTGAAAGCGTCAGCGATGGCAAATCGTAGCAATAGCATCAAACTTCTGAATCATTGGCGTGTACACTAGTAGTATCAGCCTCTTGGTCGCCTGACTTCCTCGCTTGTAGTCGTTTCCTGTTTCCATATCACTTCGCGTGGCTGGCCCGACGTTGAATCGGCTGTATGCAGTAGGCCATAGACGGACATGGCCGCTTAGCTGTTACATTGGACAGCCCGCTCTAGCGCAGACGCCAGCTATTTCGTTAATATCGGCTATTTTACATTGTGCGGTTATACTTGTGTGACAAGCCCCTAACTTGTCTGCGGTCTTCCGCCTTGTGACATTCGTTCTTCCAAACTGGTCGGCCATCCACCCGTCGCATCTGCTCCGCTTACTGCTGCTGCTGCTATAGAAATGACTGCCTAATGATGACTTGTAGCTAAGACCATACCAGTAGATATTAACCATGTACTACAAACAACATATCTTCAGGCAAAATCCGACGGCAAATGATGACTGCTAGCCCTGCCGGCCAGCTCTATCAGGCTAGTTATTTTCTGGCGGAAATAACAGCGTTTACGATTCATGATGTATCATATACGTAGCTCAAGTCGCGTGGCATTATTTATACGTCTGTTGCTGCTACCGCTGAGACGGAGACACAATAGGTGGCCCAAAAACAGCTGGCTAGTGCAGCTGTACACGACGACTGCACCGATAGTTGATCCTGGCCTGCTACTACGTCAACGGTGCGAAAAAAATAGAAATGAACGAAAGGAATGAAAGAAACTAAAGGACGGAGTCATCGTGACCAACGCGAAAGAGGAAAAGAGCTCTACGATGAGGTCCAGCTTCCGAACTGACGATAATGCAACAAAATATTAACATGTCATCGTACCTACGGAATCGCGGGTGAGCACCATCTGTGGATGAAGAGCTCCTAATTGGTAAAAATGCGGCCAGCGCTGTCACGATGCTAAAAGCGAAGCGTAATAAAAAAAGAATTAGCGGAACGAGAGAGAAAAAAGGCGACGAAGCTCCACTTTTCGAAATTCGTTCTACTCGTCCACGTCTGTCATTGGTGCTGGCGATCGACCTTGATTTGATTTCTTTGATCCGTATACGTATGTAATTGTACATGATTTGAGGAGCGCCTAACGGCTCTGAGTAGCCTAAAGAATGATTTAAAGAGTTGTTGTTGTTGTTGTTTTTTCTTTCAAATTTTCGGACCATCGGAGGCGGAGAAAGACATATATTTTGGTCAGAAAAACGCAATATGGCACAGTGAATCAGGACCTGTCACTGGAAGAAACGAAGCATCCTAATATTCATGATGCTACTCGAAAGTGGTACCACTTCTATTTATCGAACCACTCGTCAATATCGATATTGATATAAGCCAGTTATACCCAGCTATTTCTAGCGTTCGGCAGGAGAGTTGGGTCTCCAGTGTTGCTTGCTCTCTTTGTGTTTGACCTAAGGAGATATCTACGAAAAAAAAAAAAAGAAAAAACACTTTGAATATGTTGATAGCTTTGAAGTTTACTGTTTAATTGTGAATCAACGTTCCCACGAAATCGGCCTAGGAGATCGTTGGAACCACAAAAGTCGGATATTTCCTCGAAATCAAAAGTGTGTAGTTTTAAATAGTGAAGTCTTTGGTCGTCTGTCTGTAGCTATGAAATTGAAAAGGTTTTACTTGTTTTTGTAGTTTTCATGAAAAGACCACGATGTGCAGATAATCGCCCAATTTAATTTCAATGAGCAACTAACATAATCGCAAATAAAATCTATAACAAGCTAACAGTGTTTTTAGATGTTTGATAAGAAATTTAGATGTGCATGTTCGCGTGTATAGGTCAACTTCTTTATCGAGGCTTCACACCCAGAGGTATATACTAACCAATAATTAAGCGTCTTTCCTGAATCATTCCGCTGGCATTATGAACTCGAAGGAGGCAAAGTACGTTTTCTATCCATCGTCTTATTCAGGCAGTAGCGAAGTCTAGACGTACTTGTTCAAATCCGACCATCTCGTAAAGTATTTTTTTAATATTGGGTAAAATAATCTGCCAGAGTTCCGTTCAGCTGATGGCAACAGCTCGAACTGAATTTGTAAATAATATCTATGCAATTGAATGTACTGAAATGCTGCTCCTGCCCACCATGTACACACACCTTAATGCTTTAGCTATTGCCGAGTATTGTTGTACACCGCTCTCCTGACATCGTACGTGATCCTCCTTCCCCCCCCCCCCCTTTGGGCGTTTGGCATAATGGAGGTTTGTTCGAGTCTTGAATCATTCACAGAAGTCAAGCCTGCTCTTTATCAGTGTCGGTGCTAGCTAGTGAAGTTACACACATTTTGAACTACTAGGAAGTCTACACTGGTAAATAACAAGCATTGAAAATACTGTGCTATATATCAACAACGATGCAATTGCCTTAACAAACGTAACTATAAAGAAAAACGATGTTATCAGTTAGCAGTATTTGTCGGTCCTACTAGGCCGATAACGCTGAGCCGCATTAACGGGAAGCTTCCACACCGGCTTCATATTTTATGGAACGCCTTGCCCGCACTGAACAGGCTTTTTTTAATCGTATTTGGCTGAAGAGGCTCCTGTCGCCTAGTCTCATCCCCAGCTATGAATAGCAATGCCAGCAGCGGCAGCGGCAGCGGCGTATTTTTAGTACAGGATCTGTTTATTCGTAAGAATCTATACGGTAGACATAAGGTGAACGCACAGGCTATGATGCGGCAGAGTGTCGTGGGTCGAATGTTCATATAAATACCGTAATAGATTCAGATGTGCTCTCCTTGTATATCTATCAGTTTCCACCCGGTAGTGTTGGGACTAGGATGTTTTATGCACGAAGATACCATAAAGTTGATTTTATTCTTAAGGCTACTTGTTGCACTACCTCACCCCGTCAGCATTCCGTGAAATATATCCTGCGCGTTATGCTGTTTTGTATAAATAAATAATTCAATATATCAAAAACAGGTATTCGTTCCGTATGCTATACAGTAACACATGTACGAAGCAGTTTGTCGTCCGTCTATCTGTTCTGGTAAAACAACCTTTATTGCTTCGTAATCCCTAGGTGTTTGTACGTTTGAAGTTACCGGACAGCTTCTGCTGCCCTTCTCCTGCTTCTGCATTCTCCAAGATAACTCTTTTGTGCCGCAAGAAAAATAGTCAGCGATAGACCGTTCGTTGTTTCTGAGATAGCAACTAAACTTCACAATTTTGTGTTGGTACTCTTGACGCCGTTGAAAGCTGCGGCGATTTCGACGACCCTGCGAATCGACCAATGGATCCGACATACCACGATCGTGCTACCGTGGGTGCTGACAGCGGTGAAATTTGCTGGGGCCAATTCGTCGCTCGCACGTTGATTCAACGAGGGGTCGTGTTTGCTAAAGGAATAAGGGCGAAGTCAGGTTCCTTCAGGATACTGATCCGTTTGTCAGAAAGGGCACCCGATTGAGAAAAACTGAATCGGATTCGATTGAAGAATCAAGACCACCGAGCCAGACACGGCCTGTGATATCAACTTCTATATCCTTACCTAACAGAGGATTTCACAAGCTATGCCACTACCGCTGCCTATCCATGAGGTTGACTGCCTCACTACCGTCTGGTCCTAACTAGGTCAAATTGCAAGCGACACGTTTTTCTTTAGAGGGCTGTGTGGGCTGACAAAGCTGAATAGGCATGCAATTACAGTGTCCTGCTTTCCGTCTGCTGTTTCTGATGCCGTAGTCGATAGCAAGCCGCGATAACCTTAGTACCAATGGGTAGAGTACGTTCTATAACGGCATCGAAGTAGCTTGTGACGAGGTAGCGGCAGAAGCAGACTGGAATGAAGGATAGAGGGCAGTAAATGGAATTGATATAAGAGATTCGAATTTTCAAATTACTTCCTGCCACTCACTACCGCGGCGCTTATGAGATACACACGGAGACGGCAGTCTGCTTGTATCATTCAAACCAACGGAAAAGCTTGCCCGCTTAGCTGAGGACGATTGCAATACGGTTAAATTGACAGGTAACTTATAAGAGGGGCTTGTGTAACTACGAACGGAACGAGTACAGACGAAAACAAATAACTAACAATGGTGCCCTTGTTTTCAGTTACTTGCGACGTACTGACCGCAACGAATTAAATGGCGCATCTGGTGGTAGCTTGAGGACAAAGAACATGTTTATCAAACGGTGCTATCGATGACTTTGTCGGTGGGTTTCTGTTTCTTGTCTGCATTGATACAACGTAACAGTTCGGCTTCAGTTTACAATTATTTATTAATAAATAATGTTGGTCCAGCTTCCTTTCTTTAGCCAGACAAAGAAATGATACACCGAAAGGTCATAATATTTGGTCCGTTTGCTGCCATATATTCATGCCATCTCCGTAACTGTAGCATAAATCTTATTAACAACGAGGTTTGAAGGGTCTTCTTATATGTAGATCTTTTTGTCAAGGCCTCATTCTTCCTCCGGCACTAACAGAGTCGTACCTCTGAAATGGCATCTAGCTGCAAATGCTACTGTGATTTTATTGCGATCAGCCGCGACTTCAACACATCAGCTGTGTAGTATTATATACAATCATAGCCTCAAATTAAAATTAAGCTTTGGCGCCATTTCTTTCTAAACGTCTGATCCTTATATGGTTCACCATTCTCTTTACGTGGGCCCTTTGACTCGTCAGGCTTTGCCTAATGTTGTCGTGATGGGCGATATACGTATTGATCTATTGCGCATACCCATTAGTTTTACGCGAATTGGCAGTTTGCCTTGTCTGCCTGCTACTGCCCGCCTATTCAATCTGTTTTAATCTATTGGAGGGAAACTGAACAGTGATGTGTGCCAGTGTTTACTTCATTATGACTGTGAAATAGCCTCCCAATAGATTTTCACTCGTTGTTTCTGATACTACGGCTGCTGCTGTTCAAACGCTTAGACAGAACGCGTCTGCAAATTAGATCGGATTAAGTCTAGTCGTATCGGACTTGACCAATGGTGCCACATCGGTGGATATGTGGTGTTTTTATGCTGGCTGGATCCCTGAATTTTTACGGATTTCTAGTTTGACTGACCCCTTTGTGTTCGATACCGGCAACTCAACCGAAGTTACCGCCACACGCCGCCGGTATTGGTTAGTTAAAATCCTATTGCTTCTACGGGTCCGGAACGTGCCGCGCCAATATGCAGATTGGCTATCCTTGCATATGCGTATTTTCTCAAAACCGTTATTACTAGGTGTAAATGGCCTGTGGACCAGAGAGGTACACACTGCAAAACCTGTCACTATAGTTTCACCAGCAGTTTATGTGAGCTGTGATAGCATCAGAGACCCGTTTAATCTACAGGTAGCGGTAAAGTTTTCGGGCCTCTTGGCTTGAACGTTTGTATTGTATATACGTTAATACCGGTTTACTAATGGTACTCAACCCCCCAGCCGTTTTTTGCCTACGATCCTCCATGTACTTGCTCACTAGCCGAAGATTCATGTCAGCATCTTACCCGACGCCGTACGCAATCTCTATTCGCTTATAGCGCCGTAGCACAGTTCCCATCGACTAGCGGCCCGGGGCATCGGCAATCTAGCACTGATGCTCGAAGCAATGAGTTGCAAAATTTGAAATTCTAATGCAGTCAATCTGTTGTGCGGGACGTCGAGCGATCGAGTCAGTAAGCGGCAGACCAGTCGTCCGCTTCTGTACGTTCTACTTTCTGAGCGTGCTTTCTGTCCCGGTACGGCTGGGGACTCACTGCGAAAAGCCGTGTCACTTGCCAACCTTGAGCAGGCTGATGAGTTCGACTGCTCGCAGTCTACTTGGGCAAATTTCCCATCCTATGTTTATCGACTAGGTCGCATATGCATGCGCCCGTGCTAAATGGTGATGGTAGATTCTGCCCTATCTGGCGTTTCTGACTGCCGAATGGTGTGGAGCAGTCCCAGAGGCAACGGGAAAAAAGTGCGGGCATTCGACGCCACCGATAGATGATAGAGAATTCTATTAATGAGATAATTTTGTCGTCTTTTTGTTCGCCTTCGTCGCGCCTTTTTGTTCGTGGGCACTCAACGAAAAAAGATGATGAGGGGTGACGAAGAACAGTTCAAAATGCGGCCGCTCGATGCCGTTTTTCGACAGGATTCACCTGTTGTGCGCTGAATTATGCCGGAATAATACGCAGATGATTGCGGTCATCTTTAATGAGGGTGGTGATTAGACTACTGGTTATCGTCGTCGTAGAGGTATGTTTTTTTGCAGTGCGGATGTGGTATGTAACAGTCGTTTTATTGCAAACTGTTTAATAGGTGGCACAGTTCCGTTATATAAGAGCCCTTATTTGTGTGTTATTAAGCTCTAGTTCAGGCTAGAGAAACCAATCCGGTGGCGATGATGTTCGATAGGTAAACTCTATACCCGCTTGTTTAGAGGTTACCTTTCGTTTCGGTTTAGAGATTTTCTACACCGAACGGTAAGTTCAGAATACAACAATCGACCGTAATTAAGAGGCAACAAGGCCGACTTCATTAATAAACTAATAACTCCCACAATTTATAGCTAGTCTGGTTGTTTGCCGTAGGGCTATTTATTCCGAAATTGATAGGCACCGATCAAAGGCACCACCAGTCGTTTCTTAAAAAAAGCAACCTCCTTTTGTGTGCGCTCCTTTCGCTAATTATCTCCAGCATACAAAGTCGCATTCGTCGTATGCAACCAGAAATGTCTGCGTGGAGAGGTACGTAAACAATACACAAGAATTTTTGTTGTATCGCGTTTGTATTTATGATAATAATTATAAAATTATTATCATAAATACAAACGTGATACAACAAAAAGCGTCTGGTTTTTAGTTTTTTTTTCATTATATTATTTAGTCTTTATTTTTCAAAACAGGTTTTTAGCACGGAGAGATGCTTAGGCATACCTTAGCGTTAGTTCTCTGCGATTGGGCCCGCCCTTGTTACACCTGTCGGCTACCATATGGCCGAACGGTCTGTCAGATTGAAGCGCAAAGATCTCTGAAACATCCACCTATTTTTTGGGAAAAAGCACAGGCTTGTCTGAGCAAGCTGGACTCACCCGACGGCGGAAAAAAACTGAAGGACGGGCTGAGTGGACGCAGTCTAAAAGAACGTCTGAAAATAAAGAGGAAGCAGAAAGGAAAGGGGAAGTCGACTAGAAGTCAAAGTAGCAGCGGGGGGTGGTGACGGCGGCGGCGGCAGTAGCAGCAGACGATGCAATGCAATCCAATCCAACGGTAGCACAGTGCAAAGGATAAACAAGACAATTTGTTTTTCTTTCAAATAGAAGGCCAGCGACAGGAAATAGACGAACATTTGCAGAGCGTTTCCATACTAGTCCAATCACAACGCGTTGTCGCGCAGTCTCTCTTCACTGTTGTCCTTAAGGCGAAAGCTGATGACGGCAGTTCTTAAAAGGAATAAGTGGCTGTGGAGCAACTTGAGCTAGCACCCAACGTTGAGGGTACAGGGCAATGTTTGGGTCGGCCCAGAGACCTGAATAACTGGGCTAAGGACAGATTACTTCAGGGTTGGACTGTCGCTACTACATATATGGGATAGCAGGAACGATCAATGGATACAACTATAGACCGGTGCAGTACACGAGTTTCACTTTTTGCACTGAAATCTACGTAAATGTAGGATATCACAAAATCAGTGTAAAATGAAGATGTTGTTGAACATGTTATCTTGGAAAATAAGAATGGCTAATTTAGCGACTACTTTTAATTGAGATATGTTTATTTATTATTACAAGGGCACACTTCTATAGAGAGTAGAATATATGCATAGTAAAGCAAACGTCGTGTAACAATTTGAAGAAATACTTTCACGGTGTGAGGATCTCTAGCTATTTTAAAGTAGCCGGAGAGTTAAATGTAAGTAAAGAGACTAGTAAAGAATTATATATGGCATATAGATGCGCATCTCGCCATAATCCCTTAATAGGGTAAAATATGTATAGCTACAGATACGGTCAGATATGTAAGCGTATAACCCCATTTGCAACGTTTGAGGAATTAATTTTCTGCTGTGGTGGAGCATCTTTATGTATCCTTAGGTAACTTTTAATCTTTCACATGTTTAAGATATTCTATGCTGTTGTCGAATGACGAATGGTGCACCGTTGAGTGCCGTTCTGAGCAAAAGTCGTCCACGAGAAGCAGCATCCCTAAACAATTCATTGATTGGGAGCGACGTTTCCGATATAAATGTCCGTATCCTCTTTCATGCTGATACTGACATACGACAGCAGTAAGGTATCATCGTATTCGTCTTGCCGTTTGTTCTAACTTTCAGCTCCTTTGTCGCCTTCGAGCAAATGAACTGGGTTTGCGCATTGATCGCTGTTACCTTTTCCCGTCCATTCTCACTTGTTCAGCATATCAATTTTTAATGCTCTCACCTCTGATCTCAGTTCTTCGTTCTCCTTCGCCAGCACTGTCCTGCGTCACCGATACTTCTCGAAATGATGTGTGCTTCCCTGAAGCTGCGGCGCGAACTGGCACAGTATTGCGTTGTAGGCCGACAGACAAGCTTGACAACGGCCGGTTTGCACTGTAATAATCCGCTGACTCGTCTGACCAGTGACGTTAGATATGGAGCAGACGTTACCTATAGCACTCACTGTTCATGGTGAAGGAGTCAATGTCGGTACCGGTAGCAGGTGTTCTGATCAGTTGAGGCCTTGACTATGTCGAACTGGACCTGGGCCCGGTCTTGGGCAAGTTTCACTGAAAAAAACTTCTATCCGACACCGTATGCTTTTTATCTCTGACAAGCAAAAACGCAGAAGCGGACCCGCAACAGCAGCAACGGCCGCCGTATCAGAAGGGAAAAGAGGAAAGGAAAAAGATGAGATATAGAATAGGCCAACTCTAACTCGGTATTCTACTTTCGCGTATCGCCGACGGACAGACTCACCCTTAGTTTTCTCCTTTTACTGACAAGTGAACGGGAAACTTTCCCTTGAAGCTCTTTGGCCTACCACCCTTCAAGCGTACAACATATTACACATAGTTGCTTTGTAGAAGAACTTAGGATGCAATAAATCTTACGCCGTTCCGCTGTGCTTTACTAACTGTACATTTTTTGTTCTAATTGCTTTCAGGTGGATGTGTGCATGCGTCGGGGTTTGTGAATTAATAATGACAAAAAAAATTCAGACTCACCAGTGGGGGCGGCTCGAGTTTAATCTTCTATGTCAATTATATGAAACACTTGAAAGACACGGGGATTCTTAATTGGTTAAGAATATACTTACTCCCGTGCGCAGAATACTACTTTAGGCACACAAATGCTAATTTGCATAGAAGACAACAACATTTTTTTTTACTTAGTTCGTGCCCAAATAAATAGAATCACTGAGCTTTCTTTTTAACGTTTACTGCAAAGATGTGTTTGCACAGTTTTTATATTCTCATTATGATTAATGCCAGGCCTCTTCATTCTATCTCGCTATCCTCACTCATTCACTAACCTTGCCGTAGCAGATCGTACAGATTTGAATCGGTGATCATCCATTGTATATATGCACTAGTGTATAAAGATATTTGTATATAAATATTTCGTTAACTGCTTAGCCGTATATATCAGGTCGACATGATCAGTTTTTGCTGGCCAATAGCTGTACCTACGCAATTCGATTTTCGGTCGCCGTTGTTTACGCTGATATGAGATTGTGTTTGCAACAGAGTCGAAGCCAACTGCAGTTGGCTATTGGCTCTCTGCTCCTTTTACCGCCTCCCCACTTGCTATGAAAAGCTGCAACGAACAGGAGGAGGGGCCCGTCAGGAAAAAGCGTTTTTAGCTCAGTTCCGGAGACCTGCCGCTAAAGCCATGCCCCTGCCGCAGCTGCTATAACTTCGCCGCTGCTACCGTCTCTACTGGCCACCAAAACACGTGGGCAAACTAACGGTTTTCGTATGCTGACTGCAGCGGCTTGAAAACGTGACGTTGGTCTTTATGCCAATCGCCTCGAATGAAAGCGGGTTGAGCAGCTATGTGGCCATACGGATTTCAGATTACCAGGCATCACAAAAACTCTATCCTTCAACTAGTACCCTACGAGGTGATCGTAGCATTGCCAGGTAGGCTGAAAGCCTAGGCGTGCTACCCTTCGCAATCTTCTTGTCGACTATGGCTTAGACGCCGTCTGCGCGGTAGACTCCAGGAGTACTAACCTAGTGAGCGGCATTATAAGGCGCGACGAACGCCGAGAAAAAGCTGAGCTGTATCTCGAGTCGTTTGCTGCTGCCTTTTCCTGTTGTGTTTGTGTATCAAACTACAGATATGGTTTGGTTTGGACCAGCATTGAGAAGCCTGCCGGTAACAGTAGCAGTAATAGTATAATATTAGTAGGAGTGGCACTGAACGGAGGCGCTTTTGCGACGCGTGTGCGGAGAAAGCGACGAGACGCCGAATGAAAGGAGATGACGTTCTGCCAGTTGAAAATGTGCGGCGGAAAGCTAAGGGACCAGTTTTGGATCTCAGGAGACTTTGCTGCGCTTCGGGTGGCATTGGCGTCGACGAAGGACAATGAGGTTGTGTTGTTAAAAGAGGAGCGAGAGTAATTGAAGCAAGCGGTTTCGGCCTTTTTAAACCTGTTCGAGCGGAAGGGTGTCTAAACCTGTAGACAAGTTCTACTAAAGTCGAAATCTGCTCTAGCCTTCTCTAAACTCTCGTTCTATAGATGGCTTGGCAGACAGTTGTTTTCTCTGCTTGGGCGAATCAGGATGCCGCAGAACTAAGAAACAGAAGTGGGGCAAACAGAGAAGGCGGGAGAGGAAGCAGACGAGGGGACACAAGCCAACGGTCTAAGTGCCATAGCCCCTTTAGTTTCTAGGACCAGAAGTAGCGCTACAAGCGGAACCCGGCCCAGAAATCTATGGACAGCCGACGGTGAACAAGCACTGCATGAAAGTAGATGGAAAAAGCATCCTTGGTTGTTCTGTCTGCATCAGGCGGCAAGTTGCCTGTTCGCTCGACAAAACTAAAGGACGCGATCTTCTATCAGAGGGCGATGGAAGCCGTTACGTTTCCACCACGCTAAATGACCTTCCTTTCTTCGATATAGTCCTAGCGCTCCGCCTGCTTTCCGGTTGCTTCTCCATTTGGTTCAGTTGATATTTAACGGTCTGCTTCGGCCGCACAGCACTCGTTGTTGCTATTACGGTTAGTGCTGCTGGCGTCCGCAATGGACAGTTGCCGGTAGTCGAACTCCGGTGTGGGTCGGGTTAGCGCTGCGTTACCTTTAACTCCTTCGCCGCGTTCCCTCTTGTTCACGTTATCAGCTGATATCTGGATGGCGAGGAGATCGCTACGGCAGTACGGTGGAATATATTTCCTCATATCTCAACTGTCCTTTGCCCAGTCGGCTTTTTCGATTCCAAGTCACTGAAATATCCTGATAGGGGGATGGGTAAGAGCATATGAGGGGTGCAGCCTTGAGTCATGTTTCTACGCAGGGTTTAATCCGCGTGCCTGTCGGGAAGGATTCAAGATTAGAAGGCCTGCCAATAATGACCTTGCACATCCTTCAAGATTACCGTTGCATCGAAGTTTTGTGTGTTGGCTATAGCAACAAACGCTGAAAAGGCATCACATACAATCAGAAAAGACAAGCGGATAAGCAGACAAAGGAACAAATGGAAAAACCGTTCGTCTTCCTTGTTTAAGTACGCTCATCTATTGTGTTTTGGAATTGGCCCAAAGTATAGCAGAAAACGATGCAGAGAGAGAAGAATACAGAGTGAGCGCAAAGAGGCGTGATAATAAACGAACAATAGGCGTAAGCAACTGGTTTTCTCCGCCTCTACCGTATGCGTTAGAATCGATTCCGCCTATTGCAATAACACATAGCCCGTCGTAGAGATTGGAGGAAGCTAAAAGGAAAATTCTTTAAAAAACTTTGACATAATTAATCATGCACATTTGACATCATGTACGCAATTACATAGATGCTCTTGTAATTGGCAACCAAAATGATTGAAGAAGAAAGGTAACCTGACATCGATGTGCACGCTTGGGCAAGTTCAGTGGACATTCAGATAATTATGAGTGGAATCTTTTGTTGGCAAAGGTTCTTTGAACTGTGTGCTTTAAACGGTATCAATAAAAAAGATACCAAGAAAAACTATAGAAGCACGTAATAAACGGCTTGTAACAATGACTGTTCCTTGATATCTTTTTTACTCGGTCCTGAGTCAGGCATTTTCTGGCAACGATAACTTCCATCAGGTTATCGCAAATAACGAGTTTGTAGATCCGGCCTTTCTGATTCAACTGTTGAAGGCACAGCATAACAAATCGTCAATGAAAGCGAATGCATTGACGTTATCTGTAACTCCCAGATCTATTTTGGAATCGGCGGCACACCGTAAGCTCGGAGAAGAAAGAAAAAGCTCAGAGTAGGATGAATGTTAATTAAGTAGAGACATAGAGCTCTTCCGCAAGATAGGACATTTCGGGTGAGGTAAACGATGCCTCACCAGCGAATAATAGGCTGCGTCTGATCACACGCAAGAAACCCGCAAGTTTTCCAGTGTTTATTCTTGAGGCAGATTCTGTCGGCAAAGCATTTGCTCCAGGTGTACCTCTCAAAGTGTATGCACATTATATTAGAATGTGCTCACGGGCGAAGCATACTAAAAGCACCTATGGACTTTACAGTAGCTCCAGCAATTTTTACCTTTGATCCCAAAGTTGTTCTTTAAATCGGACACAAAGTACACCAACGACCTTAGCAGAGGTTATAGCAGGAAACCATTGTCCTCTGCTGGTCCTGTTAATTAGAATGAGTCAGGAGTTTAAGTACCTGGAGCATGGCATTAAAATCGCTAATATAGGATCTTGAGGAGGTTTAAGGATTAAGGAGCCCGAAGTAGATGAATCCTTTCGGTATATTAATTTTCCCGATTATCGCATATTCCAGTCTTTGAAGCTAGGATAAGATGAGTTTGAGGCTCACGGCGAGAAACCCATTTTTATTGCATATAGCTATTGGGTAACAGAAAATGTAATTTCGATATTAAGTAAGTATTGACATGATAGCTACGATGCAAGCACCTTGGCAAGAATGCACAACATTGTCCCGACCGATGCACTTGTTCTAAAAGAGTCTAGCACAGCTGGGAGGATATTCAGCAGAATGA
The DNA here is from genome assembly GCF_002443255.2 of Varroa destructor. NCBI lineage: Eukaryota > Metazoa > Arthropoda > Arachnida > Mesostigmata > Varroidae > Varroa > Varroa destructor. The sequence goes on along the minus strand of NW_019211455.1, from coordinate 13,527,803 downwards.
TTAAAATACTAGTTCCCTCAGTTTACTTCCTTGAAGAATAACTTCAAAACTCTTCCGAAGCGTTCGCATAACAATCGTTTTTAACAATAGGTTATAACATAAATGCTCCATATGCCAATTGCAACAGCATCTTTGCTCGGTTAGGAAGATCTGTGAGTCATTCCACATTTCATAATGTCTAGTGCTTCAAAAGCCTGCTGTTCTTCTACAGGTTTGAACGGGGCGCAATCAACATCTGTGTGTATGTATCAACGGTGTCGGTTGTTCGCGAATATTTTTAGAAAGCTGTCTCATCCGCACGTTTCTACACTCTCTGCCACTCCCCCGACGCTTCTTCCCGGGCATATCGTTTTCGCGATCTCTAAGCTCAACCACGGAAAAAAGATGGCTTTGGTTCGACTCGAAACAAAGCAGTTCCAAAAATGCCGTTGTTACGCTTATACTATACATCAAGCGGTACTGTGGACGTGTTTGCGTCTTTTGGGCACGAATACGACGTCGACGACTGTGGTGACACTGGTTGCGGCGCTACAGACACCGTCCAAATCTGAAAATATGAAGACCACAAAAGGGTGCGACTTGTGTTTCGTGTCGCTTTCGCTGTACGGATGCAATGCGTTGTCGCCGGCGTCTACCATCATTCACTTGTTCCACTGACGCAAGCACACGCGCACTCAATATGCGTCTTGACTCCACGCTAGCACGATGGTCACTAGCACCTCTGCTGGGGATGCCTGGCATCAGGGCAGGTTTCTTCGGGCGCAGCAGCTAACGTCGCAGTGCGGACTGCGGGTGCAGCCACGCGTCGCTACCGGCGGCCTATTTGGCAACGCTAGTCTGCTTTCTTACTCGCGCAAACTTTATTCGCGTCGACGCATAGTCTCTCAGATCACTTTTTTTCCAGACAGATCATAGAACGGGGTTGGCAGAAATATAGAAGTAGTTGGTAGAAATAGAAGATGATATGTCGCCTGTCGGGTAGCTACGGCAGCAGTCATGTCAGTGGGAGAAACTATTGATACAAGATCTGGGCGTGCCTGTCAGCACTAGGATGACCTATCGTTGTCTGCCTATTTTTACTTTTTCCAACATTGGTCGTTAAAGAAGGCGGCCGTAGGAATTTGTCTGTCTTAAGGCTCTCTTTTGAGCAGCATCGCACGAAAAGCAGATTACCACACCGAATTGAGTCCCTACGAGCGGCCGCAGACGTTGGAACGGTTCAAACGGAAATGACAGAAAGAGCTGCTGACGTGTGCATACCATTGCCTGCTATGGACGTCTCTACAAAGATGAGAGAAAGAGTGGGTAGTCGAGGCATGAGGTATCGAGCCTACGGTTAGCTCAGTCTAATGGCAAAGACGACGTGTGAGTAGCGGTAAGAGTGACAGCAGTAGTTTAAAGTCACATCGGTCAGTCAGTCAACGCGAATCATTGTAATCCAAGCTGGTAGCGGAGACCATGCGTTGGAGGTGAAGGAAATAAACCTGAAGAAGACGCGAGATAGAATTCCACCGATGAACAAGACGTAGGTGTAAATGATACGGAGCAGAGATCGACAAAGGCTATGTATGAAAGCTATCACTCGACAGTGTATCCGAAATTCGACAACTAAAAGTTTGTGGTAGTCTCGTTAGGCGCTCGATAGCAGATTGTGCACCGGAGATAAAAGTTAAAATAGGACACAACAGACAGATATATAAACTTAACTCACTCATAAAGACTTAGATCTGTTTATCATCCTCATCATCGTAATCATGGTCACTGTCACGTCGAATAGAAATAGTATCTAGTAGGAGCAGCTGCCTCCTCGAGTCTTTGTCAAGGAATGGCAGATGGACTGTGCGGTGCGTAAAGGTTAGTTAGCACGGTATTCGTGCACCCGCTTCCTACTATTTTAGTAAACGATCCAAAGGGTTGCTCCGATTCGTAGGAAAGATAGAGAAAAGGGAGAAACCCCGACAAGTATGATTGGCTCTACGATTTTTCTAGAGCCTGAGCGTTATTCGAAAATTTTACGAGTCGCTATATGAATGTGTGATAGAATTTTTAGCTTTTCGAAGTATTCTCGATGTGGCGGGTATCATCGACAGGAAGACGACAGACTGCTTCATATTTCAATAAGGAAAATACTAGTAGCAGAGTAAGGCAACCCTCCATAACTCTATCCCTGTTTAGCTTTCGTTCCCCCTGTACGTATAGTGCAGAAAGATGGTTATTTCGGAGGACTGTTATAGAGCCACATTTAGCCAACGCTTCCAGAAAAATCCGGCAACAAACCGTGGTTTGGATTGGAAAATGGTGGAACAAAAGGGCGAGTCTGAATCGAAGCTTGCCACCGATTGAATAGCAAAAATGTCTATGTTATGTCGTATTCGTAATAACGTCGAGCTGTAAAACAATCAACAAAGCATTATGATCTGACTTGTGTGTTCTCAACAACGATCTCTCTATCGTTATCTCTAGGCATTGGGCGTTTACCGAAGTAGATGGAGAGCGCTTGCCGGAAACTGTTCCCCTTAGCTTTGCATATAACTTAAACTTAATCGTGAGCAGTGCGTAGTGCTTATAGTCTCTTTTGTGTTGCCGTATCTTTTAAACTGAAATTCTGCTATTCCATATAGTGGTAACGGAGTGTGCATTACACTGCGTCTGTACCTTTCCTTATAGTTAGCCTCAGTATAAGATTAAGATTGACTGCGCTTAGAGGAAGAGGGTACAACAGAAACTAATCAGAGTCAATTGTTATAATACTCTTGTCGACATGACAACAACAACACGAGGCGAGATAGTATCGGCAACGAATGCATAGTGCCAGATCATTGTTGTGCAAACGAATGAACAAGCATGGCGCGGATAATGTTAATGACGCTAATGCTGTTACTGCTGCTATTGATAGTAATAAGAAAACGCCTGACTTCCGGCAACCTTTTTCAGTTCTAGAGGGACAACAATCTTGCTGCTTGAAAGGTGAACTGATGCAGAACGCATATAGGTACTATGATTGTGTGTTAGAGTCCCACTATTGTTTTGCAGTAGAACCGACTACTCTAGCCATACGATCTGGTTAAAGTGATGGCGTTATGGTGTATTGCTAGTAATAGTAGAAATGGAGAACCGCATAGACCGAAAAAATACACAGAGATGACCCTAAGTACCTTAACGGCCACCGAAATCGAATTTCTCAGATGAGTCATTATTACGGATTTGCTCTCTAGCGTGTCACAAACACCTCATTTCGTTACTGATCCCCCCGATTAATACTCCCACAAAGCCAGAGACTTCGCCTTAGACCTTTCCCCCACCTCTTCCGTCCGGTCTAAATCGTCGACGCCAACAAACCTCCTTAACCCGCCCATAGCTTCATTTCCTTCTTGGCTCGCGATGATTACATCTCTCTTTCCTTTTTTTTTTCTCCCGTGCTGCCATCTAACTTACCGTTTGCCCTTCTCGTATTGCGGCAGTTATGATGCCGCCTCTATCTCTTCTACTCCATGTCAGTGCCCATCTGTCAGCTCTGCTCAGCAACTTCCAGCTACTGGAATTCAACCTCAGTAGCTCACTTTCTTTCTGCCTGTCCTCTCTCATTTTCCGGCGGGCTTCCTCACTCCAGTCGTCCAAGGGCAGCTCACTTCAAACGTCGTCCAATTCCTTTTTTGTTTACGTCCCTTCCACCGCTAAGCATCATTAGGTTCACTCGCCGTCGGCCGTGCGGCCACCGAGCAAGCGGACGATCTTAATCGGCGAAACAGTCGAGCACTACGGGGCACAAAAAGCAGACAGAGGTTCGGGGAGGGTAAAGAATTCAGTGGAGGGCGGCTATGCTAAGAAATCAGGGACAAAGGGCAGGGGAGGCACGTGTGATAAAATCAGTGGGAAATGAGGGCAGTTCTATCAATAAGCACAATAAGACAAAAACTATGTATAGGTACGAGTGTGTCTGTATGAACAAAAACAGTAATTCGTGTGAAGGACACGACATATCAACTAACATATGTAACTACCTATGACCATGACTAACATAACTACAGTTAGCAATAACCACCGTGTATCGAATACACGGCTAGTGCAGAAAAGTGAGAGAAAGAAAGAATTCCGAGAGAAATAGGGACGAACATACAGAGGGCTGTGTCCAGCAACGTTCATGGGTCCAACGATCTTCCCAACGAGTGAAGGCAAGCAAATCAAGGGAGCGCAGACTAGTTAGTTAGCTAGATGCTGCTGATCTGCGGCAGCTCTGTCAGCAGCGATAGCATCAGCAATTGCAGCGATCAGGTCCGCAGCAATGTCTCGGAACTCCTTTCAGACAGAATTGTCCGGACGTTTTGAGAGGTAATGCGAAGGAATATGGGCGTGGGGGGTGGCAATCATTCGTTGGTCGACAAGGAGATTCATTTATTTGGATCTATCTAGGGGGACATACTTCTGTCGATAGCGCTAAGTGCTTGGCTGGACCTTTTCTATCCTGCTCTTGTTTTCTATCTTATATCGGCCAAGCCTGTTACCTCCAAGCTGAATAGGTCTCATTGTTAGCCACTGTCAGTATCATCGTGATGATCGTAGCCCGATTGGTGCTTGCGTGAGACGGGGTCCATTTAGTGATAGAATAGCAGCGGACCAGCTGCTATCCTCGAGGTATCGAGAAAAACCTGGTAGCAGCAGTAAGCCCACTTGTGTTTCATATGTGCCTCATCAAGTGTTTGGGCGACATAGTCGACCCTGTCTATCTATGGCCAAAGCCCGGTGCTCATAATCGCCTGGTTAGTGAATAACTGTATTGCATTAAGAAGGTAGAAAATTTTCTTGAAAGTTAGAAAAACAATTATTTTTTAAATATTACTTTTCAAAAGTAAGGGATATTGTAAAGAATAGAGAGTTGAACCTTTGCAGCAAAGCAAAGGTAGGTCGGCAAACTGGAGGCACAGGGAAGCTAACTTAAAATAGTAACCAATCTTCATAAAAAGCCATTTTCGATTAGCTACATTCGACAAATGTGAGAAATCATAAAATGGTCAAAAAAAGGTGGCATTGCTCGATGATACTCAGACCCGATCAATAACGAAAAGGGGGCTGTAGTTTAGTTTAGAAACTGCCTGTCAAAGCAAACCCATCTTCCAGGTCGTCAGACTAATTTAAAAATCTTTATTCTTTTATATACATGCCATGAATATATCGGTATTCAGGCCGGAAAATTGGTTTCTCATGGCGTGTTGTACTGAAATATTAGTTCGTTGGCGCGAATTATGTACTAGCCACCAAATGATATGAGTGCTTCACCTAAATGAGCGCGGCTGTAGGTGACACGGAGACGTGTACGATGTTTCAACTAATCATGGTTCTCCGACATGCTGAATCCCTGCCATGACTGCTTCTCCCGCACGTCTAATAGCTGATCGTTACCAATGAACAAGGCGGCGCGTTTTGGACGCGTGCTGTATAATAATGACCAAACTGATGCAAATATGGCCAATACCTTCGACTTTGTCAGCTATAGAGTAATCTGTATACATTTAGACACTTTTAGTCAATAATCACTGAGAGCTCATTGCAAAATTAGACCTAGAAGATATTCGAATTGCCTGGCTTGTCCCCGTGTCAGTATATATGACATTTCCCGATTCACTGATGAATCAACGGATGTCCCAAATTGTATCTAAAAACTAGGTAGACTTTGAGTAAATATAGAAAATATTAATGCGCTTCTCCAGTGTTAGATGGGGGCTTGCTGAAAAGACGTTTGACGAGTACTCAGTCCAGAGGTGCTGAAGTCAATGTCGTATGCGGTCTCGTATATTTTATTGCATATAACGTACTGGCCCAAGAGAAATATAGCCCTCACATATAGCTCACACCCTTAAGTCTTAATACGCGACGGAGAAAAATTGTTTCTAGATATTAGTTGTAGAAAAAAAGTACCGCTAATCATTCACCGGAAGACCAAGGCACATATAATTAGCCATATAAAATATGCGATCGGATGATGCCCTGTATTCGAGCTAACACGGAAATGGAAAAGAAACAGATTGACAGTTTTCCGTCGTTCAACTTTGACCATAGATAACCAAAGGAAGGAAATTCTGCAAAAGGATGGATGTTAACATTCTTTTAAAATAAATATCCTATCTAACTAGAAAGGTAGTCACTTTTAAAACGCTTCCCCAGGAACTGTTTTCGCTGCATTATTTATGAATGAAAGCGAAACGCCGGGAGTGAAGGTCACACTCAAGTTGTTTTATGGGGTAGCAACGCATGAAGTGAGAGGAGTCCTGCAGTATCGTGTCGTTGGAGAAGGTATAGTTATAAGGCGCGTACCTAGACATAAGCCTTGGTGTGTATTTGTCTCCAATCCATATTTGCCTCTGGGTTCTTATGTGTTTTGGTTTTTTTTTTGCTAAACTCATTATTTCCTTAGCGTCCTAGGCGCGACGACGTTCAGAGTGTCTTGGCCAACACAGTGCGTAGTTGCACCATAACGTTAATAGATGCCAAGTCGCAGTGGGAACGTCTAACAATCAGAACGTTTACACTGTAGCATTAATGGATAAGTTTTTTCAGCCAGTATCTTAACATCGTTGATACATGTAGTGACCCAGCTGTGAACAGGGCGTATTGTTAACAACAGGTAATCGCGAACATTAGAGTAATCGAGGGTTTCGGCTTCGTTAGAGAATATCAATAGTGGTAATCGAAGAATTGGCTATTCACCTGGACTGCTCTCATCCATATTGAGATACACTATCGCGGCTATCACATAGGAAGCGGAAGGAACTTATATCTGGTGTCCTTCCTACCAATACTGAATTGCTCAAAATTGTAGTCTTTTTAGCTATTCATTTAGCCATTTGCGATCTTTCGCCAAAATGTGCTTATATAGGTTACAAATGATAAGGGAATTTTAACTTCGTATTAATACAGTAGCTATTGATATAGGTGGAATCAAACAATTATCTTCAAGTTCTGTTAGTTAGCTGCTACTACCTCAGGTCAATTGTAGCTAGACATCTACCGCATGCCGATTGACAAGCGATAAAAAGCAATAAAATTGCTGATTTCGTCTTTGACATCATTGCGCGCTCTTGTGTTCGTCGAACTTATTATTAAGAACTAAGGTTATTAAATAACACACCACTTATAGCGTATAATATAACTAGTATATACATAACGGTACAGTCTACAATGTATTATTACTTAGTAATTATATGCGTTTTTCTAATTGCCTTCTTGTTTCCGCCGTTTGTTTGGCATTGGCAGGTATTAAGTCGAAGTCCACGGCCGAAGAAAACATTTCCTTCATGGATGTACGCCGAGGCGCACCACTGGCGAACGTTGAACCGATCGCGTTCATTCGAGATTTCGCGTGAAAACTCGTCTCTTGTCATCCAGTCTGGTTCATGGATCGAACAACGTTGGACTTGTGAGGAAGTCTACGATATCGGTGAAAACCAGGCGAAGATCGTGGTGCACGCCATTGAAGGGTGGTAAGGAATACTTATATGCTTGCACGTTGTATATAACAAAGTATATAAGCGTTATTATTATTGTCTGCAAGTTAGGGAAAAGGTGCTGAGACGTATAGCTTAGTTGTTTTTGGCCATGGCAACTATGTGAGTGCATAGCGTGACCCAACTAAAATGGGCGCAAAGCGGTGCAGATTTAAATATAACTAGAAACTATTTACGGCTTCGTGTAAGTTGTTGAGAATACTAAATTAAAAGTTAACTACCTCCACGAGCAGTAGTTCGTTTTCAGTAACGGAAATAGAGAAAAATTAAAATTGCGCTCAGCGTTATTAGTCGCCAACTTTATGAGCACTTGAATGTAAGCATTATGATGGCTTCTTCTAAGTATCTTCAGCTTTCCAAAAAAAAAAGCCAATTCCTCACGTCGACAAAAGCAAGAAATCCAGAAGGTAACAGAAAAGTGGCTTGGTTTCTATTAAGTGAACCTTTTTTATGTAAACATCTATAAACTTACTGGTTTTTGCGGTTTTTCTATGCTTTGTTAAGCTTTCTACAAATTTCTAAAAAGGTCTTGATAGGAAGCTGAAATTCGAAATCAAATCCACGTTGATAGCACGGTCTTCGGTGAAATACTGTCTACCTGAATATATGAACTATTATAAATATACAATAATGTACCTGCTGATTGTGAGTAATACCCCAGGCGTGCTAACCAAATTTATGTTTTATTTACATTCGTTCGAACGCTGAAGTGACAGTGGGTACATCTGCTTAATGGTATACCGGCGTGCAGCCAACGTGTTGGAACTACAGATGGGCAAACGAACGCCTCGTAATGAGGACGCCTGTCTTCAAGCGTACTTTGATTCGAGCGACGAAGACTATGTGACCCTGCTGGCCGAGCCGCCCGGCCTCGGTGAAGCCCCTCTGCGGGGCAAGTTCACTTTAGTTGGCGTCAGTGGGGCTTTGTTCGCGGAATTGCTGCGAGCCCCGTCAAGTCAGTGGGCATCAGGCGACCAACAGATGGAGGCCGCCCTACAAGATCCTGATAGGACTCTCGGAAGCGTAGCGGCCAGAGAGCAGGGCATTGATCAGGGCGAACTGCAGTGCTCGGAGCAGATGGCTTTGTACAGCGCTTGCGAGGATAACGTGTCGCGTTTCGAAGTGCGAGCCGAGTGTGCGCCCGAAGGCGGCCAGCGAAAGACGTATGGCAAAGGTAAGTAATCGTTGCAACGTGGGATGTTGATATAAAAATAAATGAATCATTTTAAAATGTTTAAGAGCATTGCTGCATTCTTTTTATGGCTGGGAAACAGCGTATGAGATGAGAGCAGTTGGAAATTGACCTTCAAAGACTAATCTGTAAGTCTTTAGTTTGGTACACTAGGTTTTCTACTGATACTAAACTCATTACGTTTTGCGTACTTACTGGTATTCGCTAGCCTTGCGTTCTCGATTGGATAGTTTCTCGAAAAGATGGCTGAAGTGTACTTGTATTAGCAAACAATCTGTTAGACGTGTTGCTGCGATGAAACGAAGTAGGAAGTTCAATTCTGACACACGCGTGCATTCCAGGACTGCACACACACACACGCACGTATGTCTGCCGCTGTCGTTGAGGATTGTTGCAAATAACTTGCCCTAACACACGACTAAGTTAGTGCTGCACTATCACGAATACTAGATATAAGTCACAAGCAAGATCGTATTCTTTCGTTCGCCGTGCAACAGACGTTTTCCATTTTTTCGCCATATCAAATTCACGAGTAACTTGAAAAAAAAGCTATTCGTCATTAAAACATATTTCCTCTTTCTCTGTGTCATTGTCTATCTCATTGCAGAAATGGCCGTTCAGGCCACGTGGGAGCTTAGCGACGACCATGGCAGCACAACTTACCTTGTCGTGTCGCATCGAGATCAGCGAGACACGCAACAACAGCAACCGCTGCTGCCACAGCATCAGCACCATTTATCAGCGTCACATCAACATCTACAAGCGACGCTTGAACAGCCGCCAGCCGTCGTAGCGGCTGCGGCCGCCACAGAACAGCGATTCTGTCTCGCGTTAACCGATGATCGAAGGAAGTTGTATCTGCTTGGTGAGAGCACTTGCAGCCGGCGGCGCGTCGCAATACCGTCAAAGCTGGACCTCTATCGCGAAGCAGAGTGTCCACCTCCAGGCGCCTCGGGCTTGCCGAATTCTTCCACCCCTTCCGCACTCACGGTGCTGAGCGTTGCCACATGCACGGCATGGTTGGCCGCCAGAAGAATAGCGGATTTTGGAAACAATAATAGCCACCATCGGTCAAACAGTAGAAAGAGACCGTCCCGAATAAAAAAGACAACGACAATGGCAGCACGGCTGTCAGCAACTCTAACTTTGCCTCAAATAGCGCTACTAAGCGCGAGGAAACAGTCCTGGAAAGACACTTTGAACGGCGCCGCGATTGATGAACTTTTATAAACGTGTTTAACACGAGTAGCAATGATAGTGACGCGAAGTGAAATGAACGCTGCAGATGAAACATAACAGAAAGCGCGGGATTATGAACGGTGCAGATTTGAAGCAGTAACTGAATTCAGCTGCTAGGATCACTACAACGTTTTTTCTGCCATCAGCCTACAGTGTATTTCGGACAGCGTACCATATTTCAGATCACGTGTCGCGCCATAGCTTATAATGTTCATAAGTGTAATGTAATAGGGCGGAACGCCGCGTTGAAATATAGCGGGTCCGCGGTGAACTCAAAGATGGACCAGGATTGACTGTGCTTGACTAATCGATATTGCTACGAATTGGTATTGAGTGAATGGCTGACTGATTTAATTGACTCATTGACATGCACCTAAATGTTTGATGATTGATGAGGATGGAGCACAGTTAGAAACAGGAAAGTACGTGTTGAACAGCCTTTGTTGGGTTTTGCAACTGTGTATGATACAGTGTGTCTAGAAACAAATGACTGCGTATGGTGACATTGTTATGTCGCATAAGGCAAACGAGAAGGATCAAGGGCACGTTAGAAGGTGGTAGCAGTGAAAGACTAACTGGAAAAAGCGAATTTAGGTTGATTTTCGTTAAACTCACGTAGTCCACGCGCGATTACGACCAGTCGAAGTGAGGAAAGCAGGTTATTAGTTGAACTGATAAGCAAACTTGTAACTGGCAAGCATGTCGGGCCGTGAAATTATTTAAAGGCAGCTTTCAATGAGCTGTTTCAATCCGTAAACTATTGCTATGTCTTACGACGGTAGATCGTGAGGGAATTCATTTAGTTTGAAAGAAATAGAGGATATGCTACAGGCTGTTAAGTTTTTTCCTCTTCGTTCCCCATAAAGCCAAAATACGGGTGGTAGAAATAGGGCATGATTCAGCATCAGTAATCCACATTTCGCTGTTTTTATGATCGTTTACGCTGTTATCTAGTCATCGTCTGGCCCACGCACATGTCTAATGCGTGGAGAAAACGTTGTGTACATAACGGCAGGTCACTGGCCCCAGCCACTCGAAGAAATGCCCCGCAAAGGCATCGAAAGTGAACGGGGACAACCAGCGCAGGAAGGCCTTATCATAGAAAAGGTCAAGTGTTTTACCGATCATCATACTATTTCAATTGCTTGACAGCGGGTAAAATCGAAACAAGATGCCAATGGAAAATCAATAAGAGAATACTGTACATGGATTTCCTATACAGTATGTAATACTATGACTTCGATCAGATATAGGCGTTATGAGATTGCACAAATGATTTCTGATAACGCACTCCACTATGCTTCGGTAGAGGATGCTGGGCCGTCGGGATGCGCGAGTTTACTGCATCGTTTATTTTAAGTTACTGTCTATGCTCAATGCAGTCTAAAAGCTAAAAGCAGTAAGATTTTGTATATGAAAATTAAATATAGCATTTATTGGGTGCTAGTTAGTGAGGCATTAGTATAACATAATTTCTTAATGACGCCAATAATAATCTATTGATTTGCTCTTTATACGAACCGAAATCCGCTATTCTTGCGGGAACGGTTTTGTGGTTGAAATTCTTGCAAGTTATTTTCAGTTTGTAACATCTAGTAGTAACATTCTACTAATATACTGGAACCACAGCCATTATCACCGTAACGAGAGCCAAAGTTGATACATATATATATATATATATATATATATATATATATAGCCACGGGTAGAAGGTTTTAGTTGTGTAGAATATAAAGGAAAAGGTTCTTTCTGTCGTTTTAATTAGTATTCAGAATTAGTATTCAGTTTTATGAATATAATAACAGGCGATAGATGGCTATCGGCCGCAGGCAGATGGGTGAAATCCTATAGGTCGGCGTTGATTGTTCAGAGCAGGTTGTCTTCTGTGATGCTGTCTATTCACGCGTAGCATGAGAGAGGTGAATAGATGCGGGGTTCATACGATATGAATGTACCTATAACTATGATGATAATATTAAAATCTGGTATATGTACACGAAATTGAGGACATGAAATATAATAACAGATTGCGATATTGATTATATATATATATAGATGAGTATGACCGACGTGTACGTAGGGTATAAAAAGGATCACATAACTGTGTGACCGGTGCTGTATATTGCGATTCAATTCATTAATTTTCTAATTGATTAATTAATTGCTTCATAGTGATGATTCACTAATGATTATTATGTTGGCGGAAATGGTACAGTAATAATGAATATAATTATTATGATAAATACTATCACGGCATTATTATTATGCTATTATTATAGCCGCTATTCGCCAGGACAACGGCAAGGACAAACAGGTCGAGCATCTTACGTATTATTATTATTATTGCTAATATTAGGATATACGAACCGTTACATAAATCCTACCGCAATTGGGCGTGCTGCTATAAGTATATTGAACATTATAGCTATTACAGAAGGGGCGACGAAGCCAATTTCTGTACAGGATTAAGCCCCTATACGTAAGCCAAGATCATTAAGAACGCGAAGAGCTGAAAGTTACTATAGAAACTACTCGATAGACTGCAGAGCGACGCTTGCATTAGTAATGAGACCATAGTGTGCCAGCAAAACGCTGGCCGAGATAGAACCGAAAAAGAATGGGAACGGATATATCGAGTCAGAACCAGTGAATGAAGAAGGCAGAAGGAAAGAGGAAAGAAGAGTACGTTTGCTCAACTGCACTAAGATGGTACTGATGATTATTTGGTAACATCGGTGATCACGAGACGCGGATCATAATATAATCATTCATGATAATAACAATAATAACAAAAACAATAATATTAATAATAGTCAGAATGATGAGGACAAGTGGATAACATCGGTGCTCCTGCTACTTCTATGCAGACGAAAGCGTAGGAGTATTTGGAAGTGTTTATCGCTTTTTTTATCGGTCACGGGTTTGTGATAATTAGATGAACAGTGGCGACTAGAAACGGTAGCGCGTTCTTCCGGTCAACCTTAACGGATTCTTAACTAGGTTACGTAATGCTATTAGAAAATAAACAACACGAGGCTGCCATAAATGTCTTGCCAATTTTGCATCTTACAGTTACAGTGCTGCATTTTCTCGAATTTGAGTTCTATGTTAGAAATGTTCGCTGATGAATGCGACAGTGTAAAGGTAAATAGGCTCGGCCGGGCAGGACAAAACTTTATGGGACAGCTATTCTAACGTTTCAGTTAAAACGAGATTAAAATGAACACCTATTTATGATACGTATTGCTTAGCCAACAGAGAATCCACGGCTGTTAGCACAAGCTGTATTGTTTGATAATAATCGCTAAGAAAGATAACAGAACAGTTTTCTATGAAACGGAACTCCGATGGATTATTCAGTGTCATTAGCTTGGTATTATTAGATTGTTTGGAGCTGGACTTTTGCAGAACATCGCCGGGAGCACTGGATTAAGACGAAAACAACGTCGAAGTTTTTGACTAAGCGGATGGTCAAGTACCATGATGAAGCACATATAGACATAGATGCACAATCAATAACAGGCGAAACGAGAAGTGTACGTACGAGAAGATGGCTGAGCAAGATCGACTATGTTTAGAAGGAGGTAGGAAGGATTCTGATAATGAAAAAAGTTTTATGCAACAGAAAGAGTTGTGGGCGATTCATGCGATTATGTGTGAGATAAAAGGGAGATCAAGAAATGAAATCAATTTAACAATTAACTGATTTATGAGTGAAAGGCACAGGCATGGCGCAGGAAATGTTTGACTATTTTGTCTGTAAGCAACTTATTTGCATGAACTGAATAACTCTAACGAGTAAGCTGAATCTAAATTGCCAAGCGAAGGTAACAGGACTCGCATATTGAAGTGTTCCTTTATCCAAGATAGCCGCTAACGCAGAATTGGTAATTTTTTGCGGATATTTAAGTTTGTTATTACTTACAAGTTATTTGTATTGAGAAACATATATCGTTGCAGTAGTGAATAGAGTTACGGGGAAAGCTAAGTGGGTGACTGATTTGCGATTTAGATGAGGCTGTCGTTGCTAATGAATGAAGTCAACAGTTTGACCGGTTTGTGTTGTTTTTAATTTTATTTTTAAAGAATGAGTGCTTCTACATATTTTTCATTACCGGCTTTTTTCACAAACGGAAATCGATGCTCAGCTGCAGATTGGTTTAATTTGCAAGCAGTTTAAGTAACTCAGCCATAATAACAGCACTAATAAATGGTGGTAGCAATGACTCTCGTGAAATTTGTTTTTCCTTCGTCAAAGATCAAATCTTAGTCCAATAATGTACCATAAAAGCTGCCAAGTTTACGGCTAATGATAAACTGACGAATTTCCTTATCTGGATGCAAATCCTATTTAAATTTACGACTGAGAGTGCACACAAGTAGGTTTATATAAGTCGTATGAATGACACTGAATTTTGAAGTCGTTAGGTAGATTGCACAGTAGTTATGCATAACAGAAAATAACTGCACTTGATCAACTAATGGTAACGACCAGGCAGTACATCTGTTGACAACGCAAATTAGTAACGAAAAATTTTCTATTGCGCGAAACAATAGAGGGCAAAGAAGCTCTAAGTCAAATGCGGGAAATATATATTGAAAATATTTTAGCGGAATCGAGCGTGGCCGTACGAATGATGATTTTACATAGAATTAAGGCAGCATACATCACAAACTTCGAGCAAATGGGTCTCAAGCTTTCATATCGATTGCGCACCTATTGTAGATACAGATAATTCGATTGAAGAGAACGAGATATAGGATATTGTGCTCGGCTAGATCATGGAAGGCAAAAATGGAAGAGAAAATAATGAAAAAATTGGTATAATGGAAAATTAACTATGCATAGATAGAAAGATTATGCGACGATGAATACTCATAAAAAAACACAAGCCTCCTTTTGATTAAACACGTCTGCAGAATATTTATTAAATAGTATTTTGTATTCATGAAGGCTACCCGAAGAAACTTACTTTCATTAGTTGCATATGGCATTAACACTTACTGGATGAGACAGCGCAGCGAAGACTAGCAAATTAAATAGAGCAAAGTTGAGCTCATGAAAAACTATGCACAGCTGTCATGTCATATTTAATTCAGATAGTAGATGCAAGAACCGAACATTTGAAAGCGAGGATCGAATTTTTTTAATCGTATTGGTTGAAAATCCTGAGAAAATACGGACGAGAGTACGACGAAAAAAGACAATAAATACAATAAAAATAATAAATATAAGGAAAAAGCGATTTCAGCGATGCGATTTGCAGCGTCCCTATCGAAACACGTAGAGTAAGTTCATGGAGGCAATGATTGCGCTGATGAGATGTTAATGACGATAATGAAAATGATAATGGTGGGGACGATATAGGGGTTCGAGTAAAGCAAAGACGGATGAAGAGACGAGTCGAAGAAAAAACGAGGTAAACATAAAAAACAGACAGAGAGTTCATGTTAAATGCGCCTGTAGTTTATGAGCTATTCCTTTATTTGGACTTATTGAACAATAAACATTTTACATTATAAACAACAAAAAGAGAAGCAAGTTGACCTTTTCATTTTAGAAGCAAACAAATATATATACAAAAATAAAGCATTAGAATAATATTGAAAATTATACTATACAATATTGTGGAGTCAACCGGAACCCAAACTCACCTCCTATGAAATATGCATTGAGACAGCGCAGATAATTGTGGTCTCAACTGAGTTGATATGTACTTGCGAAGGAGAAATGGAGTTTGACGGAAGCTAAGTCTGCATTTAAACTAATAATTTTAATTGTTCTTAGCAAAATCACTGCCGTAGCTTTTGTACTAAACAAGCAAAATTAAGGCTTTTACATTATGACAGGTTAGTACGTTACGGCACTACTTTTTTTGCTCTTAAAATTTTCATAATTATTATTTTGCATTACATTACCTAAAGTCCTGCTTCTATGTGCAAATTGATGTTTGAATATGTAAAACCACCAATTGCTCTTTTTAATACAGAGGGATAAATTCAAGTATATGGGTTAAAGTTCGTCGAATTCGAGGATAAAGCCTTCACTCAATATTGTATTTCTTATTCCACATCATAATTCCAGCTTTTCGATGCGAACTTGCAATATCAGTAGGTGCGCACACTAGGTTCTGCTAATTGCTACTAGTAGCTGACGCAATTATTGATACCTGTGACAGGTTACATTATTACTTTAGAGTCTACCTGGAACTTGCACCAAATGTCCGTTTCACTACGTGTACTATTGTCCTGTGTAGGTTCTCTTTAGGGAGTCAACATAACCAGCTAGCCTATTTCGTCCATCGCCGATTGTTGAGCACTATTTCGCAAACCACACGCGAAGAGTTAACCATACTGGTTCTTTATTCGCTCGGAATAACACTTTAAAACGCGCTACTTTTACGAGCTTTTTTATATCATTTCACTTTGTTAAATCAAGAACTCATAGCCTAATTGATATAGCTCGTTTTCAACGGAGATCTAAAAACCTATGCTTAATCGATTAAAGATTCTCTCCACCTCCTCACTCTGTTTGTGCGAATACGACATTGAGCAATCTCCCCTATTGATGACCAACTATTCTGGTAAGGCAAAGTTCTTACTCTATTTACATGCCAAATGTGGTCTACCGGTAACATTTTTTTTAATAACAGATTTAATGCACGAGTTTGCTTTCGATGTATTCAGAAAAATTATAGCGTTTAAAGTTATACACAAGCTAGATTCGACAGGCTGCATTGAATGAAATATTACTTTACGCATATCGAAATAAATAGCTATTCACTTCTTCAAACTTACTAAGTATTCGACTCGCTAGAACGAGAAATTTCTAGGGGAAATTTAAGTATCAAATATCTACAAAGGTACTCACCACATCATGAATGACAACCACATCAAAAACCTTTATTTTAGATATTTATATACATTTATTTTGACATAAATAAAGATACGCTGCTATATATTTTCAGTAATATAATAATATGCATTACGTAAGCTACATATTAGAAAAACATTTCCTGTAATTAAAGTATTAAGTTTTTATTTCCGCTGAACTTAGTTTTTTCCTTGCAGGGCTGAAACTTCTGAGTGTCAATGTGGCAGTTAAACACTCACTGCGGATGGCGTTTTTGAAGCACGCCTCTATAATTACAACATTAGCACACACATTCCATTGATGTGATGATACCATGATAGATAAAGGAAGTTGAAACTTTTTTGAGAAGTAAGTTAGATTCCTGAATTTCAGAATAAAATAAATCAGCTGCTTCCTTGTTTAATTTGGACCACAGCGAATATCTACTACCTAAAATATTTTCAGATTATGAGAATAGGAATTAGAGAGCATAGTTTTGATTAATATTGGCCGAAACGTAAGCTACAATCTACAAGTATCTGTTGGTTCTCACGCCACGTGATGGGTCATCATTAGAATCAACCATTAGATAATCTAAAATAATGTCTGCGTCATTTTAACGAATATATCATGCAAAAATGCAACAATAGGAAGTAACATAATTAAATGCTGCAACACTGTCGCAAAAAATTGTTTGTGTAAACAATGACCAATTACCTCAATAAACAGATTCCACTGAAGTCATCTATACTAAAGTGATTTTAGCTTTGAGGAGATTAATAGGTGACAAACAAATCAAGCGAACATTATTTGACAGTGTGACACTAGTTGGCTGCTGTAGATTTGGCATATTACAGGGTTTATGTACAATGCAAAAATGAGTCTGAGGCGAATTGTCTAGTTCCGACTATTTACACGAAGGGTTTTTCACGAGCCAAGGTATCATCGGCTGAGGTGCATTAGGCTCATAAACAAGCCATATTTCTGAGCCAAAATGCATTAAAAGCCTATACCACTCTCCTCTTATACAAAATCAGCTAACGGATGCAAAAAAAGCGTTAGCAATAGTTTACCACTGCTATTGCCCATGGCTTAATTCTATGGCCGTACAATACCGATTTTCAATATGCACAATAATATGGATAATTGTGTGACACTCACAGAAAGACAACCAGGAAAGCTAAAGGGCGCGTTCATATGTACATGATGACTTTAAGATTTATAATTTTTTTCGGGCTGTACAGCTAATAAAAAAGCTTTGCAACATCATAGTGTCAAACATACTTTTTTGTAGAAGATATTTATCACAAGCATATCAACCTGACTTAGATCCAACCTGAAAGAAGCTCATGGTCGCTTGATATTCTAACCTAAGTCTGTTCCTCTAGAACTGTTGAAAATGACTCATTTTTTAGTGAAACTGACTGCATATACGTTTTGGCGTTTTAACTATATTCCGCATTAACATATGGAACCAAATTCATCGATTTTACATATCATCGATGCTTACTGTTAGTGTGACAGTACGTCCGCATTGATTACCAAAAACAGATGAAATATTTCACATTTCCAGTCAAAAGTAAACATGAGATGTTCAATAGTGTGATATTTGCGATGTTCCTTACAAGACTTAACATGCAAATAGATGCAACACGGCACTTTTGAAAGCACTTTGTTTTCAAGGTAAGTTGCCTGTGTTATGTACTATACAGAACCTTGTCACCATAGTAGTTACGAAAACGTCAGGTCACTCCATTCACTAAAAGCAGTGCGCTTTTATGCTAAAACGCTTTATGTTTGTACGAACGTTGTTCACGCTACAACAGAAGTGGCCATCCAAGTCCACTTTCTTCTCTACAAAAGGTTGTTGAAAGCCGCTCTTTTCATACTTTACACTAACTGTAGAAGATGCAGGCCGATCTTTTCATATCTACAATGAAATTTTTGTTATTTCTATGTAGCACCCAGCATTTTCACTAACGTGCTAAATTGCTTAACTACATTATTACTCCACATATTTAGATACTAGACAAGATTTGTCACATTGTTTAGCATAAGAAAGTATGTCTCCTAAAGATTACAACTGAGCCACAAACATGTCGACGCCATTTCGTCGTTCCTCTTCGCTGGGTTCTAACAGTTGATTGCCCGATGCCATCAAAGGGGTTCCTTCGACAATTATGTGAGCTGATCCTATCATACTGGACTGTGTCCCAAAAACTGCTGGTCCTCCGAGATTAGCACGTGAAGTTCGTAGGGTCGTGTCAACTGATGACATTTCAATTTCTCCGCTTGAAGCCGGGTTCTTGGCCACACAGATGCTTATAGAAGTAGCTTTTCTGTGTTCACCTGCAGATTCTATTAGCAAGGATAGAAGATAACTCATAAATCAGTTTAAAGAGATCTTCGCAGGCTTGCCGTTCTGCGGGTTTTGACAAACTTTTTGTGCAGATTTTAATTTAGGTTTTTTACACAAACTTCTCCAGATATTTTACATAATGATAACCTGCAATAAGGGCCGACATTGTGATAAATGTAACTACTAAAGAAGTTTGAGACTTTATAGATTCTCATTTTGACCTTACCTATGTTTGACAATGAGAGTGCTTGCGTTACATTCGTCGATTCAGGATAGATATGCAGAGCTGAAGACGTGGAGGGATTCACCTCCGGATGTTCGCCCCCAACTCTTGCAATCTTCACGACGACTACCTTTCTTTGGCTGGACTGTGGCTGCAGAATCCTGTCTGAGGGACCATGGGCAGTTAGGCTGTCTGACAATGCCATTAAAGCTGGCAGCGGCCGCTCCTTTTTGCTCTGCAACGTTGGTCGTTTTGATGGCCGGGCACTATCTTCACTCGTGTCGGACTGTCTAGATCCAGCTCGCTTCCTTCGAGTTGGCTTCTCAGTTGATTCTTTTAAAGGATTCCTTGAGACGTATGAGCATTTTGCCACTTCCTTAGATGTCGTCATCGTTACAGCCTGCGACTGGTAAACTGTTGTTGTTTCGTCTGAAGATGTCGCTGGAGCAGTTGAAGGATTACTATTGTTAGGCATCACTTGACTTGTTCTTACAGAGTTTGAAACCGAAGCGTTATCCATGCGACTATTTAGGGCTCGTGTAGTGTTCGAGCTTGCCTTCCAGGTCGGAATCAGCTTAAAAACACCATCAATCTGGACCATAACGCCACCTTTGCAACCTCTCACCTTTGGCTAAAAAGAACAAAAGAAAAAGCCGTCTTGGTATTAAAAAACACAAAATAACACTTAAATTCACATGTTATGTTTGGTAGATCAGAGAGTAGTTGTTTTATAGTAATAGTGGTCAAACCTATGCTGTTGTAAATAAACGGATTGCATCGGGTACCAGAGATATCACCTACTGAGTTTAAAGCATCCGCTGCTTTATAATGTGACATATGTAATGCAACCACCACATTACATATGTAAAATTACGCATAATTCTAAAATCGTAAAGCTAAAAAATAAACTAATTTATTAGAATTAATTAATCTTTATAAGTTTATATAAAACACATAATAGTTATTATGTAATTACTGTATTATACGTAGCAGCGTTTGAACCAACTAGCATAGGCTCTTACGTCGATATCCCAGTTCGTCGCAAGAATCTTGTACCGCTTTTGCTCTGGGTGACGATTGCGCAAAAAGAGACGAGCTTCCGTCGCTTTAAGAGGCTGGATTCCCCGAAGCGCTTCGTCATCACGGGTGAGTTGTATGGGTCGGTAACGGCGCATCATTTCTATGCCTTGACGAACATAAGACTCCAACTCATCGGGATGGACACCATGGTCGCTCTGCGATCAAGTATGTAACAAACGACCGAACAAAGAAACACCAAAATACGCATACCCTTTATGAATGATGCTGTTAAAAAAACATGCGGTTTAGCTAATAACCGTAATTATACAATATATTAGGTAACGGACAAAGAGCTATATTGTTAAGACGACGCATTTGAAATAAACAATAGTGTGGTGACTTTGCACAGTGAGGGTAATGATACAATACAACACACCTTCATGAGTTGAAAGAGCTCGTTAATAAGAGGCTCTAACGGCTTAAGTCTTTCACGCCGATTAAGATTCTGTAAACGATTCAGAGCTTCCTGCAAGCCCAGGGTATCTGCCCCCGCGACCGTTGGGTCGACATATTCTGAAGACGGAGCACCTTTCAAGCTCGCAACCCGATGAATATGTGCGCACATTCGGCTATGCATCATGTACCAACGACATGTGCAGCCATATCTTACCGAGAAACATAACTGGTTAGAGTAATTCGTTTTCCAGTATATAATAAATGAACAAGACGAAAAATACAAATGATCTCGTGCCGGCTTACATTAAGTGCAATATCCTAAAAGAAAACTATTTAGTAAGAACTTATTTGTTTTAGTCACAGTCAGGCTTAGCCGTTTCATTAGGTCTTTGCTAGACAAGCTCTGTTTATATATTGGCATCTGTTCTTTTAGTAATTAGGTTTGGCAATTATTAAAAGCAGGCCGTTTAAAGCCAGAATACCTTTAACTATTTTTATGTTCAATTAGACGTGAATAGAATATCTTTTATCAGTACTCCAGTTCCAAATGACTTACCGGTGTACACAAACTTGGCACTGAGGACACTTCCTTTCACATGACACGTGGCTCGATTTTCTAGGAAAAACCACCACAGTTGATGGTTGTTCGCCTTTATGAATGGATTTATATCCATGACCTAGTACCTGATACCTGCCCGATTCCGTGTGTTCAAGCACATCGTACGCCGTCAACTAATGAAGTCCACATGTAAAAGTAGGGTAACAAATACAAATAGAATAATAATTAAAACGATTCAATGCCCGATCAACATGATAGGGTAACACTACAAATATATGCAATTATAATTTAGATAAAGACATTCGTGGATGAAACCTACGCATTTATCATTATGCCTTGCAGGTCCCCGCGTCCACTGATCGGCCTCATCATTATCGAGGACACATTTGGTCGACCGCCGCTTTCGTTTTCCAGTGACCTGCCCTGTCTCCTGTGGAAAAGCTGCCTCTTCTGCTAATCGCAGTGCCTCATCTTCACGTATCATTTCGTCGTGAA
This sequence comes from Varroa destructor, assembly GCF_002443255.2. Classification (NCBI taxonomy): domain Eukaryota; kingdom Metazoa; phylum Arthropoda; class Arachnida; order Mesostigmata; family Varroidae; genus Varroa; species Varroa destructor. Next base: position 13,505,908 of record NW_019211455.1, on the reverse strand, counting down.
TTATCCCTGCCAAGGCAACTCTCAATTGGTCGACGTTACCGTATTCGTAGACTTTCTAAGGTGTATATAAGTACATAGAATTAAATAACGTCAGAGTGAGGTCGACAACAGCCAAAAAAGTTGTTTATTAATATATTTTGTATTGTTTCAGCCTGAGGCCTCTCCCGTTTAGAGACGAGCTTCTGTTGCTACATATAAAGCTTTTTAAATCATCAAATGGGTAGGCATAATTCTTGTCGAGCATTTCTATTAACAGCAGTCGACATATTCTTTTACATACGACATACGACTGTCCGTATTTACCAAGCAGATACTTTTATGTACTGAGCGCAGCGAGTATTATATTAAAAGCCTTACAGGTGGATCAGATGGGCACTTCAGTGTTGTTTTCTTTTTATCCGCACTGGCCATGGCGTCGTTGATGACGTACCGAAGGTATCGTTCAGTCAGCATATGGATTTTGCTCAACGGTGGCCCAAGATACTGGCTTGCGCCGTATGCAATAATCGAACGGATTGAATGACCATTCTTGAGAAGGGACACGATCCATTCGACGTGTTCCTTTGGCATACTGATTAAAAAAAAACACTTAGCATCCGCCAAATCTGCTTGACGCGAATCGCTCACTAGAAAATATTAATTATAAAAAATGTGTTTTGTTCTTACCGAATATCCACTAGACTAGGTGCGTGACCTATATGGGTTCGCCAGTAGGTAACCTGTATGCGGCTGGGTTGGCCGTGAGTTTTGTTAGAGTGTACCACAATAGCTGCTGGACATTCAAAACCTAATCGAGGTCGTCGATTGGACTTCACAGTCTTCGTACCACCACGACTGCAACTGTAGTGTCCAGCGCCCCATCTTCCCAATTGAAACATGGCTTCGTCTTCTTGTTCGACTTTTTCTTTCCATTGTTTGAAATCCCACATTGTTTCAAATTCGTGCCTGTTCATACACAAAGTTCAGAATGAATATAGCCTTGCATATGCTTATTATGACATCATACTCATCCAATGGTGCGAAACAGATCAGATTCTAATGCAAGATAATTTGGACGTCTCTCGTCAGTTGTCCAGGTCTATTAGGATATTCTATTGTAATCACAGTTATAGCTGAACTTACTCCGTGCATTCTAGGCGCGTATCATGGTCGTTAACAATATGATTAATAAGATCTTCGTAAGAATCATTTTTACTTCGGCATAGTGGACACAATTTGTCGTCACAGCCACGACTAGATGTACTTCGCCGTTGATACTCGTGAAGATGCGTATTAAGGTGCTTATGTAGAGCAGAACGATTTCCGACGCTTCGGTTACATTGAGTAAGAGGGCACTGAATAACTGGAACGGTTAGAAAATAAATTTGTAGTTAATTATATGCTTAACAAGTACAATTAATGCTAATATGGTTAGTCAATAGAGAACGGCGGCTTAGAATTAACATTTTTGGGCTTATTTTTGCTATGTGAATGATACTGAAGCAATAATAGTCAAGTTTTCTTAAGAATATCTATACAAATGTACACATGATATATGATATGACTTTAGCATACTGCATTAGAGGTTCATAGCAAGAAGTGATGGATTATATTCATGCAGATAAATTTGCAATTGTAACCATTTACTCCATCTTCCTGGACGACTTGCGCAAGTTCAGCGATTTTCGGAATGTTCTTGTCCGTGACTGCCAACCTGAAAAACATGGTCAAATTAAAAACCTAGCTAGATCTCATATTTGAATATCTGATCAAATCTGCTAATTTTCACGCTGCGTATTTCCTGTTGATGCCAAGATGAACTAAGAACTCCGATCTATAAAATAGCGCGGATTAAATATGGTTGTTATTCAAAAAACCCAGTTTTAGAGACGAAATAATCGAAAAAATTAAATAACAAAGCCAACTCACTCGGTCATTTGTTTGGCTCCTTCGTCCCACAACTGGACAATCGCTTGTTGCTGAGATTGCGGTTCGCTTCGCTGATACTGCTGGTCTAATGTACTAGAAGTAGTTTCACCTCTGTGTGCTTTCTGGACACGTGTAGTTATGACGCTCGCGGCCACCTAGTCAGTTAAAAAAAAAACCAGAATACATAAATGCTATTAAACGAGATGTGTCGTATGCATAAGCTAGAGGTAACTAACTAAGTTATCAATCAAAAACAAATTATTGGCGTTAGCAGATAGTAACTCGGCACCATAGGTATCTGTATCGAGACAAGCGAAGGAAATGCTGAAATAAAAAACGCCACTGGCTCATATATAACTCCTTAGTGTGTATCTCTGACCATGTATCATACTCAATCATTACGTTGTTTTCGGTTCCGAAGTTTAGGCTTAACAGAAGGTTAAAACATATACAAAGAGAATCCTAAAGAGCCCAAATATTTTTTAAATATAGATCTGTCGTAGGTAGGGAAACCAGTTGTTACCTGATCGTAAGACGGTAGAAGTGCGGGCAGTTGCAATTCACCCTCGAGGGGCGGTGGCATCTCATTTTCAGGTGGATGGTTGTGGAAATGACGTCTGCAAACATGAAATATAACAGTTCATTCTGTGTAGGCAAATCAACATCGGTAGGAATGGCTTTTGATGTATAAAGACAGGTAAACAGTTCTGGGCCAGTCTTCATTGAACAGCTTTGTATGTTGGTCCAAATGAGTACGGTTATGTTATTGTTCACAACAGCATAAACAGTACGAGAGAAATGTTCTCACTCTTTCACACACGACCCACCTTTTATGGAAGGTTCCATCGGCTTTCAAGCTGACTCGAGCTGGACATCGGTTAGCCTTATTGGCACTTCTAGGACACGCCACGTTGAATGGATTACTCGGCGACTCAGCCTGCATCCAAAATGGGCCAAGACCATGTTCGCCCGTCCCGTCTGTTAGATCAAGCAGTGTAGGTTGAATAGAAGTTTACGTAACTCGTACCTCATAATAGTTTGAACAGAAAGCTATAATATATTTGCAAGCATTTTCGATTTGCTTTTGTTTTCAATCACATTAAAAGACGAGTAAGGCATTGGTGTAGGTGTCGACATTTTACCGACTCAAATAGCAAAAGCTTTAAAAAATCTGTTCCAGTGCACGCAGACTTATCATATATGTCTGGGTTAGTAGTATTTGGGGTTACTTTCAATTACCGTCGAGCTGATATGGGCCGTAGGCGTCGCACCACCATCGGAGATTGCAGAGTGACCCGCCCTTGGGATTAAAACGCTTCACCCGATAGAGGAAAGCAAGTGGTGCTTCACTCTCAACAGGGAAAGTGGACATTCTATTGCTTTCATTGTGAAAGTGGGTCACTTCGTTTGGGGTAAGAATATTGTTTTCCTGAACTGGCACAGAAACGCTTTGAACTGTTTGTTTTACAAGGGGTTCCACGGGATGGTACGTTACACCATAGTTGTGTTCATACACGACCGTCGAAGGCCATGTTGACATCCGAGCATCCTTTGGCGGATAGGATTCCCCCTCCTCGGAACGATGAACGACGATTCGTGCTTGAGACATTAGTGTGTGCGAAATTCCAGCTTGGATGATGCACTATCAGAATTTTCAGTTACCTATGACCTATGAAAAAAAAAAACGATTGGTATACATTTTTCAAAACCGGTTACTCAAATAGTTTGATTTTTTCTTTATCTCTCGGCCTACTTGAACATGTGCGGAACATTCGAATCAGTGGAAAAAGCGATCCTCTGGATCGAAGAAAACGCTCAGTTACCTTGAACACCTGAAAGTGTGAGAAGGCTATCTAACAAATGCAGTAACCGAGAGCAATAGACCCACAGCTCAAATATCTTTTTTCACCTTTAGATTAGGACTTCATATGCATTATTATTAAAACATTTAGACCACACAAGAAGACCGCTTTGGACGCAACTAATATCATCATATCAAAAAATCTTGTTGAAGGCTTAACGGTTCGATGCCGAATCCCAGAGCCATGGAAACTCTCGAGTATCAGTGTATAAACAACTAAAATGTATTTATCTACACAAATTACAATTTTCAAATTGGCACAGTTTATTAGGAACAGCTACCTTTGGGTGACCAGGGAATATTTAATGATCACGTTTTTGGGTATCGATTTTGTACAAGCTATTTTATCCACAGCTAGATAGATTGATGCTATGTCAGAAGTTCGCTTTAGGACAACTGACCTCCTCAAGTCGGTTTTTTTGCAGAATGACTCTTTTGCATCGAATTTTCCAACTAAAATCTCAATAAATGTGCGAATAATTATTGCACACGAAGTTACAAGCACCCGTTTCCAGGTACAGCTCTGTCCATTTTATCTTCTAGAATTTATGCGTTGTTCAATGTAAATATTGTCCACGAGACGCCGCATCAATTGTCGATGGCTATGCACTGCTAAAATTCAATTCGCCGATAAACTACTTTATACAAAATGTATACTTACAAAATCTAATCTTAAAAACACCACACTCAGCACACCCATGCACAGTCAGTACAGGCAAATCGAATATGTTTACCTCTTTCCTTGTTGACAATCTCATATGGTTCAGAACGTTGCGCATGAGGAAGCAGCATGTTTTCTTTTTGTATTTCGAACCGGCTACGAATCTAGCAGACCCTCGGCGGCCCGGTCAAATTTAAAATGTTCAAATGCACAATAACTAGAACCCTCCATAGCTAAATCTGATAGGGCCGAAGAAAAATGTTCCCTCCTCATTGAATCTGCATGATACAGAATGTACAAATATTGTTGTGTTTTATTACATTACCAAACTTTAAGACTTGCGCTGACATAGAATAAAGTGCGTGTGATTACTAGATAACATTGGCTTCGCACGTCAAATCATTATGAATTAGTCATGGTGTTACTTGTTGAGCAAACATTTTTCGTTTTCTGTAAATTCTAAAAAGTACAAATACTTCGCGTGAACATCAGAAGGTATTTAATTATACTTTTATTGTATCGAACGATTTATAAAATATATACGCAATGGTGTAACACGTCAAGAGGAGGCATTAAGATAATGTGGTTTGTAGCGATGAACTTATATATGTATGTCAATCGGACAACGTTTATTGACTGACAGGTACGCAAATTTTTAAAACAAAAACGTTAAAGCAGCATGTGTAAAGAATATATTAAAAAAATGTCATGTGGCCTTTTGCTCGCGAAACATGAATGATGTTTAAAAAATATCCTTTACTAATTTCCGGTTTTCACAATAAAATAATGTTGGGCAGCTAAAGAGGTTCGTCTTATAGAGGGCGCTTTAAAATTGCTTGATCTATAAAGGAGTGGTTAATTGAATACTAACCTACCTATATTGTCTCCTAATGGCCATTAGGATAGCTACGAAGCAACTAGCAATATATTCTATAATTTCAACTCAGTGGAAGTTACAAAAGCGAAGAACCTATTGGTATATATTGAAGTTATTTTAAATAATTTAATTACTATGGTATGGAAGAACCTACGTCACCAACATTCTTTTATTACTTGATTACTAGATTTACCGCACCTAATAAATGTTTCAAGTTTTAATCCAACTCAACATTGCTTCGGACAACTCGCTCTTAGCGTTAAACGAACTGCGTTTACGCCCGGTGTTGAACCCAATTAATATTCTGGGTTTTATGTTCGGCACTTCCATTGCGCGTTACTTCAGACTGCTAACTCTTAGCACCAAAGTAAGTTTGTTTATGGCCGACTTCGAACCTAGGTCATCTCATGTATCCCTAAATTTCGTAAATTTTCGTAAAATCCCTAAATTTTCGGAATAGCTTTACTGTCCGTATCATTAACTCATATAACCAAGATATAACCAAGTAAGCAGGATATTTCTTCAAAAAAAAAAGAAAATCGCAGTTTATTTCAGATAAGTGTTCACAAATATTTTGACATATATATCACATGTACCTAATCATTTCATTATAAGTTAGGATAATTTTTTTTATATTACACATTTAAGAGAAATGTATAGAAATTAACTGCGTGACTACTTCTTCGCTTTTATAATATGCCCTATTGAAATATTTTCTTCTTTTAGTTTACTCTTAACGTAACTATCTACCACGTTTTCTGTAGGGAATTTCATAAGAAAGGGCTGTCTACACCTGGTTCATTCACACCTCAGTCCATGCAGCTTGTTCATGCATATACAAGTTACTGCATATGATAAGATTTATTATATGTATAAATTTAACCTAAGTTATTTGGTATCCCGTCATTCGATTTTTCGCTCTACTGCATGAATGTATATACACATGATTATCAATACAGAAAAGCTTTCCTGTCTTCATTGTACAGTTCAGTTGAGACGCCATTGTCGCAAGGAACGCCAGTCGTTGCTGTTATCCGTATAATTTACAAAAATGTTCAAGATAAATTTCTACAAGAAGTTCCTGAACACATTGCGTATCAAATGGTATTTATTAAATATGTGGCCCATTCAACACTTAGTAGTGCGTAAAGCTTACCATAGTCAAGTCCAGGGCGGAAAACTTTACTCAAAATGGACAAAATCGATATCCTATGAAACCCTGCGTATTACTTTACCAAACCTTAATAATCTGTACGTCTTATGTGCGTACTTGATCAGTCTAACCAGCACACATCTAATAAATTGTTTATGTTTTTCAAGTTTAGTCACCAGATCTACTCGAATGGATAAACTCTGCAGAGTGTTTGCTCAACCTTACACGTTTCGTTGCACCATTCCCGAAAACTTGCTACTAAAAAAAAACACACTGTCAATGCAGTTTATAGATTGTATAGTAAATGACTATTTCTATCACGTTCTTTCTCCTCTTAGTCTAAATACGGAACGTGGCGCTTAAAACACAAGTGTATTGGATGGAGTCTAAATTTATACTTATTATTGTTGTTATTATCATTGTCCAATGGACACATAAGCTTTATAGAGACGTGGCACAACGTGTACAGGCTATCGGACTTCACCATAATTCTGCCAGTTCTACACGAACGTAATGCATAGGTTCATCTTTTTGTTGTCCTTTTGCATTCCTGTGACTGAATTTTAATTCAGTGTTTCGTATCATAACCTAATGTCACTAGCTGTGGATGCTCATAGTTGCGTCAGGGTAAACGTTGAATCTTTGGGATTGCCATCCCCACTTACGACATTCTCGTCAACGGGCTCCTGTTTCGGCCGAAGGGGTTCCACTCCCGGAGGCATACCAGAGTGCGTTGGATTGGGTTGTTCGAATGCGTCCTCGAACGAGGCGTCGCCTATGCTTTCTGTCGGTTGCTGTTGCTGCTGTTGAGGTTCTTCTTGCTGTGGTTGTTGTGTATCGTGTGGTACAGAACTTACTTGATGGTTTGATGGTACTATTTTTTGATGATATGAACTGCCAGTGGACATGCCTAAATCACCAGGACGTATTACGACAAAGTCTGCTTGAGATTGAGTATGACTCGTAGGCGGAAGCTGCACAGCTGCCGTCCATTGATTCTTGTTTAATGATGCATTTTTTCGATGAGATGTTTTAGGAGTTCGAGTGTGCGTAAAACTGTTTGCCGTTGAGGTAGCATAACTATAGCTAAGTGTTGGACCTGTCGAGTACGGTCCGGAGGGTCGAACGCCAAGAGAGTCCGGTTTTACTACAACAATTCGTTTTGATTTCATAAGGACAACTTTATCCTTCCCCCGGCGACCAGCCACCTGTTTTCCCGCCAGTCCGCTAACAGGAGCTTGAACCGAAGTGAACTTGGTTTTCTTTGATGGTCCAGCCTCTGAATCGTTGGCCTGACCTGGGAAGCGCTTTCGTGGAGCGACAGGATGGTTTAATCGAGCCTGCTGACTAGTTTTAGACAGGGGACCCGACATCTTGACGACCACAGACTTCACGGTTGCGGGTTGGCGTTGGGGTTCCTTATTCGCTGGAGATGGCACTTTAGGTGGCTTTATGTCCTCGTCTAATGGTTCATCTTTGATCTTCGTTGTTCCCGGCTCCACACCGACGATCATACACTAATCATTTTAAAAGGGTGAAGTGCAATGCAAGCCACGCAAAGATATGACTATTAACAAAGCATGACAAAATTGAATAGCTATAAATTTTTGAATTATCTCTCCTAATTTCTTTAATTTGCGTTTAGGCAGCCGAATTTTTTTTATAGATGATTTCTGGTATAGTTAGAGGCTCGTGTGAGATAATCTAAATACTTACATTTCTGTCCCAATTGGATGAGATAACGTTGTAGGAACGGTTGTCCGGGTGTTTGCATCGCATATATCTGCGGGCCTCGGCCGAGTCAATGGGCTGCGGGCCCAGATCTGCTTCTTCATCGCGCGTCGGTTGCAGCTGCGGATGAGCTTTCATCATCGCGAGCCCCTGTCGAAGAAACGCTTCCACCTGATCTGGATGCACTGTGCGATTAGCCTAAAATTCACAAGCGATAAATAAAAAAAAAATCACATTCAATGGGGAAATTTTGGAACGAACTAAAGTTGGTCACAACAGCGTTTCTAACATGGTACAATGTAACTTTTACCGAAACAATAAAAATACTATATATATATATTGTGTTAATATTTACGACGGCTGCCTCTTGTTTTTTTGAGTTGGCTCCATATTAGAATTTCTGCAAAACGTTTTAGAAAATACCTGCCCTAAGGAGTTCATCATTGTCTATAGTGAGTCACGTATAAAATTATATTTGCTAAGAGTAAAGAGTAATACCTTAATAAGTTCGAATAGTTCATCAGCAAGCGGCAAAAGTGGTTTCATTTTTTCTCGGTGATTGAGTGTTTGTAGACGACGTAGCGCCTCTGTCAATCCAATTGTGTCCTCTTTAATCATATCTGGACGAACATACTCAGATGAGGGATTCCCTTTTAGACTCGCAATACGATGAATATGGACGCACATCCGATCGTGAAGCATATAGGCGCTACAGGTGCACCCATACCTGAAATACGTTAACCGTCACTTTGTAACTCAAAAGGACTATAAGGTACACTTTACTAATAAGCTTGTCCTCTACGTTTTTTTCTTCTTAACAGCTCTAGTTTGAGCTCAATGAGTAATTGAAGTTTGAACATAGTACTAAACTATGTAAACTACCATTAAAGTTATTCACCTATGCACGCAAACTTGGCAAATGGGACACGTCTTCTCGCAGCTCATGTGAGCAGTCTTTCGTGGAAATACCACGACTGTCATGGACTGATGCTGTCGATCGCCTTTGATATGTTCATAACGATGTTTTACCACTTGATATCTTCCAGTGCGACCATGTTCGAGGACTCCGTATCCACCCAACTGCAACCGCAAGTGACAACGAAAATTGTTATATAATAGGGTAAAATCTAGGATATAAATAAACTCATTTTATATATCATAGTGATTATAGTTTTTGCCGTAATCTCCAAAGCACCCTAAAACTGAGAAATCTGGTAACAACAAGAAGAGGTCAAGGAATGTGTTTAGGAGTTGATTTACAATTTTCTCGTCGTGACGATTAACCCCGCAATCCTTTTCGCTCTCGACCCGGGCACGCTCGTCAGCCTCACGGTTAAGACCCTCGTGAATCATATCCGCTAATGCCAAGCGCAGCTGATCCGTATTACCATACTCGTACGCTTTCTAAAATTTACCAATGGACCGCCAACATAATACAGACATAATGGATTAGTGAAGTAGAATAATAAATGTCCAATAAATATAAAGATTATCTAGTTTCTTTATTTATTAATATATTTTGGGGGATTTCGTGCACTAGTTTAAAACAACTACTATGGGACCTTTGTTATATTGGTTTTTCTTTATTTTTTTCTTGAATACAAGAAACCGAAGAACTATTACTAGCATCCTTGCTTCAGCTGTATCCTTACCGGGACATCAATCATACCCGGACCAATAGTCTTGTCCGTTCTCGCCTGTAGCTCACTCGCTAATCTTCTCAGGTATCTTTCTGTGAGCATGTGGATTTTGTTTAGCGGCGGTCCGAAGTATCGGCTGGCGCCTTGAGCAACAATTGATCGATTTGTATGCCCAGCCTCCAGAAGCGACACAATCCATTCCCTTTGTTCCTTTAAAATTCTAAGAGAAAGAAATTGCAATAATACATTACAAAATACATACGAATTCACCATAAGCCTGTACAAACAACACTGTAGTTCATAATGCAGACAGGCAATTGTATGTTTTCATTACTCTCTAGCATTAGTAGTTTAAGGATTGCTCATAGTTATTCGGCCAGTCTAACACGTACCGGACGTCCAGCACACTGGGTATGTGTCCCAGGTGAGTGCGCCAATACGTAACCCTAACTCGACTGGGTTGACCTTGGGCTTTGTCTGTTCGAACAACCATAGCCGCAGGACATTCGAAGCCTAATCGAGTTCTTCGTACATTCACGTGCTTGCCCGGCTCCACGCGACCGGCTCGACAGCAACAAAAGTGACTTTTACCCCACCTCCCTAACTCAAACGATGAAAGGTCCTCTTGTTCCGTGCGGCGCTTCCATTGTTGGAAATCTGACATTGTCTCAAATTCGTGTCTGCAAAGAAAAAGGCAAGTTACAGGTAAGTCCAGCTAGGTGTAGCAAGCATCGCCTCAGAGATTCATCGACGGCTATAAGGGTCGCAAATCTAAAAACACATCGTACATTCCATAGGACCACGTATACATACATTTCTGTGCTACAAGGCTTGATCTCAATAAGATAAGAAAGCAAAAAGTCAAACGTTTATTTCTTGAAGACCTATTAATTCCGTTCTATTCTATTTCGATTAGGCGGATGGCAGCCCGGCATACTAATCACCGAGTAGTTCGTAAATGCTACTCACTCCGTGCATTCGAGTCGGGTGTCGTGCATATCGACGATGTGCCGAACGAGACTCTCATGAGAGCCCTGCTCAGCACGACAGAGTGGACAGAGTTTATCATCTGTAAGACCGGCAGCTCCGCGCTTTTGATTGCCTTGAATGTGAGTGAATAGATGCTGGTGAAGGGCGGCGCGATTCGCGAGACTTCGAGAACACGACACAACGGGGCAGTGCATCACTAAAATTGGACAAAATCGACAGAAAAACGTCAGACATTATGGAGTCACCGATGACGACAAATCGTCACAGTTTTGCTTCAGCCAACTAATGCAGATGGCTCAATCAGTGTCAACGCACCTTTCTTTCCATTGACTTCAACCACTTGAGCTTTGTCTGCGATGTCCTGCCTATTATCCACGGTTACGGCGATCCTAAAATTTTGATCGATCAATTACTTGGTGCTCTTTCTATTTTTCCTACTATGCTGTTGTGTAGATTGATATATAGGGTTCATCTCATTAATAAAGATTGTCATTCATGTTAGCATTCGTCAAGCTGTTTCATTGCTGCCCATAGAATTATTTGGTCAGCGTTATCCGACGTAGTGTGATTCGAAAAAGATAATATGAAATTTCCAGATTCGAAAAATTCCGATTAACCGGCTTGGATTCACAAGATTAAAAAGAAGTCCACCGAAAACAAGAAAAACAACAACAACAATCACCCACAATGGCAATAACAGTACTTATGGTTCTTATAGTGCAATCGAAAAAGCTAATGCAAAAGCGGTTGATAACAATGGATACACACGAGTTCCGAAAAGAAGAGTTCCGTCGTAAAATAAGAATACAAAGCTTTAACAAATACGTAAAAATAATCAGTCAAGCCATGTCAAAAATCAAAGCAATGTAATGACTATTAGAAGCGAGGCTGTACGCACTCAACCATTTCAGTTTTATCTTCATTCCACACTCGAATCGTTTGTGGTTGTTCCGGTTCGGGTTTGTTGACCTTCAATGTCCTTGTCGTCGCAACAATGGCAGCTACCTACAATGAACGAATGACACTTGATGGATCGGGCGCACAAAACACGCAAAAATGTAGAAAATTACAAAAAGAAGAGCAGCAATAGTATCAGAACACGAAATTCGAGATAAAATGGAAAAGTCGTGAAAGAAAACGAACAAAAAGGCAAACAGATCATGCCTTAAGTGTCTGCATACAAAACCAATACTAACTATAATAACTATCGGTAATAATAGTGATTCCTTTGGTCTTATACGCGCATATACATTCAATGAAAACATACTTTTATACTGTATTTACCTCTTCAAACGTTGGCACAGGTGGCAACTGAAGCTCACCCTCTTGTGGCTGGGGCATCTGGGGTTCCGGAGGGTGATTGTGGAAATAACGCCTAAAGTTTCACATGACGTTAATCAGTTCGTCATAATTATTCACTATTAGATACCCGATAAATGCATTATTAGTATCATATACATTATATATAGAAATTATAATAAAAGGTTATTTTTCTCTCTATTCATATCATCCTGTAAATAGCTATGATAATTATATCAATTTATTGTGCACATGAACGTAAGATAGCAAATAGGCATGCAATCAATTGATATGATTATGTATATCAGATACACAATGACAACTGTGTACGAACCTTCGGAGAATTGTTCCATCAGGCTTGAGATTGACTCTGGCTGTACACGGGTTGATTTTCCGGCGACTTTTGCTACAGCAGAGTACGTTAGGTTTGCTAGCGAGATCTGGACGCATCAAGAAAGGTCCGACACCACGCCACCCGTTTTGGCCTAGACAATTCAAGCATCGATCAGTACCATTCGTGTTAGCTTAAATTACGGAAAAAGAAAGCTAAATTAACATTTTTTATAAATATATATGATATAATAATAATAATAATAATAATAATAATAATAATAATAATAATAATAATAATAATAATAATAATAATAATAATAATAATAATAATAATAATAATAATAATAATAATAATAATAATAATAATAATAATAATAATAATAATAATAATATAAAATAATATAAATATATATAATAAATTAGGCAAAATTATTTAAGCTGGCAACATTTCTGCAATAAGCTTGCAAAGTACATTCAACTGTTACCTCTAATACTTTTTTAATTTTAATATTGACTTCAGTTTTTAAAAGTCATGCATTACTAACCATAAATAAAAGTATAGCCTGAAGCGAAATACTTGTTAACACTGATAGTGAAAAAGTTAATGTAGAAGTTACTGGCTCAATACATCTAGGTGCTATTTTATTGAAATTAGGGGATTTCGGTATTTATCGATTATTTAACATAATTTTATTAGAATCAGAAGATTTTACTTGACCTCGAACTATAATTGGTTCTATTATTATTAGGTTTTTATGTATTACTCAAGTTGATGTTAAATTTTTAACTGTTTATTAATTTATTCGTCATATAAGACTTGTTATTGATGGATATTTAAGAGGAAATTTGAGGTGAAACAGGAGTACTTTTACTAAAGCTTTTCTAAAAACCAAAGATTGACACGAACGAATGAATAAATCACCTTCCAATTGGTAAGGACCGAATGCATCGCACCACCAGTTTACGCCACTGAGTGGTTGGCCCTTCGCGCCGAATCGTTGTGCGCGATAGAAGAAAGCCGGTGGGGCACCCGTATTAATATGCGACGTTGGTGCGGGCAACGGATTCGGAGGGGCAGCATGAAGAGGTGCTGGCACTGGGGGCAAACCCGCATGGACATTCGAAGTGTGCGCGATCGACGCTTGGGCAGCGTGGGCAATTGGTGGTGCTTGGGGCGGGATTTGCGTCTGGGCAGTATGAGACTGTACAGTCAGCTGTTGATTATGAGCCGTTGGCGCCTGTGGTGTTGGGGGACAAGCCAGGTACGAGTGCTGGGCTGAGCCCCATGCCTCAAATAGCCATGAAAGTCCCTCCGACATCGTGAGGCGTTAGACGTCGTGAGTTTATCTACAAAAAAATCTTCACGTTTTGACGCCCAGCAATGTACCAACTTCGCTGGAATATGAGTATATAAATACGATATATTGGGTTTGTGATTAGTAGAGTACTTACAAATTCTCTCGTGTTTGTGAATGAGCGTAAGGGGGGTTGTTTTGATTTATAAAAAATGTCGCTAACAAAGTCATATAAAAATAAGCAATACGCATACAGGATTCGATTGCCATCGGACAACCTACATTTTTAGGACAAACTAGAAACAATAAGCACGACCTACAATTCTCTCCGTTATATATCCAAATAGTTTCACAGAAAGCCTCGTTTACTTGATATAGCTGGAGCGCGCATCAACGCGTGTACACAGATGGTGTATGCCTCTCATTGACAATTCAATTCACTATTAAATAAAAATCCGTCACGAAAGCGCGAAAACCCATCATACGCCGATTCTTTCTAATTCTGTATTGTCTGATAGAATCAAAGGTTTACATACTGAGAAGGACTAGACTCGCTTATGCTTTCCTTCTTTTTCACCGTTTTCTGTGTCTCAACACTTTCTCGTCTAAGCCCGCTCCCTACACCCATTCGTAAATGACGCACAGAATATCATTGAGCACCGAAAATTGTTCCGCTGCATATTAGATGCATCAAACCGTTTACTTCTCACAACACAATCAAACTCTGTAATGCTATGTTTGCCTTACAGAATTCGGCTCCGGGGGTTCCCAAATCATCACCCTGCGACTCGCGACACAAGGTATACAGCTGCACGGAGCACATATGATTGACTGTTATGTTGTATTACCGACAAGCGAACCCCCCGAGGGAGTCGGATGGTGTTGGCCCATCATAACAACGAACAGCGGAGAGAACGCGGCGAGCGAGTCTTGTTCCTTTTCGGGAGGGGGTGCCGAATGGATGCGCTGATTGGTAGAGGAGGGTTTTGAATCACCCAGTGTTGCAACCGTTGTTGGCTGCAGTTTCTCCAGCCGCGCTGGACAGTACCGAATGGTTTTAAAGTTTTTCGTTCTCAGTTATTCACTCTCGAACAATAAGAGAGGGCGTGTGAGGGTAGAGCAGACGAGAGAGGCTCGAAGAGCGCGGGGAAACCCTCAATTTTTGAGCTGCATTGCAGACGTTCAATTCTACATTAAGCTTAGGAATACATACTAAAGTGGACTAGCTTCGAAATAACACGTAGAGAAATTTCGCTTTGTGCAATAAGCGGCCTACCTTCTAAAGCTCAACTAAGGCAGTGCTGAATACGAAACCAGAAATACTTTTTGTTTAGATATGATAATCTGTGTAATACTGTTTACGATGAAATGGGTAGGGCTGAATAATACCAGATAATAAGTAAACGACGTGATGGAGTTACGTAAGGTCGGAAATATTTTGAAGGAGCAGTTGTGTTTTAAAAATGTTTAAGTTGAACATCAAAGCAATACTTCAACGAGGCATGGCCTTGTTAATCTATAGATGATTGGAATACGTCGGTATCCAAAAAATGTAAATCACATCTGTGAGTGCGTAGCTACGAGGACTACTCACAGGTTCTGTAGTAGTGAAGTCCAAAAAGACTCCAGAACCGTAAACTCTGAGGAACTCCAGGCCAAAATAGGCTAAGCAACATGTTTATATTACATTTGTGTCTTCTGAAAAAACATTCCTAAAAACCTAGGAACACTTATCCGACATATAGGCTCGAATGTGGCGGAAGATTATTTTCACCCACAAAACACCCACCATAATACTGTAGATTTGTTTTTTAATATTAGGCATTGTTATTAGCAAAATAATAGCTTCTTATTGAAATTCGCTATTATCGTGTAAGGAAATGGTGTTAATAGTTTTTGTTACTTTTAGTTTTCCTTGCCTTCTCGTGTACATAATGCAGATATAGGTTATATATTAATATAAATAAGCTGATGACTTAGTCAATGGATTATCTAATGTCCTTCTAATATTTAGTACAACTTTTATTAGAGTAAGCGTGAACAGAACTAAAATTCCATAGAGTTAGAACATGAACTAGGATAAGGTCGCTAATCTGAATCTGCTAGTAATGAAAGAATAAGCTGATGAAACTACAGAAACTGGCTCTTTCAATAGCTTTTAGTGGTTCAACTCATCTGTTCAACCAGGAGAAATTATCTTTTTCAAAAAGTTGTTTAAAGTAGTTATTTGTATAAAAAAACGGCATTTCTTTTGCGAAAAAAGGGAATTATATTCAAACAGAGATTACCCTAAGTGAACTATGTATAATAGCGTGGCAGCCCTATCAAGCTTGCGCCAAGTGAAATGGGTGCGCTTGATTCCTAGAACTAGTCAAGTGTACATGCGTATCCTCATGAAAATAAACCATCGGTCAGATGTTAAACCCATGTGCTTTCTGTTTATGGTGCGATAGGTTTTTCTATCATCAAATTTTTTGTGGTTGTTTCTTATGGCAGAACTCTTTCTTAGATGGCAAAGTGTTTCAGGCGACTAGGACATAAGCGTGTGTGAAACTATTGTGATTAATTTTTACGTAAACGCGTAACCATAGAGATGCAATGATCAGAGGAACAAATGTTTGGATAAAATCAGTTTGTTTGATGCTAGACGTTGTTTGAACAGTTTGGTTCATGACTAATGAGTTGATTAGAACATTGATCACATTCTGTAGTCTCAGTTCGTTTTCTAACAAGGTCAAACAGAAATTATGAAACGACCCATTGTTTAGCGTGAGTTCACATAAAGCACTGAACCTCCTGATAAATTCATCTGTGAACCGAGTAAGGTTGGAACAATAAATTATTTATTGTCTCTTGAGATAATGAAATACAAACCAACATCCCTCCAAATAGTTTATCCTAATAACATTGATTCTAAAAACACTCCTATAAGTAGTTCATCATAATGGGCGAGTTGATCCGATTGAAATTATAGGTTTGTAGCAGCGAAAATTTTATTTCAAACCTTCAGTGATTAAGCAATAACAATAATGTTTCGCCAATAATAATAACAATAATTAATAATAATGTGGCGCCTTATGTCACGAACTGCAACCACATTAGTATTCAATATCGAACATACATATCAAGCAGAATTGTCTATTGGTCTGTAATTCAGACTAGTCTTCTGATGTTTTTTTAATACGGCAAAGGGTTTTTCTAGGGATAAGGTTGTTAATACAGGGTATTCTTGTCAGCTTTAGTTAACTTAATAATCAAAGTCTATTTTAGCGTTTATAATTGGGTATTATTCTGTTTCCCAAGTAGATGAACCACGAATAGAGTGCGACGAGCATGGCGGCAGTAATATCTTCGTCAGCGTTCGAAACGCCGAATCAGGGAGTACTTGTGCCCGTCACTCAGCCACGTGTAGTGTCCAAAGGGACTCCGAAAATCATTGCGCATCGTCCGATAGGCGCTAACCACATCCCTGATGAGATATTACTGTGTCCTAAACTTCAAGCGGCAATCTCTGTTTTACCGAAGAACTACAACTTTGAAATACATAAGACAGTACACAGGTCTCTATCGGCCACGTAGACACTCTAATTTATCTACGACTTACTTAGATAATGCATAACTAAATGTTGTGTTTTCACCTATCGTATTATTCAATACAGAATGTTTCTCTTTATTTATTTAGAAAAAATAGCTTAATTTTTTTAATTATGTAATTAAAGATACATGGTAGTACACACTGTATTTAAGTTACATAAGGTAAATTATGTAATTTAAATACGATTTTTCTACCCCAGCATTGATAATAGTAGATTTTATTAATAGTATTGCCGTTATGAACTCTGGTTGCATTGCAGAATTCGACAGCTGCACGCAGGGCTTGGGGGCGCGCGCTCTGTGCAGGTCGCTTTGCAGATGCCCGAAGGGCTGCTGCTATTCGCTCTCACAATTGCCGACATATTAGAAGAGTTTAGTGAATGTCAAACAATTGTGTTTGGTGATGTCACCTACGGGGCGTGTTGTATTGATGACCTCGGAGCAAAAGCTCTCTGTGTAGACCTTCTTGTAAGAAAATAGGTATTTAGATCTTACCTTAGGTACCGGTACGCCCTAGTTCTTTTTACATATTCCTAGATGTCTGCTCTGTTGTTGACCATCCTGTTACTGTTGGTAATAGTGGTTAAGTGCAGTTAACAAATAAGAATGTGTATTTTTTCCTATTTTATTTCGTAAGTTCAATTTCTAACACTGCATTATGATAGATTGAAACTATTAATGTAATAATTTATTATAAAGTAGATTAGCCGCAATTGATCCGCAAATGGATAATAAAATTGATATTTTTAGATTTTTTAAACTAACCGTTACGACATGAATGCAACATGCAAGCCTGCCTAAGGTCGTTTCATGTTTGGGGTGTTGAAGGTTCACTATGGCCATTCGTGCCTGATTCCTATAGAGCGAAACGACTCTTTGAAAGTTCTTTATGTCTTCGTTGATATCAAGATCGACATACATCACTTGAAGGAAACCGTCAAGGCTAATTTCAGGTAATAATAATAAACTTGATGGGGAAATTCGTGTTGATGTTAAACATCTTTGCTACTATAAGGGTATATTTCTTCTTATTATTGGCTATTCTTTCTCGATGCATAATATCAATAATAAAAAAGTGGTAAAAATATTCGTTCTCCATTTTCTTACTTTCAGTCCTGATATGCGAATTGGTGTGGTTTCAACTATTCAGTTTGTCGCATCAGTTCAAGCTTTAGTTGAGCAGCTTAAGAATGAAGGCTTCCATTTGTTTTGTCCTCAAACAAAACCACTGTCTCCAGGCGAAACCCTAGGATGTACGTCTCCAAGGTAGATGTAGATACACGGATTATGAACAAATCTACAGCTTCGAAGGTTGTTTCTTTGCTAATATTAAAGTATATATATACACTATATATATACTAATAATATATAATATTGATGTTTCTTTTAAATTATTGAGGCAACTATGTAGAATACGGCGTATTTAATGTCGGCCCATTGTGCTTACAAAAACTAGTAATACGAATCGTATGCTTTTCGGTAATTAGATTCAGCGATGATTCGGACGCAATTTTGTACGTTGGCGACGGTCGTTTCCATCTGGAGGCGGCGATGATCGCGAACCACCGCCTAAAGGCGTACAAATATGATCCATACGACAAACAGCTTACAGAGGAACTTTATAACTATGAACAAATGTTATCTGTTCGCAAGGATGCTGTTCAAAAAGCGGTTGATGCAGGGACGTTTGGTATAATCCTTGGTACGCTTGGAAGACAGGGATCTGTAAAGGTTAGTTATTTTAATCTTACGTATTTACCGACCTTTGAGTTTCCTTACAATTTTAAGTCAAACATTTAACTGTTGTTTATTTAAGAACAAATTTGATGTTCCCAAAAGGCTGCCTTCTGATATCTGGTGGCTCTTGGAATGATTAAGATGCTTAAAAAGACGGCACTCACTTATCCGATTTTCTTTTAGAAAGTGTAGTCAGTAACGCTTTCATGGCACTGACTCACTATGCAAAGTGCTTTTCACCACTTTATATCTTTTATTATTTCTTTAGGTGTTTGATGAGTTGGAGACGACGATCCGAGCAAAAGGAAAGATCCTGATCCGTTTGTTGTTAAGCGAAATATTTCCACAAAAATTGGAACTGTTTAGCGACGTTGGCGCCTGGGTGCAGACATCATGTCCTAGACTTTCCATTGACTGGGGCCTCGCCTTTAAGACGCCATTATTAACGCCCTACGAACTCAATGTCGTTCTGCAGAAGGTGTGTTTATTAAAGTTCATATTTTTCTACTAGTTGTAGCCCAGATGTGTATAGATTATTTACGCCCCTGCAAAGTCATCTCAATACAGATCTAACAAATACGTACCGTCAAATGCACACAGAAAATGTTTATCTCTAAATGTCTTGTGTTAGTAAAAGTCATTCCTTATCCACAACGGGGCAGATCGAATGTTTGTACCCGTCATATTTAATATCTCTAGTTCAGTAATAAATACGTCTAGAAAAATCATTAAACAACATTTTCGGTGTTCTAGGTTGAGTGGCAGAAAAATTATCCGATGGATTTTTATTCCCGCAACAGTCTTGGACCTTGGACACCAAATTACAAACCGGAACCCCCTAAAGAGCAAAAACGCTCGGCACCACAAGTGAAAAGTCCTTGTGTTAATTTTTGTACAGATTGTGCCTGCAAATAGTTGTTCACGAAGAATGTATTTTTTCAATCTAGTAAAAACAGTAAATACCATCGAAAATAAGTCTATTAATTAGGTCAAATTTATTTGAAAATAAAAACAAGCAAATTTAAAACGTCCAGCCTATAGCTGGCTAGGCATGTTATTTAAAAGCGCTTTCTCGTTTTAATCAGCTGGTCTGTGGTCGCGCCGACCATGTTCGTCGAACAGCAAATACTTGGTGATTGTGTCAAGATTGTCTTTGTAAGAGCTTGCTTAAATGGTAATAAATATTCTCCAAGGTATTTATTAGGTATCTATAGGAGAATGATTACTTTTGAAGTTAGAAAGATAACAGCTGTGCTATTAAAATATAATGGACTTTTGCAGATTTATTTATAAGTGCGAAACATGTGGGCCTTACATACGACATTTTGCGTATTGTGTCTTACGTGTGACATTTTTCGCGACACGCTTTCTTTCATCTTCGGTTTGGAATATTGATATTGTCCAAAAGGCACACGTTACTGATAATATTTGCAAAACGATTTTTAATTATGTAGGAAATGATCTAACTAGATGCCAGATCGAGTATGCCATTGATTGTACTTACCTAGTGAAGGCATGGGTGCTTTATATTTTATCTACCAGGAAAAGGGAACCGCTAAATTCAATCAACTTTGCACACAGTTTCCTGATATATCATCAAATGTACAAACGTGTATTTCTGTGCAAATTATGTTGCGTGAACAAGTGTACGCAAAATATGCTTCAAAGCGAGACAGGTACGGCACTAGGGTCGCGTGCTGTTACAAATAGAACAGGTCTGAGTGTTACCTCGAGTCACTAGAGAACAACAGCAACTGAGGGAAACAGAGTTACAGGTAAATAATAAACAGATGCTTTGAATTTATTCGCATTTTGATATTGCCGCGTTGCTCCAACGTTGTCCAAAGAGATGACTTATTAGTGGAAATCAGCGTCCTTTGACCCTTGTAGTCTGCGCGAGTTATTTGTATGCATTCCTAATTTTGTTGGCATCTAGACGAGAAGCTGCACGCCTTTGAGGACGCCGAACCATCGTGATGGTTCTGATGAATCTGATGACAATGGGATCGATTGACACTAAAAGATTAATCTTGAAATATCATCCCATATTTCGGCATAAGTACAATACGACGTAGCAGAGCATTTAGAGTACATTTTCTAAGTAGTCAGTCGTTTCATACACAGGGAAAAAGAAGTGATAGTAAACCGTTTTTATGAGTTAGTCAGCTTTACCTACGTTGTTTATTTTTAATAGTAATAGCATAAAGACAATATATCTATAATACTTCGTTTTTAATTTTCAAATCGATGCATATCGGTTACATGTATTTACATAAGGTCCACCTAGCTTCACGTACGCCGTCACATACTATTTATTAATAAAGCAGTATCGGTTCGTCGAGGAGAACTTCCTTCGGCTTTGATGCGCGGCTAGTTGCTATAGGTGTAGTATAGAAATGGATGGGAGTTTTATGCTTAAACGATCCTCATGAATAGTGTAGCGTCAAGGATGCAAACACAACGGAGCATGTGCCACACTATTATATATTGTGTTTTGTAATTAAATTTAAAAAAATAAATATTCTTTTTCTAAATAAAAATGTCAACACTTCGCCTTGATTCTAATATCTCTATAGCTAATCGCGACAAGATGGCAAAAAGATACGCGTTTTAAATTCAATGCTCATATGAATAGGCACATTGATCTGACGATCCGTTGCTCAGAGCGTCCTGTCCGGTATAAATCTATAATTATCGGTAAACTTGCACGATAAAATTGATTCATTAGAGTAAAGATACTGTGCAGTGTTGTGTTTGCGTTGTAAAATAACTGTCTGGTTGCGCAAAAAATCTTGAAGGCTGCATTGCGCATGCTATTACAACTAAAAGATAGAAATTGTCAAAAAACGATGAGGGTCTTTTTCTTAAATTTATACGCTGCTAGTGCACGTTTGAAACGTTTTTTTTTATTTTCAGCGTCTGTGTGATAAACAAAACTTGCGCATCATTTGCTACATTACAGAATTGCTTGCATTTTTCGCGAGCATGCATATATACATATATATATATGTATATATATATATATATATATATATATATATATATTATGGAGTGTACTTAATGTCGTAGATCATGCGCGTTTCGAATAGCTATACATTGGATTCTATTATGGATACTAAGGTTGCACTAAGATTTGACACAGAATCACTTTTCCGATGGTAAAGGCGGATAGATTAGGCTACAGAGTAGGTAAAGTTGTCGTTATGCAGGTGCTTTAAGCGAAAGTTTTCGGTGCTCGCTACTTAACGAGAATCAATATAAGTTTTCAATGGATTTCTTTTGTATAATGTCATCAGCTATAAAGTACAGTTTTCTAATTTTATTCCTTTTAAAGGTGTTCGTATCGGCTAACTAACGAAGTTTTTACAATAGTGTCCATGGGCACACAAGATTTCGAGGAGTTAACGCACTCTAACACGATAACCTATCAAGAAAACGATCAACACTTCTTCGAACGTTTTCCCGTGAAGGATCCCCGCTTCTTTTCTGCTGTTAAAACCATTTTACCCCAGATTTGTTTCTATTTTATTCTCATGATAACCCTCAAGCATAGATGCATTCTTTTTACCCGCAGTTTCTATACTTGTTACGATCAAACTAAACCTTGATTTTCCTGATTCGCAATCTGAGTTGTCCCTCTCTTGTTTAAGGTTTCATAGCTGACGATGCCACTATGGCATTTATCTCTCAGCAGGTTTCTAGATTGTAATCTTGCAATCAGCTCGTGTTTTCTGTCCTTAGTTGATGCCAGCACCCGCAGATCAACTGCCGGGAAATTCCTCGATTTCTGACAATCCAAATTGTTCGACCGATTAAAATTTCATCACTCTCCCAATGCATTAACAGAAGTCAGTCATGTTTGTTAGAACTAAGGGAGCTTCCCTCTTTTCGCATTGAAAATAGGTGTTGAACGAGTGTATTGGACTCTAATTATTCGGCTACGAATATTAAAATCACTTGCAATATTAATTCAATATCTATTACATAAAAAATTATTACTGCAAACACATTGTTCCATTACCGTAGAAGTCATATATTGAATTGCATTACTCAATGGGTGATTTCGGAAGAACTGCACTCATAGAATCGTGTATACCCAGGACAAATGCAGGCACTTGAGTCAGATATACGTATGCAGGCATAGACAAATTGAATCTCCAAATGTTAGGCCTATTCTGACTCCCGATTGATTTTAGATACAGCCGAACATTCTGGAGACCCTACCCTACTAACCTGTCGTGTATGGTTTTCAACGCTGTAGCTCCAGCTAACAGGATAACGTCACTAGATCGCCCCTATGTCGCAACACAAACTGCGCCAAATCGATATAATCTGATTACGTCTGCTTCGATCATAATCAGTATTTTTTTTTAGCTGTTTTTTGCTTTCCGTTCACGCTTTCCCTTGATAGTGAGCTTACGAAGAGGTAACTGAGGTGTGCTGTTCGGATTTCGCGGACCGGGTCAGAAGGGCGTATGTTGCTCTACGAAGCATCTGCCGCCGTTCGGCGTTTTATTCCCCTGTTGTGCATTCGTGTAATCCTTGATACTATTCGCATCGGTAGAAGTTAGTACCCGTCTTTGAAATGGCTCTAGATGTGGTAAGTATAAGATGATTATAAAGTGTGACACTGGCGCAGATCGCTATCTGAATCTGGATACTATGGCAGTAACGCCTGAAGTAAAGGCTGACCAGACGTTTCCGGAATCGGCGGGTTACATGGAGAACGAAAGTTTGTCATTGTCCTTAAAATGGCTTCTATGATTAAGTTGCCTCGGCCACTTTGGACAGTCAGACTAGACTCGGCATTCGGAAAAAATTGACCTCTGTGGTAAACGCTGGCCAGGAACAAAAACTAAACGCCGGTTGCGAGATTCCGATGGCTATGTCATATTCCGATCCATTAGAATCGCAGTTGTGGTCCAAATATTCAGAAAGGAATAACAAGTAACCGGTACAGAATGCGCCAGGAACATAATACCGAAACGAGGCAAAAGGGAGGCAAGAAAAAATTGCAAAATTAGATTACAGAATGGACATTCGAGAACCTGATATCTTTACGTAACTGTATCCTGTATTTTGATATCTCTTAAATTAACCTGTACTGTTAAGATACATACATACATACAGGCATTGCCTTTCAACTAAATCCTCTTTATTAAATATCTATTACAATGTAATATGTGGTCCTTTGAGCTTGACTAAAAGGCGAACAAATGATAACGATCAGAGTTCTGCAGGTAAAACAGCCTACGTGTGAATCGTCGGAAAATTCTACTTTCGTAAGGTGCCGATATACACACATTTGTCTTTGGCTGTTTTTTTTTCTCTATCTGAACTGCTGCTCCATTGGAACTTCGCAGATACTCGCTTAAAATTCACCAAAATCTTTTAATTTTATGCAACACCTTTACAGACAATCGCCTCAAAAAGTGTCGGTACTACTCATCTTTACTCCAATATCGACACATGTCAAAATCACGTAACACTAACCACTTTTGATAGCTGTCTACGATTAAAAGTGGGAAGCGCATTCCATCAATTAATTCTGGCTACATTCATAGATGAAACGACAATATTGATACTTTGTTGTCATTAGCTAAAGGACAAGGATAACATTCAAAGTAGAGTACTAACTGACGCTCAGCTCGACCGCAAAGTTATATGTATTATTGTTGCTCTTGGCTTCCAGGTTTCAAAAAATCCAAAAATTTATTTCGCTATTGCACTTAATTGTTATCCCGACTGAAAAACCGCTCTGTGTATAAATTTTGCCATTACAGACATATCCTGGTACATTAACTAGCGCGGACAAACCATTTTCAAGATAATTGCGACTAGTGTTGCAATTCCGCGGGTATCAACAGCAAAGGAATTGTAACGTCGCATTTTACTTCTTAGTATACTATTTATCATCACTATCAATCGATTAGTTAATTACAGGGTTGCATCTATATAGAAATAATCATGGGAGATTTAACTACGGATGCACTTCATCCAATCGTCTTTCTCTGTACATACATCCTCCATTTAGAAATATACTCTCATACAGCACGAAGGAACGAAAAGATGAGTTTAAGCTGTAAAATAGCAACATTTTTTTATGTTGCCGATTCTGATATGGTATTATTTACTGGGATATCTCAAGCTAGGCCACGGCTTCAGTAGCTCTGTCCTCTATAACCTGAATGCACGAGGTATCCACTCAGATTTTACCATATTTAGGTAATCCATATTCAGATTATCTTCAAGTATTCCATTTCCATTTCTTGCTAGATAGAATAAGCACGGTTCATTTTTTGAGTCCTCGTCATAATTTCGTATTTCAGGTATGGTAGATACATTCATTTGTATGTATTGATTACTGCTTAAATGATCTGTCCCTGTACAACCTGAATTCACGAGGTATGCGTTCAGATTTTAATCTGTTGGTTTCTATTGGTTCGCATACAGCTGCACATGTCGTTCTTCAAGTTCATCTTTGCTAATTAACATGCCTATTAATGAGTGTATTTACATTTACTTGGCCTTAACTTCTTCAAACGGAACGCTTTTCTTAACCTTAGGCGTGTGGGTGGCCTGGTTCAACATAGTGAACTAGGTGAAAAGGGAAGCGGATTTTTGAATGGGACGTCTGAAATTATTTATACGGGTCCAATGAACAGAGTTCTTAGGTGTTTGGGGCGGTTGAACACTGACAGGCGTTGTTCAGTGCAGGACGTACTTTTAGGACAAAGAATCTGTGCCCACAATGTACCTCTCGTTGTTTGATCTTCCACCTCCAACATTATGGAGACTACATGGGAGAAAGTTTCCGTAGAACACACTGTATTACACCTGATTGCCTGCACGAGTTTGACCGTGCCACCAGGCTTTATGTTATTACAAATCCTAATAAATTATGGTAGTAGTCCAACGCAGAACAATGAACTATAAATACGTACGCAGTGTGTTTCATAGAATCACTAATTTAGCGATCGTGGGTTCGCACTTGATAATGAAAGAATACATACATAGTCTAAGGAAAATATTCCAGCTGATGGCTTATTCAGATAATACAGGTGATTAATATCAGTAAAATAACGATATACTAGTTTGATATCAAAATACCTGCTCCACTCTATGGTGCGTAACGGTTGCGAACGCGGTTACGTAGGTCGATGCGTAGGTTTCCGCTATAAGATCTGCTTCATAGACCGACAGCAATTATTTCTAAGAACAATGTATGTCATCCAGAATTAATTAAGCGTTCATAAAATAGCCACACATTTTTCCTGCCCACATTAAAATGTAAATGATAAGTGAAGTGTTAGCTCCACGAAGTTTAAGAAATGATGGGTGACTTTTCATGAAGTTGAGATAGGTTGCGCTCAAACAAAGGTACCTCCGTACGTGACGTGCTGCATATGCATGTGCATGTGCGGCATAGAACTAGTTGTAAACTTCGGCGAGAAGTTCACAACGCTTCGTGTATACTTATCTGTAATCTATATTTACCTAAGGTGTTGCGATGTTCAGGTCCGGTTTTGCCGATTAGCATTGCTTCTAACGGCAGGCCGCGGAACGAAACTTGCCTGCGCCCAGTTTCGAATTTAAACCAACTCACGTGCCCCTAAGTTTGTAGGCAAGCCTGCCTACACTTAAATTTTGGTTGCCTATCGTAGCTGCGGTGAACTGTAAGGCTCTAGGTAGTGTGTTCTATTGCGTGCTAAACTAAACTACTGCATGATGCGATTACGGGCAGTCAATAAGATGCGCGCTCCATTAATTACGATACTTGTTTTTACAATGCGCTAATTTTTTTTCATTGTATGAACAAGTTATCGAAATTTTCCTTGTAAGAACTTGTGTCTACTAGAAGCGATACGTTAACGTCGGTATAAGTGTGTGCGGGTTTTCACTAATGCCGCATGATTATCATGTGAATAAATTAAATCTACGGTAGGGTTTTCATACTAGGTGTGCGTCATATGTTGGTCAGTGAACGAGTAACGTCTTCGTAAACTTAAGTAGTAGTTCCAAAGCTTAACTTGAGTCTAAAAGCTAAAAATGTTGCTTTATTTTAAGTAAATTGTGATTTCAAAAGACCATCGCAAAGGGATCTTCAGCTACCGATTGTTCGCGATGTTACTGATGGCTATTGTTTTGTGGGTGGAGCCGTTGACGACGATTGGCGATGGACAAATCTCCAAATAGCGCGTCCTAGATCCTGCTTCCTTTTGGACCTAATGGAACTATAATGTTGCGGAAAGAACGAATTAAATTGATACAATAAAAACAGAGTAGAGATACCTTTAAAACAGGACAGTGTCTCGAATGATAGTATAAACATCAACAACAGGACTTAACTAGCAAATTAACTATTTGATGGACGCTATAGTCAACCTAGATTAACTACTTCTTGCTTAGTTATACGTTTTCCCAAATATAAGGAACCTGGTCAAGAAGCTCTAAGACTGGAACGCGGAGCATATATATTCAAATTCTGAATATATATGCTCCACGTTCCTACCTAACCTGTCTACCCAAGCAAAACACCTTTTTTCAGCTTAGTTCTAACCATCGGAAGATTTTTAAAATTTAATCAGTTTTTTAGTGCTTTTATTCTTACCATCAATTTAAATAAATTTCTTAAATTCAATTTTTTTTTGGCTCTATTTGTCTAATTCCATAATTAACTATAAATTTTTTCTTTTAACAACTCTTTAAAATTCGATGTCTTTCTTGCATTTTAGCGGTTTCTATTTCATCTCATCACTGATTCAAATCTTGTTTGTCAAATGTTTTCTTTTCAGTTCAATATCTTTTTAGCTTTAGCGATTTTTATCTGATCTCGTATATATTTAGATTTCGTAAATATTTTCTTTTGGAGACCTTTTGACTATTGAGAACAAATAAAAAGAAAAAAAAACTACAATAATTACACACTGCTAACGGAGCTGGGATCAAACGAATACTGAAAAGTCCAGCAGGAGATTTACAGGAGCAGCGAGATGTGAGCTGACGCATTGGCGTATTGAAGAACCCCCCAGTGTTCCATCTGAACTCGACCTTTCAGGCCAAATCCACTTACGTAACTCATATTTAGCATAATATTCAATCAACTAGTTTTTTTAGGAGTACTTTTATGTAGCTTTAACTAGACAAAAACAATGTATAGTATTGACCTTCGAAGATTTACCATTGTTATCTATTTGTTTACTTGTAGGTTTCTTATAATAAGAATCGAGCTTGGTATCTTCGTAAATTTCCTATGCGTTTTCAAAGCATAAACAGTTCATGGCAATTATCCACGCTCATCGTTTTAGCTGATATTTGATGTGCGCGTAAAAATAAAATGTCGAACGATCTATTTGTTCCAAGTAAAATTAAGTGGTCCGATTTTTAGGACATCGTCTTGATAAGCAGTCTCCTGTTCCCCAGGATTCTCATGGGTACCCATGGTGAGTGTTGGAGAACTCTTGAGTAGTTCTTATGTGCACACAAGGTATTTACTCCTGCTGTCAATTTCAAACCAAAAAACCTGCCTGCAAAAAAAATTATCAATGTGCTAATAATTTAAAAATATCGTTTGACCGACGCACTTTCGTCGATTTCAACGAACTGGTTTATTGGAAATTGAAATTCTATTTTATACGTCTTTCATATTATAGGTCACCAATTTGTTCCAACGCAAAACAATCAAGTAAGCTGGGCCTGCAAAGCGAAAATCAATGTTTAGCTTAAATTGATTTCACTTAATCGTAGGGCGTTTAGATACACGTAAAAACAACGTCAGCAAAAAAGCTTTCTTCTCGTTGACCCCACGGTATTGTCAAAATACATACACTGCATCAGGTTTATGGGCGATGCAAGCCGACTAGAGTACTCTTGCCTTCCGCGGTATTCGAATGGGGTTTCGCGGTGTCTCGCTCGCACATAAATTTCGCTCCTCTCTCGAATCACTTAACGAAGATTTGTTCCACCGTCAATTTCTGCGTTAATGTGCGCATCGATGAAAAAGAACCTTTTGGCTAACGATATACCTGTCTTGCACTTGAAATCATCCATTTGTTTGCTTACTATGCATCAACGATGGAAAAAAGCGATCAGGGAATTAAATTGATCGCTGAAAATAGTTTGGAACGACTTGATTTACGCAAGACAAAGAACTGAGATTAATTTCAGAAGACAAAATATGTAATTCTCTTTTTTAGATTTTTTCTTTTAACTAGAATTCTAATTAGCTATTTACTATATTTCACATAGTGAATGCTACAAGAATACAGTATAATGCTGGTTTAGGAGATTTCTGGGGCTTCAGTAGTAGGTTTAAACCTTTTTTCTTTCTTTTTTTTTTTTTTTTTTTTTCGAAAACAGTAAACTAATTTGAGAGTTTTTTAATTTTTTTTTTTGTATAAATGATAGAAATAAGGGCAACTAGAAGTAAGCCCGTTTGTTAAAGCCTATGATCAGGTAATGCCCCTGAAATGTTGAATTTTTTCACTGTATTGGCGGCATTCAAACGGTTAACCGGATTCAAAATTTCCGCATTGTCGTGTATCGAGGATTACAAATTACAGTTCCTCTATTCGATCACATACGTTTGTAAATAAAAGTAAACGTATTTACACCATCATAGGTTTATCGATGCGCCGACAGCTGCCATTCTGAACCGGACTTGAGGAATCGCAGAAGTGGAAACAAGTGATAAAAAGGTTGAACCATTTTCACAGGCCTGGATCATCCCAGCATAAATAATATTTCGTATCTATATCTATCGAAGATATCTAATTATATTACAATTTACATTTTTTACATTACTAAACATTTAAATGAAACGATTTACTGGTGTTCGATCTACAACGGGTTCTTGTAGATATAATAGTACCGGTAGCAGCGTCTAGAGAGGAACATTTTGTTGGTAATCAATAGAATTTATAATAGGCGGTTAATATTTCATTGCTAATACAGATCTCTCCATTAGTTTATTCATGCTGGTTTTGGGTAAGAGCGCCTATTGTTTTGTCTTTGGAACCGTTTGCAATAAATATAAGACAAATTGGCTCTGTTATAAGAAATACAAGCAGAACAAATAGAGGTGCAGGCTTACATACGCGACTATAGATGAAGGATTTTTTCGTCTGCTGTTCCACTCGAAACAAATAGTCACAGCACATTTCTGAGCGTGATTATGTAACTTGGGAAGTTTTTCTAATATACAGGACACCCACGTAAAAAACGCGAATAGCATATAGGCTGCTGAAACGTTATGCTGATAATGGGGAGAGCTGCTTGCTTTGTTTGGCTATAGATTGAGTGCGGTTCGAGCTGGACTGAATTTTAAAGGGTGAGCTATATAAGACAGCTTTCATACTGCATTGAACAGTTGTGAAAAAATAACTAACTTGCTTTTCTGCCACCGCTTCGTTTGGCCGAAAATTACATCCTCAACGCCAAAAATACTTTTTTGTTTTGTTCAAGTCATTACATTGAGTTCTATGCCATATGAGACGGTATCATTTTGTCGTCCATTGCTTACTGCAAGGAGGAATCCGAATGATTGAATTGTTTTTGAGTACTGCTCCCCATGTTAAGCTCATGTATATATGTTATACTGAACTAATGCGTAGTATTTTCGTGCTTCTTTCTTTCCCAAAATTCTTTTCGGGAGAAACTCAGATTGGTGGAGCGCGTTGTCGAAGAGAAATATTTTTGCGGTATGTTGATCAGAGAAATTATCCTACGCTACTAATTCGTTGAGCATTTAAATGTCATGTTCCCTAAATTCCTATAGATAGATGTGTGTGCTATTTTGAATTTACCCGGTGAACTTATGTCGCACTTTCATTGCTCAGCATGAAGGCTGCACTATGTTACCGACAAATGTACGTCGAACATTTGAGTGAATTATATCTTGAAATGTATTTCGGTCCTAAATGACTTGAGCGCTAGGTCATATAGCCCAGCGCTGGACGCTATCTATAGAATGAAGCAATCTACTCTGGTAGCCCTTGTTATCAACGCTCGTGCAGGAACGACCGAGATCTGCCTTGTTTCGTACAAAGTGGTCTAGTAACTAGCAGCCAGTGGACTTGGAGTCTAAGAAGGTGCCTAGAAGAAAGAAAGACTGAACGCAGCCCGAAACTGTGCACGAAGCCCTATTGTGCAAAACCGCATTATTACGACAGCTTGAAGCTGCGTTAGAAACTGCAGCTGCTGGTACTTCAAATAGGCTTACTTCAACATATGTCCATCTTTGCGTCGATATTTGTCTAGAAGCTACATAGCTTATCTCACGCGTAACGATTATGCCATATCACAGCATTCTCAAGTCGAGGCCAATTGCGTACAAGTTTCTAGTTAACTGAGCACAAACGTCCCGTATAGTTGGCAGCGCGACCGTCAAGCAGGGAAGAATTGGCTCTTGGAGCATGGTGCGATCAGCTTTCCTTGCAGCAACCTGAAAATATGTTTTTGAGGCACGCAATGGGCTCCGATAAAGAATCTTAAGATTTTAATGGAACGACACAGCATTGCTGTACGTATCTTTAAGCAAGACGAGAAGCCTTTTTTTTTACAGTAATGACCCCCTTAAAATAGAATTGCGTGCAGTGGAACGTAAGTAGTTCTCCAAGTGACACGAAAAAAATGTAAAATCATTGTTACAATATTCGCTATCCGCAAGAGGAAATAGAGATTTGTTGTATTTCATGTTTCCTGTGGGTGCACTGCAAGGGCCATATGCTAATGGGTACACCCGCTGGGAGCCAGAGTTTTGAAAACGTTCCCGAGTATATCG
This sequence comes from Varroa destructor, assembly GCF_002443255.2. Taxonomy (NCBI): domain Eukaryota; kingdom Metazoa; phylum Arthropoda; class Arachnida; order Mesostigmata; family Varroidae; genus Varroa; species Varroa destructor. The sequence continues at coordinate 13,474,048 of NW_019211455.1, read as the reverse complement.
CAAAGCAAGTCTTTGAAGATTGGCTTAAGCATTTCATTGCCACCGGTTGATGGCCCTCAGAGAAGCCATCTCTGCTAATCTTAGAGGGCCACGAGGCTCATACAAACCTAACTACGATCCTTTCGAGTACGGCTTCCACATCGCTATATTTCCTCTACATTGTTCGAATAAGCAACAACCCTTTCCGATAATACAGTTCAATAGAACGTTATTATTAATTTACCGCAGGAGGACCATGATCTATGGTGTAGTAGGATTGGCTAAGCGTGCATACTAAATACCATTTACGATGACAAATATCGTTAGAGGATTTCAGAGGACAGGTATCTTTCCGTTAAACGGAAATGTATTCACAGCAGAAAACCTTCTTCTTTCAGTAGTACAGACTAATAATCAGCCGGGGCCGTTGGGTCATAACGGAGTTTCTGGGCAGCCGATCATCGTCACAAACGGTGGTTCCGTAACGGGCAGATTTGTTGCCGTTAGCCGTTCTATCGCAAAGAGCAAGAGACGGAACCCGTAATCATCCGTTATGCTTATAAGATATTAGCAGAACCGATTTTGAGGATATGGACTCCTCCGTCTTAGCGGTCCGACAGAGTCAATTACACTCAGCTATGGTATTTAACTAAATGTGCTGCCTTTTTGTTTACAAATACGTTTAATTATTTAATGTTTAACAATGTTATAGAAATGTTTAATAAACATTTTGAGATAAAATTATTAATGGCCAACGAGACAAATGTTTTAAATTGATTATTTCTAGCAAATTAATAATTTATTTGTGTACCACGTAAGGGGTACTTCGTCGTACACTGTATTCGCCAGGGGCCTTGGCGAATACAGTGATATCATTTTCCTTTACCTAAGACAGCATTTGGTGAAGTTGAAAAAGCCAAGAGTCACTGGCTTAAGCCCGCCATCTACGGAATGTCGTACGGCAGCTTCTGTGTAAATCTCCTAATTGAATCTCAATTTAAATCAATCAAATCTCAATCAAAATTTATCGAAAAAAAAATGATTTCGCTATCATCCCGATTACAAAAGCTAGGAACTAGAATCTTTATAGCGATTTCGTACGCCCCGAAGGAAAGCTGGAAAAGAGTATAAACATTAATTTAGTTTAGTCTGTGATTGCGGGGTCCATAGCGATCATAAACTAGGCGTAATTTTTATAAATTGTCTTCAGTGTTGTTCTTTCGGCATGGCTCCCACCAATTTTGATAGAGTATTTTGGTGACTATAGTCGTTCGTTTGCGATTGTAAGCAGTCCAATGGCAAGGAAAGGGCTGTCATGAAGACACTGAGTTTTTTTTACAATAGGACAAATAAATTCTACGAGCTCTCGAGTATTCGCCTATTAAATCTAGGGACATATAAAGTAATCTACGTGCTAAGTCAAGCGTAGACATACTTCGTTCTATACTGAAAGTCAGCCGTTTAGAACAATGCAGTGAACGTAAAACATGTGACATTTTGACTTTGAAGCTATCGCTGGAGGTCGGTATAATGCAAATTCCCACTAACATCTTTTTATTTTCCGTGTCGAAAGGTGGAGTGAGCTACCGAGAGCCGTTGAGGCATTTCGAGAGCGTCCACATTTGAGTAACTTTAATACAGTTACTCAAAACGCTTATAGAGCTAATTATAAGCAAAGACTCGTATACGTATGTTTTGTGACATTGGTCATAGCTCTTTAAAGATGAAGTATCCTCCAAAATGTATTAGAACGGGATTGCGGCACAGGCATTATACTTTGATTTTTGTGACTCCTGCGATATAAATTTACCTAAAATAGCAGTGTGGTAACGTAAGAATGACGGACCCGCATAACAACGAACACATTACTCCGAACAGCTATCTGTTGTGTACCTTCTACGTCATCGTCGAACTCAAACTGCGGTTCGTTGAAAACATTTCCCTCTATAGTCGCATGATATTTTTTTTATCTGTATGCATGAGTTGATTATTCGCTGCGGCTTCTTAAACACCACAGATCCATTACATTCTATTCATACAATGTATTTAAGCACAGATCTTTGGAAACCCATCTCACTATGTGAATATATAAATCTGGGTTTTTCCGAGTTCAATGAGTACTGGTAAACTCAGTTTGAGCTAATCTAATTTCTGGTAGCTAAGCTTCCTGTTAAGACTTCTACACGCCGCCTCAGAGTGGTTGTTTCAGGACGTCGGTCATAGGCGTGGGCTTCTCACGTGGAACGGCTTAAACGCAGGTAGTTCTGCTATATGTTACAAATACTAAATCAATCTCTCGGTGAAGATCTAGATTGAGGATGCTCTGCAAAAATACGGGTGATAAGGCCTTACCATTACGGTACGTAGAGATGCCTAATTAGGTCACGATGTAGGCGAAATGTATATGTTTAGCTTGATTACGTAACGAGACCTTCCCATACCAAGGAGATGGTTCCGAAGATTTAAAAATATATATACACAATTCAAACATTGTCGCGTCCTATTTACGATACTGGTGGAACAGTCATTTGTGCGTGTAACATTTGATGTCTTTTGCAATAGCCCAGAAAGCCAGTGGCAGGAATACACATGTGTGTTGTGCCAATCTACATTTTTCAAGGCCTTCAACATGAATGGCAAAACCTTTGTGTAATAACAGCGTCATAACGATGACGCCTCCCAATAGTATCTTTTCAACGGCATTATAATGAGATCTTGCTGCACATCATCAGTTGAATTGTTATATTCTACTCAAAATATAACAAAAACCTTTGTAGAATTGTTTGAAGATAATTCGCGTCTGATAACCTCAACTTGATCGTTAGATGTGAGATAAATTCTTCAAACTATGCACTGATATCACTCTCAATGACAAGAGGAAGAAATATATCTTCTCGGTACTATTATTTTCTTATATTTTATCATGAGAAGGAATCACCGCAACAGCTGTAACACCGGAAGCATCGAATAAACGCTCGAAGGCGTCTAACGTGACTTTTTTATAGGTGTCATGTAAAAATATTCCCGCAACTCAATAAAGAAAACGCAGCAAGTAGAGAACGTGAGTGGTTTAGCGAAAATTCTTACAGAAGGCTCTCTCGCCAGAGCTTCGTTCCGCAAGAGAAAAACACTGTTATATATTAAAAAGGTCTGTAGACGATTTAAGTGAAAACGGCATACACTGACCAAAGTCATAAATGGAGCACGAGAATGCAGTCTTTCAAGCTCTGCTCCAAGCATAGAACAAGCATTAGCTTTTGTTAAACTTATAGCAAAAAGAAAATGTTCATCTGATAGAGTAAAATATGAATATAGTATATCAGAATTTATACTCATAAGAAATATTGTCATGTACTTACTTCGCTCTGACTGCTATAAGAATGAGAAGGTACATTTTCTTTAAAATCATATACACAGGCCCCAGCTTACTTAGGCCAAGCACGATTAGCACATGAGGGCGCCGAGCATTCTCGAAGGAAACCCGTTTCAGTGGGATAGATTGTGGCAAAAAGGTTCCGGAAAAGCGAGATTGGAATCGACATTCCCCTGGGTCCTTTGTTGTTCATGGCACGCTAAGGAGAATTCTTTCTTTTAGAGAGAAATTACGCAATAGAGTTGTTCAGAACATTAATCAACGTACAGTTTGATTATAAAAAAGCTCATTCATTAGTTAAGGGCCCCGCTTTTGCCGTGACCGCTGATATCCAATAAGGCGTTGCTATTCATGGACCGTTTAGTGAAAGTGTAAGCACGGAACCCGTTACGATAGATTAGTATACGAAAGTTAGTAATCACAGCTGGTTAGCCTCCTTATGATATATTTGACTGCCATTGTATTCAGAGAGTAGTTCTACTAAAGTTTACTTACTGTGTACTGTATAGTTAACGATGAGAGTTTATACGTAAAGCAGGTGGTCTTGTTGCGTACTGATATTCAATAGATTAATAAGCCTTTTACCAGAAAGGTGAAACTTCAGGAACCTGAATGGTTTGCAGTCTGACAAAGGGATACCTCGCAAAGTTTCCGCAAAGAAGGGAGATTTTTCAGCCTCTGATTTCCTTAGTACGTTGCTTCTTTGCCGTGTGCTCTTTTACATCAAAGCGATTTTGAACTACGTCCAATACTACTTTTCTATTTAGAAATGCTCAATTGTCTTTTTGATTCGGTCACGCTTTCATTAAATCCTCTTGTTTTTGTTGACTTATATTTCATTCACGCTACGCCGATTGAGAGTTCCATTATGTGATTGAACGAAAAGGCCGATAAACGGCATTAGCGTTGAATCAGCTAAGTGTATATAGCCTTTGAAACCTACCTTACTGTACTCATCGTTCTACTGTCTTTGTCGAACTGGGGATTTGGTATTTTCCGTCGTGAACGTCGAAAAGATGCATATCCGACATTATTATATTCATTAATTTCGTACTGGAAAAAGTGTTGCCAAAACAAAAAAAAAAATTTGCGAAGTTCACGGCGAGCGTCTCCAGTGTTACCACTTGCTAGTTTTAACTTAATTGCTGCAAAGTCGAAGACTTCAATTGAACGACGAACTAAGCTTTGGAAAGCCACGAGCAGCGCAAGATGACGAACTGCAAAATGCAATGCCGTCGACCCGAGAGCCCTCCACGGAGAGAGAGAGAGAGAGAGAGAGAGAGAGAGAGAGGAAAGTAGCCCCCCGTTGACTTAAAGGAAGTGAAATCACTAACCGTTTCGAAGTATGCCGTTCACACAACACAGAACAAGATCATTTCTATACAAGATCATTACCGGCGATAAAAGATGGATCTTTGATGACACCCCTAAGGACAGACTCGAATAGTTAGATTCTGACAGCCTCCTAGTTCGATGTCACGAAGAGATATACATTGTTAAACGTTGCATTTGTGCATATGGTGGGATGAAGGACGGGTGTTATACCACGAGCTAACCAAAATAGTTACGAGATAGTTACGCAAATCGGCTCGTCCGTTTGAGTCAACAAATTTAAAAAAAAATCTTGGACTAACAGAGTACGACGTCGAACGACATTGCTACAGTTCGATGCTACCCTACATACTGCTTTGCTAAGCCAGCGGGCCCTAAGAGATTTCCAATAGGAAGCTTTACCCCACCCGACGTACAGCCCGGACATGCTTCCACTTGATTATGCAGCACGGCCAAGAAGACAAACAAAACAGCCGGAGTTCGCAAATGGATCGATGAATGGATCGCTTCCAATAACGAAGCTTTTTTTTTGCGGAATACCAATTAGCAGAACGATAAAGAAAGGTCGTAGGAAGTGAACAGCACTACTTTGATTAAAAACATTCTTTTTTTTTTTAAATTACAGTGAATTAGCTGAAAAAAAGAGAGAGCTTAGGTAAGCTCATACCTCTATGCATATACCTATAGGCTTGTTTTGCACTTAGTTTCTGCGAAACGAAGAATCATAGGCATCAAGCAACGTTATCAATTACTGTGCACCGATTGTAAAATGCAGATAGCTGATAGAGACAGAGTGAGTTCGTCTATGGTGAAATTTTCTTTGCTCATATTAACTGTACTGACCTAATATATGTTAACATTTAATATTATTGATTAGGATTATATTAATGCCCCAGCAGCTTCTGGATAAGGCCACTTTTAAATACACGCTTTCACTATGTAAACTAAAAAAAAAATCTCATTTCGTTTGTTTACACACAGATTGTGCAGTTGGTACTTGGTGCGGTAGAGTCGAGTTTTTCCTAAGATCCTCCCACCGCTACTTAAGCTATGATACATTTGTAATTTTCTACCTCTAACTAGTAATTACACTTTTTCCTGTCGTCTTAACTGAATTTTTTTCACCAAGATAAAGACAAACATTTTTCCATCATATGTATGTCTTCGGTTGGACCTCTATGTACACATAACCCTAGTGCTATACCTCAATGATGGATAGCACGTTTAGGCAGGTCTCTATAGGCTCTGCCAAAGCGTATTAAGTATCAGGTGCTAAGAAATATACCGTAAGGAATCAAGCTTCAAGGTTTTTTACTGTCGTGTATATAAGGATACACAGGCGAACAGGAATAAAAATACATTGCCCTACTTTAGCTGGACCATGACGATATGTGCTGAACTGCCAATGAAAGAGGGTTGAACGAATTTGCCTGAATTTCCGCTATACGAAAAAGATAAAATGTATCATTTAAGTTCTTTTTACTGCTTTAGCCTTAAAGGCAATTTCCTAGTCTTATTTAATTTAGCGAAGGTATTATAGAAGTTTCCATGAATACATAAAGTATATATTTGCCATTTATTCCACAAAAAGATCTTGTAGAACTGTATTTTGAGACGATTATTTTTTAATTACTTAATTTTTAATTACGATTAATCATTTATTAAGCCAAGGTATATGTAGGGCTCAGAATGGGCAAAAAAAAACACAAACGCACCATTCAGACGCATGAACGGTCCCTAAAAATGGTTTGTGACGCATGATAAGAGCTTTTTTCTGTGATACAATAGCATAGTAGGACAATTAAACGCAGTTTTATCAACAGATATTTGTAAATCCGGGAGCTGCTTCCGATTTAATCTATTCTCGGTATAGCCAAATTTCATCTGCAATGTTTCATTGTTTGTAATATGGTGCGTCCTTGTGTAGCCCGAGTTAGCCTTATTGCAATAAGGAATACGATTAAAAAGAAATGGACGTCGGAAAACGTGTAAGCGTTTGATAAACTTCTGTATTTGACGATTTGGTTAACTGCAAAGCGTGAAACTTACGGATATGAAAGAACATGCATTTCCGTCAGTGTCGGTCTATGTATTCTCGAAGCTGATAAGTGTCAAAAAAAAACCCCAGCATATAAATTAGGTCTTCTCCTAGAATCCCACTCGAATGCTGTTACCTACCGAAGTCATTTGCAATGATAGCTTTCCCCTCTAATTCTTATGTGTGTGCTCGCCGTTCCCGTAATCCTGACTAGTGCTTTGCGACGGCCTTTGTGTGGCCCTGAGGGGACGTTTGATAAAACGCTATACTTATGCAGATAAAAATTCCGTTTAGATAGCATACACAACAGAAATCATAACTGTCCACTACGTGCTGTTAGGATGTAATGAAGAACTCCGTTGGCTCTATTCTAGTACCAATAAGCACGTATGAAGCGACTGTATTTATCTAGAGGCAATTAAAGATCCGAGAGCCCACGAAGTCGTAGCGTACCTTATTATGGTAAAACGTTAGAGAGTTATTATGGTTGTGTTTAAAATCGGAAAGAAGATTTCAGCTAGGGAAATAGTTAGACTGAAAATATAAGCTTACTTAAGAAGTAAACGACAAGCAACATAAACGATCTGGTTGAGTCTTTGTGATAAAACCCAACTTGCAATGGGTTAAGGAACACTTTATCAAAGCCTGAAAAAGGAAAAAATTGATCAGAATTAATAGTCGGTTGTGCTAACTGTATCGAGGTTTACCGAGAAGAACGGTTGCGGGGTTATCGGTTCAATCAACAAGTTTTGCTATTGTAGATTAGGAAATGATACTTTATTTCTGGAGTAAACGCTTTGCGGGCGATCTGTGGATACCATTGCCTTAAAGATGCTTGCCCTTTGCCAAAAATAAAGTTTCTTCCTTTTCTAGTCTGGGTCTAGACAAATTAATTATACGTAAGTGATTTCAATGTCGACTTTGATTGCTATACAAATCAACAGAGATTTTCTATTATGTAATAGTTCAGTATATGCAATCATAGTTCTACAATAACACGACTGAAACCAATCTTTGAGATAACCAATATTTAACAAAATTCGATAGATGTCCAGCCGGTTAGGCCGGATGGCCTATTTTACAATTGTAGCTATCTGAATAGTTGCTTTCGTCGGATATACATTTGTTGCGATGTAGCGACGTTTTCTGATTCGTTCAATTATTGGAGAACCGGTTTCAAATGAGGTTTCAAGTACATGCAATACCAAGGCCAGCGCAGTAGTGATAGGAATGATACACATAGATTTCTGCTTATGAATGCTTATTAGGCCCCTCAAAAGAGTCACCTACGTGCTCAGTGTATAGAATAACGTTTTGTAGTAGATGGTGCCTCTCCTTTTCTAAGGAAACGATCGGATTCAGCTTTCATAGATGTCAGTGAACTGCACGAGCCTACGACACGTATGGCACCCCAAGACGCGCCGATTTTTGTTTTGAAATATACAACCAATTATGAGATAGGTTCCGCTCGGTATCAAGAAGTTGCAAAATCGCTACAAAATGCGGTTACCATCATCTTCGGTAGATCACAGTCGTTTTTCTAGCATATAGAATGCCCCGGGAGTGCTTTGCTAGAAAGAGATGTACGGACTGATACGAAAGTACGCCTTCGATCCTGGGGAGCAAGCATCGATACACTTTGAAAAAAAATTACATATGAATATAATTGCGGTAGGTCACAAAGTGTTATCGATGTATGAGTCTTGTATCCTTTCTCTCTAGCGTGCGCCACCTGAATGAATATCAAGAGAATACCGCCTTTCATTTAGGCGGGCTGAGAGGGCATCGCACCGAATAGTGTATAGCATCGAAGATGAACGTAGGATGCATACTATAGATTTTTCGCACTTGCATACATACGCATGCGGTATCATAGAACATAACAGAGTAGGTCGGGTACGAAAAGGTTTGGCATGAGCAAAAATCATATAGGTCAGTTGCGATCCTGTACCTGTTTTGGGAATTCTATAGCGCAAAACACCTCAGCTATGTGTACGAATAGAAAAATTGTAATTTAATGAACGTATTTAGTGACAAATACGGTCCAAGTGCTCCTGTATTCTGTCAGCTATCTGAAGATGTGGGGCGTAGACTGTTGCTGGCAGAGTTTGGGTGAATTCTAAAATAATTTCTTGCCATCTCCGTAGATTATTGGTAGCAGTTTACGTTGCAAATTGTAAGATCTATGCTTTTCAATAGTTGGTCGACTCTTTCCTACAGGTAAGTTCCTGTACATGGTACAGATCTGCTGATTAGTTCAACTTGATTGTAGTTCATATGCTATAAAACTGTAGCCGGCATTGACTAAGCCAGTCAATATGACGTTTCGTAATTGATAAGGGATCCGCTGATGATTTTATATCCGGATCGTACCGAAAACGCTGTCCGAAGTACAATAGATCATTTTAATTAAGCAAGGCTTGTAATATGAATGTATATAAAGGTGTCCACCCAAAACGATTGAATCAAGCTTAGATCTATTTCAAGACCTTGTTGCATTGAGCCCAACACGCCTAAAGAATCAGAGTATTCAAATGTATTAAGTATTAGTTTCGCGCAAGTAAAGCGTTTGCATTCTGGGCAATACTACGATGTACGTACGAGTAATACGACGATGACAACGAAAAACAGATATTTGATAATATCCTCACATCGAAACTCGTCCAACGGCTCCAGTGGTGACCGAGTGTTCGACTGTTCGTGTTTACTAATCCGGTTAACGTTGTTGACACTTACGTAAGAAGTATTAACAACGTTAACCGGATTAGAAGCCCTGAAGTATATTGATACCAATTGAACGCGTGAACGTGCCGAAAATTCAGTTTCATTGAAAAATAAAGGGCCCTAGTTGGATTGACATGCGCATCGAAGTGTCAACGAGTAAAGATAAAAAGGATTTAAAAATGTTAGCTTTCTCTATTGTGTATACGTAAGGGCTGCCATATCACACTCTAATTGTCAATTGCTTCTTCCTAAGAAGCACTAATTAGTTACGGAATAACGCAGATCTGTGGACCCTGTAGCTTAACTGACAGAGGCATTTAGCGTACCGTACTACCTAGATCCACGCTTGAGTGTATAAAAATAATGCTCCCATTGCGGTTTTGTTCAATGCTTGTCTTGTGAACGATTCTAGGCTTCCAAAACCAACGAGAAACAAGCAATTAAATAAACTTGTTAAAATCTTCTCTACTAATTGGTTCTACCGTGCGCGAATTCACATTGGCGCCTGGAATGTAACGCTAGTCGAAGCTTATTTCTGTGTTTTTCTTGTATTCGATCCGAAACACAGATTACGGACCTGACAGGACGCGATTCCTTAATGCGTTTTGTACGCAGTGTTGTTTATGGTGACCTTAACACATAATTCTGTTAGCTCGTGATTCAGCGCTGTCATGCACGTGATAAGATTTCAGCGAAGTTTCGATAAATGTTTGGCCAGCATCATAACGTTAGGCAGGCGTCTAAGAAGACAACGGATCTGCAGGTTCACCATACATATACTTACGAAATACATATATATTTGATAAAAGAACCTTGATTGATAAAACAATGTAGAACTAGCCATCCGTAATTACACCTTTCGTAGGATGCCCAGGTGACACAATATATATATTGCGTCACTGTGGCATCCTACGATTTTATTCAGTAGAAGTAACGAAGCTAACGTGTACATTCAACGCAAACTGTTAGCCTTTTCTATTTTTCAACATAAAATCATTTGAACATTTCCACAAATATTAGGTTAATTAATAGTGTAAAATATTAATTTGATTCTGGGCAGAAGGGTCATTTCCGTAGACCAATATGCGCTAGTACGATGGGCTCCAAACCCAACTGATAGACGTATTGTATATCATTTAACTAGTTCGAACGGGCTGGACAACATGACCGGTTGATTATTGGGGCTTCGGTCAGACCTTTATGTGACGATAATCCGTTATGCACAAGGTATGCAGCCAGAACCGGCGCTTGTGACCCGTACATGCGTTCTGTCCGGTACGTAAGGAAGGATACTTCAGGCAGAGAAGCCTTGTTTCGTAGAGTATTTTATTGTTGCTGGGTAGGATTACTTGGCTATCGTTGAATAAACATACAAAGTATACATTTGCTACTCGTAACGATGGAGGAAAAGAAAGATAAACATATTAATTAATTATATTAATAATTATTATATAATAAACATTATATTAATAATAAGTCCATCAAAAGACATGTATGTTGAACTACCTACATCTTGTACGCTAACAATTACGTAATGTTATTGCTCGTTCAACCAACGAAGTCAACTCAACTGTAGTTTTATATACTTTCGAGACGAAACCTAAAGGAGCGCGATAATTCGGCTGGCAAGCACTGTAACCTGTCTATTCAAGGCGATGAGGTGGCCTGAGAAAAAGTTCTTTGTTCCGTCGACCTGCAAACTAATCACCTATAGTATAGTAATAACTTCGGGGGATTGAATGTGCGTCAAGTCCTACTAATCTTATAGCAATTGATGGTTTAGATTTAGTTAGATGGTTTAGGTTGTCATGTGCACGGGGTTTGACATACGCTAATCAAGATCGGTGCTTCCTTTTTTTCAACTGAAGCCACATCACACGACGGAAGCGCGTCTAACCTGTTACGCGTGTCAGCGCTGGCGTTTTTTAGTTGCTACTACAGACTGATTGAGTTAACCCTCACCGTGATTAGACTGAAGTCACTGAGACGAATGAATTGACTGGACCTGTTTCATATGGTCCTTAAGAAATAGAGAGACTCTACTGGTCGAAAATGTTTTTATTAATAGAAATGTTTGTTGCTAAGGTATCAGTTGTCGCTGTCGCCAATGCCGTACAGTCTGAACGGGTCAAAACTGGCCTAATGATTTTCTGCTGACTGTCTCAGTTGTATTTGATGATTAGAATCTAATTATCCTTTTTATCTTAAATTTAAGATTTCGGATTTAACTAGAGTAAGCCGAAAAAGCATACCCTATTTTTAATATAAACTTTGTTTTATTAACAATTTATCTCGCGATTAAATATTTCTATTATAGCAGCACGTTATTAACTAATGATCCTAGTGCCCCATTTGTCTATTTTTGGCTCAGCACAGTATGTACAAATTAGAGCACCTCCAATTCGGGCATTAATTAACAATAAAGGTACAACGTTGTGTACCAGAATGAATCTATAAATAAAAAGATGCCGGAGATTTGGAGCGTGCTAATCCCGCGTTGGTCAACACCCCCGTTAACCCCTAAAACCCTTGGAAACGTAATTTCCGAGGGCTTTAGGGGTTTCTTGAGGGCTAGCAGTAGTAGATTTACGTCACAATTAGATGCCTGGGTTATTTGCTCGTTTTTTCTTTTTATGTCATGTTTAAAGATTTTAGCTCAAACCTATCCGAGCTGTTATCATTTAGGGATTCCGTCTTCAGAAAGATGACAATATGGCTATCGATATGTTGCGCCCTGGTCGCATGATGTAATGCTCTAACGATAGTTAGAGCCTAATAGCATTTTACGCCCGGTCGCTTCAACCCAATTGCAAGAAATCGTCGTAACGTCTTCAATTATTTAAACACAATCAGGAAATCTTATTAAGTTAATTTTACACGCGAAAAATTAAAAATGACGATTCAGAGGAACTTCGTTATGTGGTCAGAACTTACCAAATAAGACAAATACGAAGGGTATTAGGTTATAGCATGGGAGCAGAAATATTGCCACTCCTGTAGGTGAACTTAGTTGGTCACCGGGCAAAAGTGGTGGCCGGCTTGCGGCAGATTTCTGTTGGGTATCCTTTTTCGAGGTAGCGCAATGTTCAGCTACACGGACTGGATTATCTCGTACAATAGCGGCTTTTGGATGCATCACGTCAGACTAATTCGAGGTAAAGCCATTATCATTTGGACAGTAAAGCCATTGCCGCAGACAGAGCAATGGATGACGACTGTAACCGTTCCCAATGACGAAACAAAAAACGAGATGACGCCTGGCCAAGTGAACACTTTTGAAAATCCTGAATGACGCTTTATTTTGATAAAATGCTTTGCGCTTAACTAGGTTCTGTGAGCTCCATAGATTTAGGATGGTCCTTTTTACAATAAGTCACCTTCATTCCATATATTTCAGAATAAAATTGCTGACAGCACCTACTGAAGCCACAACTGGCTGAGGCAGCAAAAATAGGTGAACGCCACGGCTCATTCGTTACTAAGTGTATAGATTATATTATAAATTACTGTTTAATGTCACATAGTTGAATTTGCGATTGTTGTAAAACTGTTTTTGAAATTAGAAGCAAAAGTTTCCTAGAGATAGTATTTGTTGGGGTCAAATTAGCTTGTAAGTAAATCGAATCAGATTCAGCCAAATTAAGTTTAACTTTCTGGATTTGTCAGAGGCACCTGTGCTATCGCTGACTGCCAACATACGGATACATCGAGAAATGCGGACACAGAGCACCTACGTAGAAATGATACTGTCCGCACTAGCGTGTATTTTTCTAGACTTTTTGTAACGAGGCTCAATATTATTTATATAGGTGCGTATATGTGGATACGAATTGATTTACCAACGAACAGGTAGATCGGCCACAGTTTCACATGTATTGATCTCTATCAGATAGAACTGTAACATTCAATTTTTTGCGGATAGCAAAGCCGTTTGACATGTCTTGCATGGAGAAAGGTTGTATGACCAATGACAAATGTACGAGTGGCAGTCTCTTCTCAAAAATACCAAATTGACACTGTTCTTTGTAGGTTGAACCTGACAAATAATAATAGCCTTAAACAATTTGGCCTGTTCACAGCAGGCCAGCATTCAGTTCTACTACCTGAAGAAAAACGAATGCCCCTTCCATATCTACTTTTATTCCGTGTAATCAATCTGCTGCTCGGTTCAGTCTATGGTAATTTCCGCTTAGAAATTTCGTGTTTTTCAACCCGGCTGATTTTTCTATTAATTGTCACTACATGTCGATAATAAGTCACATTTTCTGGGAGCATATTTGTGCAAGCGTCCGGCCACACATAATCAGATACATATTGACTGTTGAGTTGTTATTGAGAATTTTCGCTTTCGCGACCATGTAGAAAGTTAAAGCGGAGATCGTTCTGAGTGCCGTACGTTGTACACGCAAGCCTCAGCGGTGCATTACCTCTGTTATTCGGCTTTTCAGCCCGTCGTTTTTAGTGAATTATACCTCAATCGTTCAGAACATCTATAGTGAAGTAATGAAGTAAGGATCCTACTAGCTGCACTCCGACCACGACTTCGCATAGACCGAGCCTTGACTTCGTCTCTGTTCATGCCTGAATAACTTCGGTGACCACAGCATTTCAGCACATCAGCTGTGTTGCCCGTTCCCGATGTCGGGAGGTAAAGAGACTCTAAATCGAGGCGACATCTACATCTAAAGTACTTCCAACGTTAAGGTAAAATGCACTGTACCAAGTTGAAGTTAGTGTTCTCCTTATTTGTCAGAAGTCTCCTATAGTAGGTCGAGAGTAGTTCTTGTAAAAAGTAATTTGTAACACTAGCGGTAGTAGAATGCTTCTGGAATTCTTTCTATGCAGAAACAACGAAGGAACTATTTTAGGTAGACAAACATCGTTTCTGTAAAACTACGTATTTGGCCCTATGTCATTTATTCTGGGACCGAGGAAAACTACCCATAAGCTTCTACTTAGCGATACATTAGAAGAGTCCTTTTCACATCTTCAAGACACTCAGTAAGTATCTTAGTGGGTGTCTCGTAAAATAAGGTGCGGTAACGATTCGTATTTTCCAAGCATTCTTTTTTCTGAATGTAGCCATTGGTTAGCAAGTGTCAACTAGGGATCCTAATTCCGCCATTAAAAATCCATTCATTAGATCAGATTCGTCGTTTTATATAGGTGTGATAGATTCTTCAATTTGATTCCATCAAGAATGGCTTCCAAAGTTGGATTATCCTGTATTTCGCGATCTTAATCTAAATAACATGTTTGTAGATATTGCTTATGTGATGACTCCCCTCGGGGCATGTGATACAGACAGTCTTTTAGTCTCTTAAATATTATAAGTATAATCGGTGAATTATGATGATGCTTGCCATTTATGGAATCCTACCCTCTAAACGAAGCTTTGTGACGATTTTGCTCTTGAAGAGATCTACCCATTTTAGGCAAAGCCCTTAGCACGCGGAACCCTTTTACCTATGTGAAGTGATGGGCAACAAGTGGCACGAACCAGCGAACTACTTGCAACGAAAGCTGTTAGCTTAGAAAAAAGTTAGAAAAAAATTATCTTGAAAGTATTCTACCGTCCCTTGTCAAGATAACGATAGACGGCCTCTGAAACGGCGGTCGAAGGTTCTTATTAAACTTGGTATTAGTAATTTTTTTTGTGCTTCCCGCAATTTTTGAGCTCAATAGAGTTTAGAATAGATAATGACGTCTCGCCTTAACTACGTCGCCAGATCCTAATGATTTCCTATTTTTATTAAAGCAGCAGCTATTTATTGAGGCTTATATCAGAGAAGCACTAATGGCCCACGAGCAGCCAAGCCTATATAGAATACGTTATTGTACATTATCGTGTATGTATTGAAGCAGAGTGGTTTAGGTGATTATCAGACGAAATTATTCTTAAATATTGTGTGCGGAGAGCACAATAGGATTAGTTTTGTCCGACAGCTGACGAACCTATAATCGAATCGTTGCAACTAGATGGAAGTATTATGGAACGAACGAAATAATGCGCCATTTGGTGGAAGTGGAGAGCACGGAGCAGGGAGCCAAAAAAAGGGATTAAGAGATACAACGGTGGCAATGACCCAGGGACCAAGTGACCCAGAAAGTCAAAAAGCACTCCCGGTGTTTTTAGCGAGTATACAAGGGCCATGAGGTCTGTCGCTTTATTTATTCGATCACAGCGTCACGGCCGAAGTCATGTGCAGAACTAACTTGTTCAATATGGGGACGGCGTGTCGAAGGGACACGTGTTGGATTGGTTTTATTCTTGGCCTAAAACGAATGCTGGCCTGAAAGAATGGCTATTAGCATCTCAAAGCTTAGGGCCTTTGAATAGGATTTTAAGATGTCGGGTCAAGGTTAATTAGGATTCTTGCTTGTCGTACTTTAATTGGAAGGTCGGGCATTTGTCAGTACGTCACAATGAAAATAGGTTGCACCAGTCGTGTACGTTTGTGAAGTAATCAAATCGCTATGACAAAACGTAAATTTTATCGGACGCAGGCACCCGGAATCGTATTATGTACTCGGTGAAAAAAGGCATCGCGGATCATTCAGGAAATTCGCAGCACTTACTGAAAAAATTTCGCTTGTAAATGGTTGAAGTTGCTACAAAAGTCTTAAGAGAATGGGATTTTCCTGAAGACTGGGCGATCTATCATCAAGGACCGATTTATAGGCTTTGCTAAGGGACACGATATTGCCACATATTTAGTATAATTCCCAGAAGCACGACTCGGTTGGAACAGCAACCAATCGTATCGTTGCATGCCTCCACACAGAAAACTAGGAATATGTTTCTGGTTATCCTAATGCACGTCAAAAACGCCTTACACAGCATCACGTGCAAAACCATTTCAAAATCTCTCGGGAAAAAAGGTACCCCCGAATACACTCAGGCTCTAGGTACATTCAGGATCAGACTGCCTAGATCGAACGACTGAGTCTTCTCATGACTGCGAGGCTTCCTAAGGCCCCATCTGAGGCCTGCCTTTATGGAATATGCTTATGATGACTCTTTGGACCAACAAAGCATTGACGAGAATTTACGAAGAGATGACATAAAGCCTGGTCTTAAGCCCAGCAAGAAGAGAAGGGTTTGACCGTCTAGAGGAAGGAAGCGCAAACTAATTAGGCCTTTTAAGCGGCAAACGACTTAAAATGGAAAACACGGCTAGGGGTTATATTTAAACAGGAAAATCAGGGGCATCGTTTATTTTTGTCTGGCAAAGGCGATTAGGGGGGACGAGAAAGTTTGCCAGGACAGTGTCAACTATCTATGAGCCAAGGGAACGTAAATGGCGGCTTCCTACGTCGGTCGCCGTATCCAATATTCTTCTCAGACAACAATTTTATTCGCACAGGATCCTGCTGTAAAAAACCAAGCATATACCACCACCCCGTATCATCCAGGCATACAGGGCCCTGAAAATTTCTGCAGTTTGTCCTAATTGAAACTATACCTGGGAATCTTAAGGTCGACGAACGATGAAGACAATGGGAGAACTCTACCAATAGTTTAAACGAACTGCCTATAAGGCGGAGTAGATGGGCGACACTGGAAAAGTAAAAGCTCCGGTCAGAGATATCAGTCCTATAGTTGCTGGCTGGATCGAGAGGCCTGAAGGGGAACTAACTAGCGTGTGAACATGGAAATTTCTACAGTTGACCGCAAGACGCCATGCGTACAGTGTAGTGGCGCTGCCATAGATTATGTTAAGCATTTTTCGGTGGATTATTTTGCGCTGGAATTGATATGACAGCGGATCGTTGAACGAGGTCTTATATAAGCCTGAAAATGTGGTAACTATTAACCTCATTGGAAAAAAGTTCCTGAAAAAAGGCCAGTTATATTACGTCGTCCGCAAAGAGAAGCTTGAAGCGTTTATACGACTTCTCTTGAAGTGTTATTCAGACGGTTACCATGGGATAAGGTCATCTTGCCAGTACTAACTGACCTAGTTATTTGTTATTTTGGCAGTTTAAGCGCTGTAGTATAGTTTGGTACAGACAGGCATGCCTGACTAATGAGAGAACTACGTTGGCGAGTTGCAGAGAGGAACAAATTGAACAGTTAGGTAGTCAAGTAGCAATATATACGTTGATTAGTGGGATGTAAAAATCTGTTGAATTGTTACTCGACATATTGAGCGTTGAGGTAATTTTACAACCTTTTTTCGAAATGTTGGCGATCGTATGCTAGGCTTCAAGATATTTTATCTATTTTTCGAGTTATGTACTTTGAGCAAAGCGGGTAAATTACGGGGAAAGTACGATTGTATTCCTTCAAACGGCCTAATGCAAATTACTATGCAATAGTCTAACTGAAGTCGCTATTCATACGTTTACTCTTCATCAGAAATGAAGTATCATGTGCCGGAGTTCTTGAATCCTATTGCCTCAGAAAGAACTTTCAAGGTGATTTGATATTATACGAATTCAATATGCGTACATACTAAAAAAAAAAGGTCACTCGGTCAGAGCAAAGATCAGTATTAGTAATGTGTTTATATTTTATTAATTTTTTCATATTTATATACAGTTGAAAGTTTACTCAATAGCAACACCTTGAAACTGCTGTTGAGTATATATTATATTATTATCAGGTAATGGCTTGATGGGTAAGTGGCGAAAACGACCGATTCCCAAGCAGAAAGTTTTCACAATATCATCCGGAATTGAAGCTGTTTATTAGAAAATCATATCGATCAGCCAAAGATCCATCGTAAAATACAGTATCGTACACTATGATCTGTAAGACAGTCGTTCTTTTGACTGAATCCTGACACAGATGACCCTCCACGTATACTATGTGTTGTCCATACATTGACGCGTCTAGTTACGCAAGCAGTTTCAGAGGTACCCACAAGTTTTGACTTGTTGTTTACGAATCATAATGCTTTATTCATTTACTAATCTGTGTTTCGCAGTGAACTTACCTTCGATTTCAGCGATTTGCGTAGAATCCAACTCGACAACTTACGTTCTCACGGTACCAATACTGCCAATATAGCCGCCAGCAAAATCAGAATGAAGCTCACCCCATCTATTTGGAATGGGCAGCGCGTTCCACAAACCGAGATCACTCTTATTCCGATTCATCGGAAGGGATACACTCATATATGGAGATACGATATTTGCGCCTGATCGAAAACAACGAGAACATTATAAGACGAGCTAATCTGATGAGCATTTGAGTACCGTCGATTGAGATATCTTCGTACGAGCTCGTTCTCTATTTTTCCCTGGACGTGTCAAAGCTTACGCTCGAGAGCTCTCTTCGAAAGTTGTTCCTTGCGATAACCACGATCATCTTTTATATCTTCTTATTTTGTACATTAATTGACCACTTGGCTACAATACACACCCATTCATAGAATCGACATAGAGTTATGATATAATTGTAATGTAGCATTCCTTTCGTCTCACAGAAACCAGTTGGAAAAGGTGGCTGGTTTCAGTTGCTTGCGACAAAGAGCTTTTATTTCAAATAAATTTCCCTTCAGTTCGGAAAGGATGTAGTTAGAGAAGATGTCGTTTCAGCTACGAATCGACTATGCCTTCATTGTACGACCCCAGTGTTGTTTATTAGATGCCAAAAGCTGATCACAGGTTAGTCTGGGGGTGCCTTAACGTCAGGCTACGGTTTCGTACTCGTCATTTAGCTGCTCTTATCTTTGTTAGCCCGTGTCATTTTCTTTGAGAGTCACTTCCTTCCGCATTGTTTCGTACCCGAACCGGATGTTTTAATAACTACAATACGACGCTGAATAATTGCATTGTTCATGTTCTGTTAACGCGTTCTTATCATGTTTTTCTGAGATTTTTGTTCGCTGTCAGTTGCGGTAATGTACGCATATAGGAAAAAAAAGGAATAAATTCGATTTTTATGTAACTTTATTGAACTGTTTAATGTCAGTTCTCCGTGACAGACATCTGCCATGTTAATGTGAGCCTTTACTTGTACGGATCTTGCGCGGAAATGATCTGTTAGAAGACTGGTAGACAACAAAGTGAGGCATATTCCAACAGATGTCCGAAAATTATGATACAAAGATTAAATTCGTCGCAGCGCAAAACAACACTGAATAAAACTGAGGACTGAACGCGATAGTTGATCCGTGGCACCTTATCAGCGCCTACCTACAGTAGACTCGTAGAATTGGAAAGAAAAACAGGCCTACGATAAGGAAACCTTCAATGTCAATACTCCGTCTACAACAAAAGATGTACGCGATCCAGTCAAAAAAGGCAGCGTCTTCAACAACAGCTACATAATATGCAGACCATTTTTCGACCGTAGCAAACTTGGACAACGAGCTCAAGGGATGCTTTTGCGCCTTGTATGTATAACGCAAACAGATTATGATCCCGATAACACTGGGAATTACGTTTATACCTTAGCTACATATTGTCGAGCAATCAAGACTGTCGTACAGCCTCGATGGTTTTCGCGGAAGGTCACGACGAAAGGTGGAACGAAGGTAGGCTTACAATTAGGAACTACGCGAATGTACAGGTAAGAAGAAGCGCTTAGAGCTAGCTGGTATGATTACGATACAAGCTTTTCAAGTTGGTCCTATCTGAAGCAGACATTTAATTCAATTACGGCGAGCACTTATACTGAACGCGATGTGTGCCAAAAATCTACTTCTTTCTGAGAATGGCTGTAAAATAAAAAAATATATTTGGGTCATTATATGGTCAACAAGAAGAGGGTCCTATTCAATACAGACTAACATAGCCCTTCCAAAGAATTATTATTAAAACGGAGTCCTAGAATAATATGTGTTACGGGACACGAATCAGTGCGTATTTCTAGCTGATTATAGAAGAACCTTGTATGAATGAAGACTAACAAGTATTTTAGCGATATGGGCATAGAGTCGTCAACAACTGGGAAATATCGTCGGCGCTCACTCGTAAAGGTAACATATCTATTTTCCAATAAAAGCGCCCGTCTAATGAAACAGAGAAAGAACGTTAATACCGCTAGCAGGGCTTATTCTAAAAACATAGCCTTCACTCTACAGTGCATCTTGTACGCAGTCTTCAGCATAATACAATATAGCAATAGCAAACTTACGATGATAGCTTAACAATTGGTGAAATCGAGAGTCGCAGCTAGCGTTCATGGCTTCGATTGAACCCCTCATGAATACGTTTTGTGCTACTCGCTGACTTCGGTTGAACGTAGTAAACAAAGCATCGTTTTGGCCTTAAAGCAAAAACGAGTAAACATTGCATTCAAGTTACTTTAAGTTGAGCCCTATCAACAGACCCTTCAACATGTCAATTACAATAATTTCGAAATATTTCATCATCAAGTTCCCCGTACACGTTGTATGTCACACCGACGCACAGTAGACATCTATCAAATGATGACTTACCCCCACCCCACTTCGCCCCGCTCCAACCGTAAGTATGTCGTTAGTGCGATATTATAAGCTAGCGAAGATTTACGACAGGCTTACTTAAAATGATTACCAATTTTTTTCAATGTAACGAAAAGTGCACACAGGGGCACACAAGGCGTCGGATTTTACCATTCTTCATTCGGCCATACCACTAAGTATTGTGTAGCAAAGGCCGGGGTCGAAAGCTAAAATTCGTGAAACTTTTTTGTCTATATAGCCATTGTTTGTAGCAGCTTGCGCACCCCGCTGGCGTAATTTGTACTGACTGAATATTTTCAACACTTGCCAACAACGGAAGTCCTGATAATTTCTACTGGTCAGGGGAATAAAGAATGGCAAGGCATACATCATTGAACCGTGCAGTTATCCAGAGCTGCAGTGATAAGGCTGAAAAATTACCTTAGGCGGACAGCTGCTCCCTCAAGGATTAATAGAAGCTCTTTGTTATGTGTGAGCTCCGAAGTGACTTGAATGTGCTTTCGGTCGATTATTTTCTCGAAGGAGTCCTTGAGACAGATGTAGTAGTATGGATGAATGGATAGCAAAAGGCTGTTTGCCACACACTTCACAGTTTTATTTATACGTTGGTCGTGCTTTTCATAGCGCCGGTCGATCCGGACGTTTTAGCAGTGCTGTTGCCGATCTGGCCATTCAATCATTACTATGAAGCTTTACTTGTAAATAATTTATTAAGAAATTAATATGCATATTGATAATATGCGTCACTTATTTGAGCTGGAGTCCAAACGCTGTCTGGAGCGGAAGGAAGGTAAAGCTATTAAAAAAATCTAATCATCTTCAATCAAAGGGGTCGCTAGCGATTACTCAATGGTTGAATACATTTTGGTGTTTATTTATGAGTTAGGAGATTTCGGCTCGGATTGAGCGTATTGCAGCGTTTTGGCGCTCTGGCCTGAACCTATGACGGGCATTTTAAAACGAAGTCCTGCTATCCGTATTGCGTAGTTATGAACATTCCACCATAAGCGTATTCTCAATATCGGAACATGTAAAAGTTCATGTTCTGTCATCAGAGGTCCGGTTGTAAGGACGAGTAGAACGTAGAATTACTTATATAAGAGTTTTGAAGATATTTAAAAGTAAGTCCTCGACCCCTGAGAATTGAAAAAATTGCGACGCAAGGGGTGCTGATTGTGATGAAACAAAGGCCTCACATAACGCATGAAAATCTAGTGTAAGCGTATTGAAATAGCGACAATTCTGGTCTGGCTGAACGGTTAAGCAGAAGAATTTATTATATAATAAAAGTGTCGGACGATCTTTACCTTGCTCGGAAGCGCCTTCGAAACGCGCGCTCCCATTGATATATCCTTACGCGATATTCCAAGCTAGCCTTGAAAGATTATGCAAATTCAGGGGCGAGCGTAGACAGGCTTTATTTCGTCCCAAGTGTCTAAAACAACTGCTTATTTACGATGCCAAGTGTAAGTATTGAGATATTGTTTAAGTTTGGGCGTCATTATTTTAAAAAGAAAAAGTAACTTACAAGATGATACGCGTTTGTTGATTGGCTTTTAAATCAGTAAATTGTGTTGTTTAATTATACTTGGCTCTATCAACTGTCAAAAAGTACTCGTTACAAATTCAGAGAAACCGCGCCGACGTGACTGAGTTCGAGCCAATATGTTCTTTCGAGTTTTCAGGTAAGGGTTTGGTTGACAAATAGGTAGTACGTTGCACTTAGTAGCAATTAAATGTTTTTTCCAGTTCTTTTTTTTGTCAAACCTATTAAAGAGCAAGAAGCTCTACAGTCAATAGGATAGGTAGTTTTTCAGTAGACTACCTAACGAAACTTAAAACCGTTATTTAGACAATTGCTCAACTGGTATGTTCTGTTGAATGATTCTGAGGTACTCAAGTAAATGTACGTCGTAGACAAAGAGAAGACGTCACGTCTGCGGCGTATCCAAAAGATATCTCCCAAGTTTCTTACTCGATAATTGTAAGGCTTTTTGAGTATGTGTTGTTTGTATCTGTAAGGTATCTATAATACTAAGCGAATCATTTGATGGTTTCATCTGTCCTACATCGGGCCTTGATAAACAGCGAGGCAGTGCTTATAGAGGGCATCGTAGCCTGCTGCATGAATAACAAATCCGCTAGTGAATTCTATTCGAGAAGGAACCGACCAACTAGAGCGGGTACTAATAGCTATAAGGATCGTTAGAACTGTAACTGCTTTATCTTTTAGCAGGTCCTTTCTTGCGTAAGTCATAGATTGTAGATTCCCTCGTTCTCTATCTCATCTCTCGCTTTTTGCTAATTCACTCGATTTAAGTCATCTCGCAAAGTATTCGAAAGGTGGCATAGAGCGTTCTGGCAAGAAAGCACGATGTTTCTGAAAAGGTAAGGTGACCGTAGCATTTCAAAGTAAATCCTCGAATGCGGAGCAATATTTTCTTCTGACATATTTTTAATTGGCCTTTAGCTGGGGCAGTCAGTGCGAAAATATGGCTTCATTGAGACCTCTGTCAATCGTGCAATTTTTTCATGGCTATTTTCATCCAACGTTTCTCTGTTGGTTTGTAATACAAGGTTATTCGTCAAAGTAGTAGTTACTAACATAAAAACAATGTATTGTGCCCAAAAGAATTATTTTTAAGAAAATGTTTTTACCATCAAGGGCGCTCCCTCTCTCAAAAAGACCGAATTTTATGGACAGAAAGCATCCCGGCATAGCTGAATTTCTTATGGGACATGTCCGTAAGGATGATTATGTTTTCACGTAAGTAAGTCACGCACATTGCTCAAACAATAACGTATGCAGTCCTGTCGACGTGAAAACAGGTGCTCGCTTGCCTAAGATAAACGTAATTATTTAATAAACAAATAATTTATTTGTTTGTAACGGTGTTACCGTAAACACCGATGTAACGGAAATTATTCGATCAATCGTACAAAGACTATGTCGTAATATCATGCGTTTTCTAGATAAGTTTCTTCAATCTACAATACCTACAAGTGCCGGTTTCTAATCCAATGCCGACTAGTCGTAGCAATTTACCACTGCGTACCTGTTTCGTAGAAGAGCAAAGCCTAAATCGCAAGGTATCGTGGTTATAGAACACAGTGAGTCATCAAAAGTATATTACTTTGAGATCTTTTAAGACGCAACGCCATTATTTGTACACGGTATACGACAGACGAAGCATTTCGAGACAACTTTTTTAAGCTTGTATAAATAATAACGATAAGAACATGTTTTCGGTGTGGCACAGTGGTAGCACGTTTGCCTACTGACTATAAAGAGATGTAGGGTAGCTTGGGTTTAAAATCGGGCATATTTCGTGCTGGAAAATAGTCATGCACAACAGTTCTTAACAAGACCAAAGGCAAAGGTAAAATTCGAAATAAAAAGAATAACTTCTTCCCGCCGACATGACTGGAGTGTGGAATTTATGTTTGCAATTTCATCTGATACGAATCATACGAATGTTCCTTCCTCTGGATAGAACCTCTTCGTGGGTCCCCTGTATCGGCCATAAAGTAAACATTTAAAACAGCAAAGCTAACGGTAGCTCAAAGACATACATGCCTTTAATCTACCATGGCCTGCCTTTCTAACTTCCAGAACCTTTTGATGCGGTCACCAACAGCGATGACTCGTTACCATGTCGTGTACAGGACAACAAGGCCACGCTAATGGTATTGAATGAAACTAAATTACCAGTAGTACAATTTCGCTCTGGAAAATGCTAATAACCTATACTATTGAACAACTAAGACTTCCACCACATGGTCACTTTCGGCCTTCATTCATAATCGCTTAATGGATGGCGAATCACAGCCTTTCGAAGGTCGCAGCTGACAGATGCGTACAAGTCAGTCGGAGTGCGTCTTTAAACTGTTTTCCGTGTTGGCATCAGTTGATGTAAATTAAACCTCAACCACTTCACCAAATGCCAACATCATGTCTGCTTGAACTCTGAATAGGAATTCCCTACTTCTAGGAACGTAAACGATCTCACACGAGTTTTATGGCATAACGTCTGTCGTTCTGTATTTCAATAGTTTTGAGCCAACCTGGCTCTGGTTATGAAGAACTTCAGAGATAAACAATAGGGCCGTTAAACAAAAAGCATTAAACGTAATACAGCTTTTATAATACAAAGGGATTTCATGGCGATACGGCATTTAGGCGCGTCTACCATTCTACCTGTTTGGCATCGATTCTTTCAAACTGCTGTCTTGCAAAATCCTCTCTCTTTAGCTAGGCTGGTTTAAATCTATCCCGAAAGGAAAAGAGAAGGCCAATAGAATGACAATATTAAGTATAAGATCCCAATCAGATGTGGAAAATCGTATTTTGGGCAAAATCATTGACAAGTGGATAGCAGTGCACAGAGCAAATTTGAAGAAAGGAAAAATACGAAGATTCTGAACAATTGTATACGGTGCGCTGCGTATCACAGTAAAAAAAAATAAATTAATAGTCCTCCCAGACAAGATCAAATAGGGATTAGATGTCAAAAGCTTTTTATATCACACGCCAGGGAGAGCAGCAGATTAACAGCATGGTTTATTCTTCTGCTTGGAGAGTACGATTTGAAGAAAATGGACGAACGGTAACCCATAAGCACCTTCAAAGAACATCTGGGGAACGCGATCAGGTAAGCTACACGTGGTCTGTGCAACAAGCAGAACGCAATATATTCCGCCGACACTGGGCGTGCGTAATGACGTAAAATTTCGTAACATAACTATATCAGGTGTGTAGCGCTCCGTCGGGGATTGTGGTTGATACCTTGGAAATGGGGCGACCTTGGTAGTACTGTAGAACAAAGTGATGCGTTAGAAAAGGATTATACGTAAAGAGGGCAGAGTTGACATGGCACAGTAAACAAACCAGTATTTTACCTAGGAACGAATCCCATGTTTTCTATTAGGAACAGAGTTATGCGCCTTTGCGATACGGCGAAGGTTACAATGATTGAAAGTAGTGAAATGAATAGTGCAACAAAGCCCACTGGCGTTGGTTTGTTGAATAAAGCACCTTGTCTAATGTTTTCCATTTTTTGGCGATGAGGGCATAAGCAGAGTTTTGAGAGCGGTCGAATGAAATATAAAAATAACGAAGGCTTTCCAACCTGAGAACGATCTTGAAGAGTTGCTTTCAATAACATTATACGTTTGATGACGTGTGCAGACGGCTGCAGCGTCGTAACGGAGGTAGCGACTAAGATATTATGCAAGAATATGGAGTACTAAGTAAAAGATTATTTTAGCTCAGTCTAGTCAGTTCTTTCTTAGCACTATCAATTATATTTTATATGTTACGAGGCTGTTATGATTGTGTAGATATAGCATCAAAAAACTTCTGCCGCTAAGGGTCTGACCGAAGTCGATCTTGCTGGACTTTTCTGTGGTTTTTCCAACAGTTCTATTACTTCGCATGGCAACTATACAAACAGCAGTCGATAACTCCTTACTTCCCCCAATTATTTTTCTACTTATAATAATAGATAATCAGCTTTGCCGACGCTGCCATTCTAACCAGCGTGGTAATGCGTTTTTTACGGTTGTAATAACAACGATCTTTCAGAGATGCGCATGAGGCTCCCAGGCCACACCACCTTATTCAGCTACTGATTACTAGTATTCTACTGTCGGAAACCTCATTTGTATTCATCATATCATGCGAATACGCCAGAATGAGCAAAGACTTTTCAGATTAGAGACGATTTAAGATAGCGGCAGAGATATTCTAATAAATGCGGCACGTGCATGTACATCAGTTGGTTACTTAATATTTGCTAAAAGGCACACTCTTTTCCAAAAATCTACAATGGACGGTACAGTTTAAACGTGGCGAACTCGTGGGCATTTGGTGACCGACTGATGGAGCTAAATTGCGCGCGACATCCCCGGGGTAAAAGGGGTCATAACAATGTTTTTACTTATGCCAGCCATTGCGAAGTGGATATGCCGACTCGTTCTGATGTTAGACAGCACCAGGCTCTAAGTCTCGTAATTATTCTGTCGCTCCGACACGACTTGTTAAGGAGGTCAGCGATGCGTGAATTTGCCGAGCTAACCGTCCTGTTGATTGAGGTGGTCCACGGCACAAATATCCCTCTAGACGAGGAACTCTAAAGAGAAATGGCTGTTGATGTGTCGGAATATCTAATACAATATCAAACCCATATTTGTGTGGGACGTGGCCTCAAAATCGCGCTAAAATCTGTCAGCTCGCCTATATACCTCGTGCATGTAGTACCGTTCTAACAGATCCTCGCATTATTATTAAATTATCTCAGGATAGGCGAAAAGATTCAAATTTAAACAGTATTTTTTTCTCGTTACTCTGTAGTCATCAGGCTTAGAGCAGCAACAAGTGACAGCTTGAACATGTCCTGCAACTTGCGTTGAATAATTTTACAAAGTATACTACAGATCATGTTAAGCTAAATCAACATTCGAAAATCTTCTATAAGAAATTCATTTGTTTCTGTTCTGTATAATATAGCAGGACACAATCTGGTAAAATCGCCGACCTGTTTTTGTACACGATTTTAGTCACGGCTTCTCGGTCTTATCTGAAAACAGCACTACTGTTATGCTGAGAAGAGAATTTTTATTCCTTGCCGTTCGAAATTCATGGGGGGCTTATCTGCCTTGTTTTTTTTTTTACTTAGTACAAGTTACTGTTAGATGTAGCAAGGGAACAATTAGATAGCATTTCTGAAACCTAGACAAGGACAGGAAGACTGTCTATCTTAATAACTGCTGATCATAACTAATGTATTCTACGAACCAACATGGTTTTCTAAGTACCTCTATTTCTTTATTTTTTTTTACAAAAAAAAAAGGCAAACCTAGCCACAGATTCAGCTGGGATGACAGATTTTTATCTTTATTATTAACACACCCTGTGAGCTTTTTTTTTAGCTAATCCTCCAACCATTGAAGGCTGCTTACGATGCAATGCAAATTACATTTACGATTCGCTGGTTTCGCCAGCCAAGTACGGATAGTACACATAGAGCAGGACCCTTTTCGATGTTCTTGCCCCACTTCATTTCCCAGTTGTGGGCTGCATCCGCGAAAACCTAGATTATTAATCTGATCTGAGCACTGTGCTTTATACCGATTTTTATGCCGATATTTGTCGTTTTCAGCATCTCTCGTTCAAAGATATTAGACTATATGCTTAATGCAATGACAATAACGTTATTGTTGCTCAAGTGGCCGATGATCATCTCGAATGGAAGCATTATGATCTGTTTCTCAATACAAGACTGCCTGAGAAGCCAATACATTCAGCCCCCTGAGGATGTTCCAGGATGGGCCACCATGGGCCTCAAGAGAAGCAAGTACCTGATCTTTCGTTTTTTTCATGCAGGAGCCAGACTACTCAGCAGATCTCTGATCTATATAGGAAACTGTCAATGCTAACAGGGTACTCGTGATAAACAATGGCCGAGACATGATGCTCCCTCATCTACAAAAGAGATGTTGCAATACAAATTTTTCATCGTTTGTCATTCACTTTAACACACAGAACTATAGTAGAATGTCTTATATAACACATAATTAGAGAATTTATCTTGTTTCGCCGTTGATTTTCGGACCCATACATTTCGGCGAACTTAATCACAAACCTGGTAGATGAACCTAGTTAAAACCGCTTGTAACACAAGGTATAATATTTACTCATGCATTCTGCAAACATTGTCAGTATTTACGTCGAGCAGCGTCCTTTCTAATTCATAGATATCATGATGGGTGTGCCATTCATTACTACCTATTAATACTTACAAACAATTACAATAGATAGCCTGAGAGCGGCTTTTCACTAAGATCGGCCCAATTTGCTCGTGTAACGCGAAGTGGTTAGAAACTGAACTAGGAGGTAGAGGCCGAAATTGGCAACGCTGAGACGGAAAAACGACAGACGGCGTCTTTATCCAGGAAACGCCACCAGGGGTGAATAAAGCCACAGACCGAACTGTAGAACAGCTAGACAGCCACTCGACCGCTGTGAGCATCAGTTGCAAGAGTGACAGGACGGGAACGTAAGATCTGCGGCTAAAAGAACACTTCTACGTATTTTTGTTTGTCCTTTTGGCAATAAATGGCCGGAATAGGAGGGATATATAATATGAAAAGGACTACGTTATAACAATACCGAAAGCGTTTAACGATGTTCGCTAGCGTCTATAAATGATAGCTTTATCACGGAAGCCTATTCGTTTATTAATGCTAAAAAGGTATTGTACAAATATGGCCGCGACAACGCTTAAAGGAGGGCTTTTGTTATCTGTTGTACTTAGCTAGCCTTAACCTAAGCCACAACAACAGTCCGCTTTTATCCGAAAGAAGCCTAAGCGAGAAGGGGTAGGTAAGTTCACTCGTATTCGATGTACCTAGGTGTTTTCACTGCTTTAGCTAAGTAGTGGGTTCTGCGATGGACATCTGCATCGAACAAGTCTATCATACTCTCATCGAATGCACACAACGCAGTACAGCTGCACCGTTACGAAAAAACAATACTCTTTCCTTGGTTATTCAATGTTTACCTATATCCCAGGCGAATCGATGTGCCTTACCCGGTTGAGTTCGTCCTCGACAGTGACCGTGGGACGAACCTTCGAAGCCCAACCAGTGGGAAGAAAGGCCCAAAGTCGAAGAATGGCAGAGTGTCTTTCAACGGAAGAATATTAACTGACCCTATTAGAGGCCTGTACTGAATGATTACGAACCCGACTATGACGCTGGTTTTAAATTTGAATGGACGGGCCATGAATTCAAGCCGACTTGTTGTGGATTGTTGATGGTATGGCGATAGGATAAGATCATGTGTCGTAAATATGTCCAATTAAAGTGAACTACTTGATTTGCGTAAATACACTTCGCTATGCGCTAGAACCCAGCCGTCTGGAATATTGCCTAATGCCTTAGGTACCCGACGTAGCTTGGTACTTGGTTCAATATTAAAATCGTCTGCAAGGAAACTCAACGCTACAGTGTGGTCCAGTGTAAAGGCTATACGGACCCTAGACGTGCTCGTTGAATCTTTCAAGGCGCAAAGTATCAGTTGGGTTCAAATCTTAACAATAGCAACTTGAAAATCACTATGAGGCCTGTAATTTCGGATTATGTTTCTAATAGCCTCTAGGATCGCTTGCCCAAACTAATTGATTAACGCTAGCATATCGCAACGAAGTTAATAGGCCTAAGGAAGGTCTTTTTAGATTGCCTTTGCAGGAAACCTAATTCTAAATGATAAACAAAAAAGCTTCTGATAGGACTTCTTAATAATCTCGAATTGACATGCGAGTAGGATCGGGGAGCTACGGTGTCGTGGAATCGGCTCACGTATTAAGGCTCCATCAGAATGAAACGTTTGGCATTAGTTGAACTCGAAGTGCGCCGTAGATAAGCCTACGGTCGTTGCTAAGATCTCAAAGTATTCGTTTACTGAAATTGCCGTTCTCTAAGTTTATATTTATAATAATAATTTCGAATTTCAATCGTTTTTTGCCAAGTCCTGTTTTTATTGGGGTATATATTTAGTGGCTCAAACTGCCGATAGCAAAATCAATAAGGTCAGCCTTCGAATAGATTCTTTACTCTCAGAACCAGTCTGCATCTTTCCCAATCCTCTTTTTCCCGTCACGGTCGGAGAGATCTGACTCTCCAATGCGTAATAATCCATAATCCACTATAAATCTATGTGACGGTATATCATTTTCAAACATGCTCACTAATGAAAAAAATTGTTTTGAACAAAATTGTCAAAAGAAGCACTAAGGTTAATATAACTAAATAGAGATTTTTCAAACGTTTGGAAGAACGTAAATTCGCCTGTATTCATCACCTAAGGCAGCGTACGTGGTACTCTTTTACGACGCATCCATTGAAGAGAACACCTAACTAATCAGCATTCAATCTTTCACTGGAATCTATGCTGCACAAAAAATTCTTCGTCTTAAAAGAGCAAGCGAACAGGTCATTTTCGAGGGATCACAGTTCGTCATGCAGGTTTTTTTTCGATCATTCACTGTGATGGTCTCATTCTTGAACGACTGCATCATTTTTGCATGGTCCTGACCTAATTCGCCTGTTATCCAGCGTTAGAAGCTAAAAACCAAGGATAGTATCCGGGTCCAACTGGGTCCTCTTTTGTGCAGGATAACTACAGTTCGCTTATATTCTCTGCTGCTGTTGCTGCCGCCGCCGCCGCCGCTGCTGCAGATTCCTGTAGCAGAGCCTGTGAAACCGTCACGATACAAAGCAAAACTCGGTATAGAGATTTCATCATTGGTCCTTTGGTTGATCATCGGTTTATTGAACTCTAGTCCCAGCCTACGAGGAACTCTTGTGAGTAAAACTGGCGTTCGTGGAGTGCACGCGTACTGGGGAGGCATTGCTTGTTTATGGAGACCATTTTCGAGCCGGCGTTTTCGTGAACACTCGCTTGTTTCTCAGTTATTGTGACTCAGTGTCTATTTTTCTTCTTCTTCTTCTGTAGTGGACCGGAATGCTTTTTACCATAGGCTTAGTTATCTTATTCAATAGCGCATTGTATATGATTATAGGACCCGTATTACAATCCCCAAAGCAGTTCCAAGAAGAAACCACGTGGTGCAAACGACAATTCTAGAAAATTCTATATATATAACGATTTCTATTGCTGTCGCATAGATTATAGGTGCAAAATGACGCTTATTATCGGGTTAAGAAAAAAATGCTCAAAATTTCTGGCATTTTAAAGAGATCTACGGCAAAGATACAAAGCATGTTTAAATTCTTGCTATTAAAGGTTACTGAGATTGCAGGCCTACTACCTACCATATTATTCGCGGGTCAGGAGTGGCTCTGAGGTTCTTATATCCCAAGCCGTTTGCTTAGTCGTACAACAATATCTAGATATCCGCAATACTCGACAGATCCCTGTTTCGGTAGAGCATAACTTATCCTCAATATGTCGTGCCCCTTTAAATTACCTTTAAACCCGACACTCCGAGGTAAGAGAGGGCTGACGCGCCATCCTAATGACGGGAAAACATTCAGGGGTATGTACGTCTACCTCTGCCGCTAGCAAGCATAATTACATTGGGGACTGAATGCCCTCGTTGTCGCTCTGTGTCTATATTAGGATCACTTTTTTTGAAATAAAGTATTGTCGTTTCGGTTGATCCAAAGTAAATTCGAAGCCTAACTGTGATTTGTTGTTGGAACAGTTGCATCGTTTGGGCACCTTGGCTCCCCTTTTAAACCTATTCCTCTTTATTTCTCTCGGAGTGGAGCGTTCGTCTACTTGTAATCTTGTTCGATTGCAGACCATTTTACGAGTAACCTTAATTTGAGATGGGACATTGCGATCGGACAGTATATTAGAAAGCAGCATTTGGGGCTATTATCTCTGTTATTATTAAAAAGTGTGCAACAGCAGTAACAGCCTTGCCAAGGAAACTTAAGGACCGCAGAAGTGGTTTGGGACTATCTGTCTGTGTGTTAAGATTAATTCATGTTATCAGTAAATAATAAATTAAAGGTTATTATTCAATATTAAAAAGCATTTAAACAGAGGTTTAAGGCATTCTTCATCTCCGTCAGAGCCCTGCCACTTAAGCTTGGCGACGTTTTATAGGTAAAAAGCTGGACACCCAGTCATACGTTATGAGTTTGGCCTAAAGCTAAGGCCCGGCAATTCGTGTTTACATGAAAGTTGTTGATATTGCTCAACAAATCAATACCTAATTTTTCATGATATTCCAATTTCTCACGTCACACAAGCAATTATGAAGCCTTAGCAGGCAAGGAGCTAACGGTGTTAAGAGGTTTGAGCCCGAGTAAAAAAATTTGCCACATCACACTGCCTAACTCATTCTGTCTCTATGGTCTACATTCGAAGCTTCTCCGATGCTCTGTTGGGGCAGCATAAAAAAACCTTATGGAATTCTGGATCGTATGCAATTCCCGTAAAGGTTTCCTCGACTAGGATACAGCACATCGACGATGTTGCAAGGCTAAAAGGAAAAAATTAGACACTGCCGCAAAAATCTATCCATAGCAGATATGTTCGGTTTAACAAAATCAATTAAAATTGGCAGTGTTCGGTGAACAACGAGGCAATTCGGTGCATCGCTAACCGGAAAAAAACCGGTTGACAATGGCCGGAAAGGCGAGAATCTTTTCGTATCAGTTGAGTGGTGTTCAGTGGAGGACTCGGGGGAACACTGGACCAGAGCAATCATTATAGGTCGGTAACACGATAAGTTAGTTTATAACTTGTTTTATTGCCTTGTTTATTCTATAACTTACTTTTCGGTGTAAAACATCACTAGCTGTCCTTCTAGGGATTTGATTGCGAAAGACATAGGTCTGCGGAGCAAGCGATACCTAATGTGAGCCCGTTTACAAAACGGCTACCCAAAACTCAATGGACGTTTATTTTTTGAGATTGAAATAAAAACGAGCACTTTTCTAATCACTTTGTTTAGAGACCGTTTTCATGGATGTTCTGGGCCTTTCGTGAATGATAGAAAAAGATTAATTGTTCATTATTGTTACTAGAGTGGCTAGCTATTAACTTAAAAGTTGTGAGGCAGGTCATTACTTATACTAAAATTGCGCATTTGTTGAAACAGAATTTATTCCTACAACCACAAGATTCTTTGCGTGTCATTCAAATTGGACTGAACCCTTTATAAGTTTCATGTTATCGCATAACGTTACGCATAAACTGTCAACGTACCTCTCGTCTGAATGAACATCCATCCGCCTTGCAGTCCACGGGTAGATACAGTTGTACCACGACACGCCCCTTTCCATCATATCGCTAATGGGCACGAAGCAACTATCGTACACATATGCAGTTTAGCTTAAAATCAATCGTAGTGAACGTCCAGCTTCCATCTGTATGTGGCGATTTCCTTGGAGCAGGAAATTCTAAACTGGGGTGCAATTTTCGTGGCATTATTCTTCAACGGCAAAGAGGTCAGACACACAGTAGGTGGATACAAAGTATATAAATAAATGGATGTATATATATATATATATATCGTATAGGACAGACAACACATCACGCTGTTGTTCGCAATGTTATTCTAAGCTAGCTGAACAGTCACGACGGCGTGAGAAATTGGTACCGTGGCAGATTGTCTACACCTGGTTTCGCTGACGCTTAGAATCCGAATTGGAAAATAGGTCGTACATATATAAGCATTTGTCTTATGGAATTATGTACCATGTAAATACGGATTCTTAATCATAAAAACTTAATGCCCGCGTACAGAGGTTTGGCGAGGCGGTGTTTCATTGCCAAAGACAAATGCGGATGCTGCCAAAAACATCATCTTTAGAGCACTGTGTATTAGTTAACTCATTGCTTTTCTTCTATGAAGATGAGTTGTACAGGATTTGCCTATACAGGAAAGCGAATCAGTCAGCTTTCGGTTGATAGTAGGTAACCGCCTGCATTTAACTTTATAAAAAGATGATGAAAGCTCTAGATGGCATGAAGCGTGTGAAGTACCTTGTTTTTATTGTCTACGCCCAATACCGTGTTACCTTAATTTTTTTTTGTTGTGATCACTCGAAAGCGACGCTTTTGCTTATTGAATGATCAGCTTTTATTACTAGTCCATCATTATATGTATAGACGTAAAAAGAACCTGCTCCACCCGTAGAGTCCACTAGTCTGTCTGTGAAAACGAGTGACGACTTAGAGGTGCTAATAATAGTAATGATGGTCAAACTAAGTCAACATTGTATTGATGTATTTTTCTCATCCTGGTGTTTTTAGCATTGTTATTTCCGAACTTAGATTAATATCATATGGTCCAAAACAAAGAATGACCAGTTTTCTTTGTGCCTGCATTTATTCGTGCTTTTTTTACGACCATTTAATCGACTATTGACAATCTTTTCCTTTCATTGCCATCACAATCGGAACGGTAACATCAGGGGATATCAAGGAAAAATAGAATATTACACAATGAATTACACAGTGGTACGCATTACCTAACTCCAGAGAGAAAGAGCTACTCAGAACGCCTTATGATAGGGCAACCTCCGGAAGTTACTTATATGTCCTTCTGAGCACTTCTTAGTAATTATAATTGTTTCTGAAGAGCAACTGAATACGGTCGAGGTGAGTATTGTACGTACATGTGATATGAAATACCTGTAATCTTACTTACAATCCCAGATTGTATTGATGGCCAATCGACGTTTTAGCCGTACGCATTAATGAGAGATATGGACACACTGTAGCCATAACTAACAGGCATAGGCTCGACTGGGACATGTAAAGCCACCGGCTGATGCTAGATATGAAGATACCTGCTCAGCTAATAAAAAATTTCAAACTATAGTGACTTCCATCAGAAGCATCGGTAGTACGTAAATCCACTGAAGCACCACTCATAAATATATCCTTCAATATATATGGAAGCTAATTGTGAAGGACTAGGCTGCTGGTCGGAAATTGCGCATCCAACCTAGTAGTTGGTTATGGTTTACATTCGTCATTTTAACTATGTATATATAGTTGCATTTCGTTTCCAAGCTCTATAATGTTTAAGTGGTAGTACTAGGCTAAATAAGTTCAATTTCTAAATTGTATTTGGGAAACGTGTTAGAAAAGGCGTAAGCCGTCGGCTGAACCGAAGTCTTTTAGCTTTGATGGGATTGTTTGCGATAAAAAAGGGAGAACGAGCGAGTTTTTCTATAGAGGGCGCTACAGGCACTTATTCTGTATCGTTTTAGAGTAAAGTCTTACGTACGTATTTTAAGTTCGACATTCGGCGACATTAGTAACTATTTCAGATAAAATCCAATTGGTAGCCTATAATAAGGGTTCATTTTGTTCTACTTCAGTAAGAAAATAACTAAAGCAAAATTTCGCGCTGGCGGAAATCACTCCAGTAGGGGGTAGAAAGGAGATTTGCATGGTGCTACCGCTGACCGGGGCGTCAGCGGTCAAACGTACAGATAAGCTGAGGCATTCCTCCTGGGTTCGGCTCCTGTTGAAGGTATGTCGTGTTTCAACGCAATCAATAGGCATCATTCCAACTAGTAATGAAAGTACTACTAAAAATAGTTCATTATACTGTCGACGACGAAAGTCACTAAGAAGCATGTCCTTGTTGCCGCATATTAGCTGTCGAAGTGTCAGAACTTAATCCGAAGAGCATGGTCTACTAGTTCAGATATACTTCGATTCGTTCGGTAACTTAGCAAAAACTTTAAACGCCGTTTTCCGCAACGTTTTCAACATATTGATAGCAGCGTTATGGCTAAAAAGTGTAATTACATCACGGAGGTGGCTTCTATTGTATGTAACGCTGCCAGGCCACGGTTCTGCCCCGGATTTTCAAGTAGGACGCCGTAAGGCCTGTAAAATGCTTCTGCTGAACGCTAACATATAACAGATGTCTTCTGGGGCTATTGTAAGCGTAGATATGAAGAGCGGTACAGGTACCGATAGGACTCCGAATTTCGGGTTAACAGAACAGAATTGCTAGATGTCAATAACAAATGGATTTTTATTCGAGCCGTTCGAGACGGAACGCTGTTCACGAGAATACTGCGCAAGGTCAAAAATTAATAATGAGTCCTGTAGGTCTTCTGAAAGACCAAGCAACGCTTTGTTGTCGTACAGGGCCGGAAATAAGGTTACATGACAATTATTCTGAACGTAAACGAAATACTCCTATGAAAAATGTTTTTGAACGAGCATAAATATTAGGCTCATTATCGCGTACCGCTGCTTCATATTATCCATGTTAAATGTATGTATTTGACAGGATAGACAATGCTATATTTGAACATGTTTGGTCGTATTTAATTTAGAAAAGAAATACAAAGGACATAGCTTGCAAAGGCACTGAGTTGCAAGGCGCCCTACTAAACTATGCGGAACTGTTTTTGCTGGTCGAGGCTTAGTGTCTCAATGGCCACCGCATTTGCCAAAGTTATATAATTAAATGCTGATAACGTTCAGCGTTTTAGCAAACGCTCGAGTTCTTCGCCACCTGGGGAGACAGCGATGAGGCCCAGCTACAATCGATTCTCTTCGTGCCCGATAGCCGCACCAATTATATAATTGGTGCGCGACATAAGACAGGGTATATGCAGGTAATTGTTTGAGATCCATTTTTCCGTCATAAGAAAAAAATATAAGGACGACAGGTGTAGCAAATTGACTCAGTCAAAAAAACAAACGCATATCAGCATGAGGAGAGCTTTGCTTTAGTGTACATTTCAAGTCGGTTCATTGTGAAAAGTCAAGATTTTTATTAGAATTTGTTTTTCTGCCTTCGATAAATGAATATACACACACACACACGCTTTCTAAAGTGACCTGAAACGCAGAAGTATCTTCGCAGGGCAAATCTATCAGTTACCATCACTCACTACACTTAAGACCAGCTTAAGATTAATTAAATTTTATTTTTTTTCAATTTAATAATAATAGTTAATTAAATAATAATATACAAAATAATTAAGTATGATGTATAACTCTTTTTTAACTAACGACATCGAATGAAAGCTTAAAATGTGGATAGAAGTTGTAAGTTCGCTTGTAAGAAAGAGTACCTTTAAATGCGTTCGATATCTTCAAAATAGTACTTCTGTTTGCCCTGGCTAGTACTCATGTGGTCCACACTGTCAAGCACTTGTTGTAATATAGCTCATTTATAATTGTTGATATTGATTTCAAGAAAAAATTTATTTACAGCTGAAGCTTTATTTAACGTTCGCTGCTCGAAATAATGTCTAGATTATGACAAATACGAAACCAGAGTTTCACAAACAAAGAAAAAATGCAACTGGCTTGAAAAATCCCTTTTTGACTACCTTAAAACTAATATGTACAAGCGTTATAATTAGACATTTTTGGCATTAAATGAAACAGCTATCCTACCGGGTAGTCCGCTCTTTCACTTAAATAATTTTATATTTTCTTTTTTATTTATTCATTTATCATACATTTAATTAATAAACATTTAGAAAGGGTGGATTTGATAGGAAAAAATATATTGTTCGACATGGTGACTAATTACAGGAAGCTCGTTTTGAACGCTGGAACGCGTTGTGTGCTGCATCCCGGCTGAGAACCAGTAGAGATAGCTAGTACAAAGCAGAGGTGGGTATAAACGCAGGGTAGGTAATGGGCAGGACGTTGCACCTGTACATCTTCTATGTATCTGTGTCGCAGCTATCTATGTAGCTATGTAGCATGCGACAGTCGTCCTGTTGTTTCATGTCGCTCATCTGGTCAACGAGACGATCCTGTTCTGAAAGGCCTGTCGTTGTACATTTTGACCATTATATGGCAGCAGCTGGCCACTTCGGCGTGCCTGGAACATACGATTAAAGCACGTTTCCTGTGTTATGGTGACTGTTGTATGCTGCTGAAATGTGTCTTTCGGGTTAGCTGCTTATGTGCCTGGGTTCTGCATTCGTTTCAATAACTACTATGTCACTATATTCGCTGACAGAAATTCATCGATCTGGTGAACCAAATCACGATACACTGCGTTCGATACGACCGACCTCAATTCCTACGGACAGAATAACTGTAGGCATGAGTAAATGGATCCATTAAACTTCCTATCCTTGACGTAAACGAACGCAAGCCTGCCGGTCAAGTGTTAAGCTCGCGGTCTACATAAACCTCAATAAACAACGGTCGTGTAATGCCGAAACTTAATGACTCATGCATAATCCTGCGAGCTATGACACCAGATAATTGTTGACCTTGTCTGAATTTTCAGTTGGGGACACAGACAACAACCCTCTAAACAGTGGATTGATGAATAGGCTCACTGTCCATCGTGATAGCTTAGTGGGTGATATGGGTCCAGATTCAATCAGCCGTAAGGAGACGTATCACTTCACGGCTGGCATGGACGAATTATACAGGTAAGGCGAAGGTAAGCGTTGTTATATACTGTCACAGCAACTATTTGTCCGCCAGTTTTTTTTAAACTGTGAGAAGGGTAACAGCTATCGTCTTGTTATCTTATCTTGTCTTGTCTTATCTGTAACGATAGTCAATTGTAAGCTGTCATACCAGCTACTTGTCTGTTAAATTTTTTCGTCTGCTACTTCTGAGCTCAGCAATTATTTCGGGTTACGCCGCCTCATGCTCACATTAGAAAGCGTAAATGGCTTATTGACAATGTAAAACGTGATTTGGAATGGAGGAGTAGGCTGTACTGTGGGCATGACTAACCATCGAAATGTAGAAATGAGTATTTTTAACGGGCGTTAAATTCGTCCATATTAGCACCAGACGATGTGGTTTGTTAATACACTTCGAAATTATATTTAAATAAAATCAAAGGATCGATTTATTAATGTAAAATCAGAATTTTTTCATTATAATATGTAACATCCAAAGGTGTATTATCAGAAAAACTTTTAACGAAGCCATTGATTCTGTCAGAGAGAAGAGGCGCTACGTTAAATCCACAAAAGCGGTACCAGCATGACGGATGAGCATTTGACGTAAAGACAATTGTTTTAGGTGTGAATTCTTCGTGGCCGCCTTTCGTTTCAACTTTGTACGGGTACCGGTTACAAATTTTGAGGACTTTGTCCCATGCAATCCAGCCGTAAAAGAATAATTGCCTCCTCTCGTCTATAGTTGTGCCACCAAGGCGAACAATTCTTGTAGTATACGTTGGTGGTATTAACAATTTTGCGTGCAGCACGGGATTTTCCCATACGTGTCGGACCATACATGATACAAACGTTCGATCGAAAGTTCCTTGGTTCAATTGGAACCAGGAGATTGCGTAACTCATGTAGTCCACTGTAGAAACGAACGAAGTGTAGCTGGATGGTCTTGAGCCACTTGCTGAATGCTCGATGCGTCATGAACCAAAGCCTTGATTGCTGAATCGAGGTCAGATCTATCGCCATGAAATCTCGTTTGCCCGAATTCTTCAAATACAGTAGACTTCGAACAATACTTCCTATTTTGCATTTCGGCTTGTTCGATATGTGCGCGATCTGAGATGGATGATTTAACCCGTGAGAAACATCTGGATGTATGATACCGAATATACCCCTGAATATAAGGAGTATCAGTCTGAGATGCCCCTGAATATAAGGAGTATCAGTCTGAGATGCAATTTCGAATCCGAGTATAAGGTAGCCATTGTCAGAAGCAAGAGACTAGCAAGGTTTTCGTATTCAGCGTCAGTAGTGTGGTTTATTGCGTTTTCTAGTATGTTTAACATTACGTCTACGACGGTAACGTTGTGCCTTTGAGACACGTACGATATGTATGAGAACGTGCCATACGAAGAGCACTATGAACAGCCGTTGTTGCAAGCGGTGGACTTAAAAAATTCCTAAAGAATCCAGTTCCACTTGGTCTAGTTATTAATCCGCGACCACTTGGTTTTATCTCTTAATTTTGGTACTTTTCGCGACAATGGTTGTAATTCGATTTCACTCATTTACATTTGTTTCTGTTAATGTATGTATCAATCTCGCGCGCCAGATCGGAACGCTAATACCCGGGGGGGAAGGGGGGAACTTAGGGGGTCTGACCTTTACTATTTGGTTAATATCTTATTTTGTGGTCTGTTTACTATTTGGTTAATATCTTATTTTGTGGTCTTTAATATCTTATTTTGTGGTCTGTTTACTATCCTTGAGTTAAGTGTGGGAAAGGGAAAAGATTAAAGTGGGGAAGAACAAGAACTTTCTAGAATGACGTCTTTAACCTATAATGACGACGTCTTTAACCTATACTTTAACTCTTTATCACTCTCTTCTACTATCATCCACTGCAAAAGACTTTAACTCTTTATCACTCTCTTATTAGGTCTATACCACGACGGTGGGTGTGGTTTGTAGCACCAAACGGTGGGTGCTACATGTGGTTTAAAGGTGGGTGTGGTTTATTATATATTAGATCTACACCTGCGCTGTTTAGAGAGGGTGCTACAAAGGACAAAGGATCTACACCACGACGGTGGGTGTGATTTGTAGCACCAAACGGTGGGTGTGATTTGTAGCACCAAACGGTGGGTGTGATTTGTAGCACCAAACGGTGGGTCACGACGGTGGGTGTGGTTTGTAGCACCAAACGGTGGGTGCTACAAAGGTGGTGTGGTTATTATATATTAGATCTACACTTCCACTGTTTAGAGAGTTAAGTGATTTGTAGCACCAAACGGTGGGTCACGACGGTGGGTGTGGTTTGTAGCACCAAACGGTGGGTGCTACAAAGGTGGTGTGGTTATTATATATTAGATCTACACTTCCACTGTTTAGAGAGTTAAGGCATGTTAGAAACGTCGTCTCGGCACTACATCACATCGTGGTCACATCCTCTCTGTCAGTCTCCTGCCTTGAGTTCGGTTGTCGTTGTCCGTGTAGCCTGCCGCTGTCCGTGTAGGGTTGTCGTTGTCCGTGTAGCCTGCCGCTGTCCGTGTATCCTTGAATATATTTCATTAGCGATGTCCGAATCGCGAATGGCTAAATTTGTGGGCAATGCGTCATATATCAGTTTTATTTACATTTATATTTGGTCCTCCCGATCCCATTCTATGTATTTTATTCTCCCGATCCCGTTCCATCTCTCTCCCGTCTCCCGATCCCGTTCCATTTCCGGTCCTCCCGATCCCGTTCTATGTATTTTATTCTCCCGATCCCGTTCCGTTTCCGATCTCTCCCGTTCCATCTCTCTCCCGATCCCGTTCCATTTCCGAGTCTAATCCCGTTCCATTCCATCTCCACCATTTCCCATTCCATCTCCACCATTTCCGATCTCTCTAATCCCGTTCCATTCCATCTCCACCATTTCCGATCTCTCTAATCCCGTTCCATTCCATCCCGTTCCATTCCATCTCCACCATTTCCGATCTCTCTAATCGCGTTCCATTCCATCCCGTTCCATTCCATCTCCACCATTTCCGATCTCTCTAATCCCGTTCCATTCCATCTCCACCAATCCCGTTCCATTATTTCCGATCTCTCTAATCCCGTTCCATTCCATCTCTCTAATCCCGTTCCATTCCATCTCCACCAATCCCGTTCCTCCATCTCCATTTCCCCATTTCCGGTCTCTCTAATTCCGTTCCATTTCCGATCTCTAATTCCGTTCCATTTCCCGATCTCTCAGTGGTCTCTCTAATTCCGTTCCATTTCCGATCTCTCTATCTCAATGGTCTCCCGATCTCTCAATGGTCTCTCTAATTCCGTTCCATTTCCGATCTCTCTATCTCAATGGTCTCTCTAATTCCGTTCCATTTCCGTCTCTCTAATTCCGTTCCATTTCCGATCTCTCTAATCTTTTTCCGATCTCTCTAATCTTGTTCCATTCCATCTCCATTTTCGATCTCTCTAATCCTGTTCCATTCCATCTCTCTAATCATCTCCGTCTCACTCGGTCTAACAGTCTTGATATGAAAGACAGCCGTTGCCCCGCATTAGCAGAATCTCGAGTCCGCAGCTCGACAATTACTTCCCATGTATACGGGTCGCCATCGACAGTATACACGGGTTCGCTATCGGGGTCCTGCACGAGTCGTAAAGTTAAAACGTATTGCCATCGCCCTTCCATCCTTAAGTCTTGCGATGCAATCAGTAGCGGAACTGTAATTGGCTGATATATCATTCTTCGCGTATGCAACTCGAACGTCGGCGGGCCGTTTTCTGCATCTAGACTTACGATCTCCGGCAAGCCCTCCACGAGGAGGTGGTTAGCATTGTACGGAATACTCACTTTTAAATGATCTAAACTATTAAAGGTTTCGTTCCACCCTTCACGGTCGTAAGCCGCTATCGGTGTGTGGCGAGGAGCAGGATCATCGAAAAATATTGCCACAGCATATTCATTTGCGTCAATAGGATCATCCATATGTCCAAAGCATGACTTTACGAGCGCCTCAACCTCGAAATCGTCCTTCCATAGCGGCTCGGGAATACTAGTTTCATGGAAATCCCTTCCGATAGCCCACCGCACCAGATCGAGGAACTCGGGGCCCGACCCACGAACTCGCCGGTTAGCTCTTCCGCGACGCATCCTCTTCCATCTACGATCACCGGCGTGGACCATATTCACCGGTAATTGCTTGGCAACAGGTACCCAGTCACCGCTAGTGCGCCGATTCAGAAAAAAACACCCTTATTAATCCGATGTCGACTAACCTTCAGTACCACACTGTTGAGAAATTACTTTGTACTACATTGACTGCCAGCCAGTAAATAGCTCGGAAAATTTTCAGAACGAATACAACAGACATACCCAAGCTACTGCCGAGGCAGAAGTAATTCCACACACTTCGCAGACCCTCACTGGTTCGCCTACACCCGACTTCAAATTTTGGCTTCGTTCCGTTAACAGCTGATGAACGCACTCAATTGAATACCCAATATACACTGATATCTAACACTGCTGCGCTAGTTTATATATAATATGCAGGCAGCGGATAATGTTTTCTGTAGACTTACATTTTCGATTATATTAATAGGTTATAGTAGTAAGGATATGGATGTTGAAACTGTTGTGTAGTTGCCACACGAAACGGGACGAGTAGGAGTACGTCCGCCCCGTCTCTAGCTAACAAAAAATTACAATTAAATAGAGCAAGAAAAACTATCAAAGCTGTGTTTTAATGGTGACCACTCTAAGTGATTCGATCGAGTTTTCATTGAATGACGCAGCTGTTTATTACAGACGTATATATACGCGCATTCAAGCACGTGGCGAGCAACAAAAGAAGTCTTGAGCCTAAACAGTGACAGTAGGCCGCATCAAGGCCCTTTGATTCACGAGTTTTTGCGTTGCAGACATTCTAGTCCGCTCGTTTCATGACAACGACGTAGTTTCAACAAAAAGCACCGCCGTTCCCAACGTTCGCGCCATATGTATGTAGGACTGTATAGTCAATCTAATAAAAAGCAAATATGCACATCTTTCACGCAGATATCTACTAATCGATGTATGTGATATTAGCGACCAACGAGAACTACACAGATCTTAATGATTTGCCCTCTAGGAGATTAGCGTAAAGTATAAACACTGACATCTTCCAGTAACTGCTAGAGAGGGAAATTTACGTATATGCGCCTATAGACGGGTGGCCATAAAATTCAGCGTAATCTGATGACAAGGCGCGCTCTCATACTAGTGCTGCATTCAGCTGGGAAAAGGGGCCAGTATGATGAGACAGCGTTTCAACCCCCTTTTTTTTGAAAGCTTAAATCTATCTAATGGTTACTTCTATTTCATAAGATTATCGATGACCTAAATATATTGTATACAAACGTCTTATTGAGATGAAATAGGTAGCTAAATTAGGTTAGTAAAAATAGTGACACAGATTCGTACTATAGATACACAGCTATTGAGAAACAACGAGATCTTCGATGATTGCTATTATTTTTCCATAATGTCTATAAATACCTTTTAGGTAAACAAAAATTTTTACTGGTTCAGTTCAGATACTTTGACGACCACAGAGCTTAGTGAGAACTGTAGTAAGCTTTGTTTCCCGTACCCCAGACACTTCAGCTGGTCTTTTTCAATATTTTACTAACAAAAATTGATGCGGTTGATTTTAGGTTCCTCGGCCTTGGGTCTGCCAAGAGAGCAGACTTCATGCCGTAATTTCAATTAGGGCTTGAAGTTGTGTTGACATAAGTATTCTTATCTTTCATTGCACCAATCTGACCGCTGAACTGGGCATTAAGCTCTTCAAAGCAAAGCCTGTAGGATTTGTGAAGATAGGAGATGCCCAGCAGGAAGCACCACCGATTCGATGATCCTATAGCAGCAGCTCGTCACGCGGTCACTAATATCATCAACCAAAATATCGAGCTAACCGTGTAAAAAGAATGACAACTACTGAGTCGTTGCCCCACGTATTGCACGTACTAAATGTTAAAAATACCTGAAGTGGGATTACGGCCTGAATTCTAAATACAGTTACGCAGTAGCCTCATAGTCTTATATGACCGAAAAAAAAGATGCACGAAGAACTAATGAGGTCGGCGTCTTGGCAGAGCTAAT
The DNA here is from genome assembly GCF_002443255.2 of Varroa destructor. Classification (NCBI taxonomy): domain Eukaryota; kingdom Metazoa; phylum Arthropoda; class Arachnida; order Mesostigmata; family Varroidae; genus Varroa; species Varroa destructor. The sequence continues at coordinate 13,429,169 of NW_019211455.1, read as the reverse complement.
TTCTGAATATCAATATCTAATTGAAACGCCAGTCAGCTCTGTCTTATGTCAGGTCGACGCTGTTTTCCTACTTTACCATATTTACATTGCTGAGCTTATATGTCTAAATGTTTTTGTTTTATATATCAAAATATAAATTTGTTTTTTTTTCTTGGACATAAACCTCTGAGCACCGATAACTGTTCTGAAAGTGGTACGACTACGTGGATATGCATATTGTGAATTCGTCTGTGGTGTTACTCGTGTGTATCCGTGTTACTTTGAACAAGGCACACCTAAATTCTAGCTTAAACCATTGCCCAAAGAGAAACAGCAAAAACATGAGTTTTTCCCATTACGTTAATAACGTTTACCTATATTAGTAGCAAAATTTACTTGCCTATATAAATGTATGTATAATTATAACCTATTAACTTGATCGGGTTTCATTTACGCATATAAGCAACCCGCCACCTACACCACGGGATATATTTGCACCATGTGTTTAGCTGTTAAACAGATATCGCTTTAACCGAGGAACTCCTAACCCAACGAAAATCTGCTCTATGAAGTAGAACTGACATTACGAATCGTTTAGTCACGATCTTCACATCATCTTTACGAAGTCCATAGCCGAACCTGCCGCTACATTGTTGATCGTTTTTATCATTTAGGCTGGATGCATTTGTATTCAGAATAATATTTCTTGTGTATGGCTGCGGTCAGCCGGCAGTGACTAGCTTTACCAATGATAGAAGAGCTTTATTAGAAGATTTTCAGTAGCCAGTGAAATGTAGTTAATTGTTGGGATGCTTGAGTCCCGTTAATGATCCCTCTGTCAAACACGCGTTCTTCAGCGAAATGTACTAAGATGAATATTAACTTCTGAACCACTTGGGATGGATTTCGCAAAACATGATCTTTTTTTTTAACGACCCACGTATAGTCCTCACGTTGAGGGTTTTGCTGTCAATTACTGGCCTAAACAAGTATCATGTTTTCATTTGTTGAATCTGATTATGGTTCACCTTGAAAAAAGAATGAACTCCCACGTATGCTTCCCGTCGAACAAAGAGTCAAACCGCCTTCACAAAAGTTCCTTTATTGTTAAGTTCCACTAAATTAACAAGAGCCTACTGTGAATAGTCCCGGAGCGTTCCACCCTCTCTAAGACTCTGTTGATACTAACCGGTTGCAGGCCTATCATTTAGGGACACCTTTGAAATTAACATCTTTCTGTTCTTCAACATTATCATCAGTCTTCACCATGCGTACTCTTTGCTGTTACCAAGCTTCTAGACCTCATCATCATTGGATCTTTTCCTAACTTCCGGATAGAGCATGAGCTACGCATAAAGAGGGGTATGGAATTGTCTTTTTTTGCCGGACAGTTACTGGGGGATAGTTAGCCGATAGGAACTACCACGCTCCACGTTTGACTGCTGACGAAGCGTCAGGGAACATGGAAAGAATCTTGCAATAACTAGCTCGGAACTCATACTGGCTTGTGGTTTCTACCGGCACGAAGTGTTGTTTCAGTCATTTTCCTTTTGTAGCTCCATATAAAGTCAAACGAGACTGTTTTATAACTGACCAATGATATTCTACCTGAAACCGTGGCTGACGGCAGCCCCTGGCCGAAATTCGAAACACTGAAGTGAGAATTCACACTAAAAAACACACAGAATCAAATTTAAATAGTGTTTTTAATAAAATGATGCACTCGTTGTCGTGACACGGACAACAGATAGATTATAGCTGTCGTAAACCTGAAACATAAACACTTGAACCCAGCCGATGACTCGCGTTTTTTATACCAATGCAGCGCTCTCTGGTGGTGGTGATGATACTTTGTTTTGATCCAGGATTCGTTTTGCAAACTAAACACGTTCTGCACGGCGATATTCCTTGGGTCTTCCACAGCCTGAAATACGTTGTTACGGTCAACAGTGTAAACAATGAACAGCTAGTAACCCTGCAGCGATTAAGGTATAAAAGCTCTAGCCGCTGGCTGATATACTGCTAGCGACTTGTCCTTCACGAATCATGCGGCAGCGGCGAAGCGTACGTTTGATTGAACATGTCGAAGCGACCAAACCATGAAACCTAAAAATAGGCCAGCAAACCAGCGACTGGTTAAATCGCTACAAGAGGCAGACCGATTGGGTTTAGATCACCGCAGAAGACAGGCTTCCGGGGCAGCCGTTAGTACTGGTAGCGGCGTCAGATTCACGTTACCGTCGCATTCAACCGATCGATAAGGTACTGTAGCAAGTACCAAGGTCCGAATTTTGTTTGTCTCAGTCGTTGTTTTTACCGGTTGAATCCGCTTATCGTTCAATTCGGATGTCGCCGTCGTCGGGGAAATTTGTTGACCATGTTGATTTTGTTAGAACCATAAATTTGCGCGTTCGTTCCTCGACGATAGGCTTTGATACTCTGATGTAGATCAGTGTTGGCCTATTCCGTAGGAACTGTATTGAGATTTTGCCTTATTTCGGTATCGTGATAGTAAGCATCATTCTCGCCGTTGCTGTCTGTTTGATACATACATAAGCACTTGAATGTCGCTGCCAACAAGCGCGCAGTTCGGCAATATAAGGCACGATAGAAAACACTTTCCGCTATTAAATGAGTCAATCGTTCGAGGTTTTACGGAGAGTGTCTCTCTAATATACCCCGATGTACCTAGCTTAGAGTTTCTTTTCGTTTTGTTATGTACCGAGTTGCTCGCGTATATGTGAAGTGTAATATTAGGTCGTCTATAAGAAAATCTGATAAAAATTAATCTCTTATTTCTAGCTGATGCTATTTTTTGACGATGGAACATTTTGCAGCACTTTTGCTTTTATTCGAGTTCGTATTCGTATTGCTTGGTATCTGAAATCATTTGTTTGCATACCGTCGTACAGGGGCCATACGACATAGAAAATTCGACTGATTTATGAGTCTGAGCTCTATAATGCTTACATCCGATGAAGGTCTTACTACTAAAAACATCGTAAGCCATTAATTCAAAGAGTTCCGGAAATCAAAAATCAGTCTTGTCGAAGACACGCTGCGAAGGTAGATGATGAAAAGTTGACTATCGTGATCAAAGCTGACTCATTAGGTTTATTGTATACAGAAATACCAAACCTGTTCATAGTTAAATGAATAACCTAAACAAGCTGGAAAAATAGGTGCTGCATGATCTGAACGAGGATCCTTTCAGTCGCCCTTACGTTACAACAGTGATCCATTCGCGCAGCGAGTCGTGATCGCAAAACGGATATTCTACGAGAACCTCGACAGCTGCTGAGTGCGAAAATGATTTACATTTCAGCGTAAGGCATAAGAAATTGAGACTTCGACAAAGGAAAAATAAAATTCTCTACCAAATAGCAGAATGTCATAGATAACAATATTAATAAACTTCGCGCGAGTATATAATTTGATTTCAGACTGAGTTTTTCATTAAAAAAACGTAATTTTTTTTCCGGAAAATTTTTAGTAGTGCGGGCTATGAAGTCGCTGCGTAGTCCATTAGCGGTGACTGCATTGGTACAGTTGCAGGTGGAATAAAAGCAAAAAAGTTACATAGTAACAAATGACTAAATCGCTTTTTGGGCCTGTTTGTCATTAACCATATGTGTGACCCATTGGTGAAAGCACTCATACAATCATTGATATGCTTGTCGTCTGTCTCTAGACTTCCGTTATATGTTTTGTTGACTGCGCCCCCAGCATATACAAAAGCTAGAAATATAGTCTTGGAATAATCTCCAAAAAATACTTTAATAAAGATCGAACCAAGCATGACGAGATGAGTGCAGAGTGTAATTTTAACCTGAGTAAGGCCTAAGCCAAAGCTATGGGAGCAGGATGTCGTACTTTGTTCTCGGCCGATAAAGACTGCGTGTATGCTAACCCAGTGTGGAAGGCAGGCTTAAATGTATTAGATGAGATGGCAACATCAGAGGCAAATTGAAAAATGTAACAATTCGTACGATTGCTTGCTTAATCGCGCTTAATAGGCTTAAGTCGACGCTCATTTGATACCTGAAAACGAACCTCAGCGAGTCCCACAGTACCCCTAAAGTGGACTGTACTAAAGTAACCCGAGTTTACAGAGTTTATTGGAGCTAGAATGCTTCGAGTCTTCTGGGGCTTTTATGCCCGCTATCGTAAATCAGAACCTCGGCAGCAAAGTCCTTTTTACGCACGATAACTTGAGAGTGCCTATGCGTTATTCCAATGCGTCGCTAAATTTCCCTGGCATTAGGCAAATAAGTAACATCCAGCATACGCTGACCGGCCTAAAGCGGCCGTTTCGGTAACACAATTGAAGTATACGTTTCTCGCAAATCGCGCCGGCAATGTGTGTATCTTTAAGTAAAATTATGATTTTGCAACGAGACTCTTTGTTGATTTGTTGTCATAAATTTGCCTACTGGACGATGTCAAAGGCGACAACCCTTTTCTATTAATAAAATTCATCTTGGACCGATTGTCGTCGGTGTCATGACACACCCAATAACATTGTAAGTGGTCCTTCTTCGCCTTCCGCCTTCGGAACGCCTGGGAACGGCATATTTCATATTGCATTCACTAATCAATGTGTCCGCATCATACTTTTACCTGGTAGTACAGGAATTTGCCATAGCCTATTTATCTTACATAAATTACAGGATACTACGTAAGTACACAGAAAAAATACCGCAAATTTAACACACAAATTAGTATTATAGTAGTCTACAGAAGTTCATACCAATCCAGTTAAGCTTCTAGAAGAAATATCAAAATCAGCTAAAACGATAGGTTTAAAATTAAACCTCAGATTAGTAAATGACGGCTATATGTCTATAGATTTCAACAATAATAGGCGCTCTAAATGTTTCGAGGTCCAATCCGGCACCGTTGTTGAGCAGTCCATCAAAGGGCTAGCCCTTCCCAGCGCGAAACGCAGTGTGCCTACACATACATTCGGATCCAGAGAACCAGGTGAGAAAGTCTTATTTACAATGTCATAATATAACTATTTCATTGAATCGTCAAGGATCGCATTAACTTGACTTGAAACGCTGTATGATTGTTGACTAGATCCCTTAAGCCAAACTAGAAAGCTTCGCATGATCTTCTTCTAGTAATTGACTGTAGCAAATCCATGATCTTCAAACGTCCGAATGACTTTTTACACTATTATTGAATTAAATGTAATTGACGTTCAGATGCTGCGGGGCATTTAACAGTACGTCGCCACTGGATACTAGTAAAGGATATATAAATATTCAAACATTTAAGATGTTGTCGTTAAGTAAGCACGAGTCATATCATGAAACGATCGAATATTTTAAGCGTTAGCCATAGATGCCAGGGATTTAGTGCAGGAATGCAAGGGACCTTTATTCTATGGCCATTCTATGCTATTAAATTCGATGGAACAACGTCTTGAAATTATGATGCAAAGCCACACGGACTTCGATGAGGTTGTGTGGTGACGAGATTGAGCATGCGCGTCTCGTGCCCAGAGAAACCTCAACCGCGGATCTTATAAGGCACTCCAGGGTGAAACTCTAAATTGATAGAAGCTTCCAATTTGAACGATTTGTATGCTTGCAACATAAGTGCATCTCATTTTTATTGCGGCTAGTTTTATCAGTTATAGTAAGTGCAGGTTACGTTGCGAACTTTGCTTACTATCTTTACACGTGTGCCTTCTATCGAATTTAGGAAGACAACTCTTTCATGATACTTGCTATATCCTATGCCATAACTAGCGATCGATACCAATGTCTCAAATCGACAGGATTTTAATTGTTTTTTTCCGATACTGAACCGTTTCGGCGCTAACGTCTCAATTTAGCTAACTTGAACGAAGTTCGCTAGGATGCAAGCGCCACATCTAGCGCGTGCTGTGAATTTCCGAAACGAGACGTGTATTTTTTCTAGCAAATACCAAATAACTACTTGTCTAATAATCTAGGCTGTATTTTATGATTAACGAATCTGAAAAGTATCTACAACTTTTTAAACGTCTTCTAGCTAAATATCGATAGAGTTAACTTCTATTACCGAACGCAAAGTCTAAGTAATAGAAGTTCGGAGTTAGTAAAAACTCGACATAGAGCCCATATATCCGTATGGCCGGCGTTCACTGCGAGCTGCGTAAATAATTTTTCACCTAACTGAATCCCTGCGAAGACTCCGCTAGATCAGCTTTTTATGCGAAGCCTCTACGTTGTGAACTTGTTCGTTTATGTTAGTATTTATGTTACTTAGTTATATTTGCAGGACCTTTTGACTTCGACGAAAGACGTAAGGGTCACGCGTTTCGTCTGGTAGCCACGTGACCTCCACCAGTGTCGCTCCGGCGTTGTTGATCACGGCAGATCTCCCAAGTAATAAACGACGTCTTTGATACAACTCATTTTACAATCATGGACGTCAACAGATCACAAGCGTAACCTGAGGCTACATTGAATCATACGAACCTGCTTAGTACTTGAAGATGACATCCTCATACTTTGTACATGTATTTTATTGCTTGCTAAATCAAAAAGTATAAATAAGCTAAGTCTCAATCAGCTAACCTACTGGGTCAATACAGACCTTCACAAGATCGAAAATCGCACTTTTGTTTACGATATAATACAATGTATTACGTCGACCAGCTCTCACATAAAACCTGTACACTTTGTCAAGTGCTTGTTAAAATCCGTAATTAAAATAAGCCGTCCAGTTTTTATTGCGGAATAGGGATAGGTCAAACAACGACCTGGTGAACACGATACGTTTAGCATTTACAGAGAACTTCATAGACGAAGGTGTAGGTTGCCACGAAATTTGAAGCTTATAGTACCTTGAAGTCCCTAAAATTTCATTTGATGACATTTTAACAGTCGCTTTTCTCTGCATGGAAAAATGCTTGGCTCTGGCCCACTGTATCCACTGGGTGATGGATCGCTTAAGTTTAAACAGAAAATGCTTTGGAACATTAGTTTGTTGTTAAAATGGATATATTACAAATTATTTGACCTTTTTGTTATATGTTTTTATTTATTACTGTGTGTGTAGACGAATAGTACTTATTCATTAAAGTATTTGGCCTAGGACTTTGTCTCGAATGCATCTGTAGCGCTTCTCATGCTTAAATGAGAAATTGTAGCAATTCATATTGAAATAGTTACTAATTCATTCAAATTTCTTTTTTTTTTAGTAAACGAAATATATTTTGTCTTATGTCACCTATTGGCCATCCCAAAAAAACGGTGGTAAATTTATTTCAGCCAAATACGAAGAGCCAAATGCGAAGTTTCCAAAGATATCGCCGCTTTACCTTTCGAGTTTCCTACGCATTTAAAATAGTTCTATATGTCTTTAGATATCTCAATTAAGGCATGATGGCGTATATCTTTGGGCTGTGCACAAAAAACATTTGCTAACATATGTATTGCTACGCATTTTTATTTAAGAACTACGAATACGGCATTCGTAGCCGCACTTCTAGAGCCAGTGGGCTTCGAAATAAAGTGGCTAAACAGGACTACGACAACTTTCGAAAGCAACTCTAGAGAAATATGTCAGGTAAATTAGGTACGTTCCTACACTTCATTCGTGAACCTCATCACTCCTCATAGGAATATCGTAAGAATAATCCCACCTTATTAGATGAGCCACTCTAATCGAGTTGACATGAAGCACAACATTCAGGACATCTTGAATGCGTTAGTGACTGAGCCGAAATTAACATCAGCATTTCACATTGCTCGTTCGTAGCAGAAGCCCATTAGGCGTTAGGACCAAAACATGGTGACTATGATAGACGTACGTGTACATATATATACATAGAAATGGCACGATCCTAACCTCCCTAATGGCAGACAGGAACGAGCTCTCTGCAGCCGTCCGCTGTAGCCTCGAGTAGTATTATAACAATGTATTTTTCATTTAGTCCATTGCTGTGCTGGTCGGATGGCATATCTTCATTCGTGACAAATAATTTTACTGCACTATGACACAACATCATCTGGTGCTTTTGTCACAATATCCGTCCTATTATGCTTACAACTTGTGAGCATTAGCTCAGGCGTCGTAATACAGCTTATGCTTTCTATGAAGGCCGCAACGAGCAGAATTTGTATGGTTCCCTTCTGACAATCGTTCTCACCTTCATCAAACTTACTTACCTTGTATTGACTAATTGACGAGCATCTGCAAAGAGTTCCTTTGCTGTTCTTCTACTCTCGTTAGGGTTGCAACTACATACATGTTACCGGGATCAAGCATCACAGTTTCTAGGTTGAAGATATAGGGCTCCTAGTCGATGCACAATCTTCCTTAGATACGCAAGATGGTGCGCTTTGGTTTCCAGCTGCCCTATAGTCTCCTTTTAAGTGCAGACCGCTGGACCTTAGGCCCACTCTGATCAGTGACTGATTTGCTTCGATCAACGTTGTATATCCGGGATCACTTCAAAGACCCGCAAGATGAGAACGTCAGAGGGGAGAGACATTCGTTTTGCGATCAGGTGCTGACTTCGCACACCATTTTGCAGATCTGACAGTAGTGCTTGTGAGCAATTGACTTTGATGTGCGGCTTGCCGCATTAAGCTTGCGGTTTCTCTGAACGATTATGTTTTGCACGTATGCGATTCCGGACAACATCTACGAAATCGACAGATAAGTCAAAGTTGCGATTTCGGGTTTTACGTGTTGCCAAAATCGCTTTAACGAGATTATAAAAGCGTGTAAAATTATGGAGCTAACAACACAACGCCAGGACAGCATAAGTTTGGCTATCTTACTCGAATGGTTACATTCAATAGAATCGCTACGATCTTTCTACGCTACAGAGTATATGCGGTAATCTACGATCTGCCTACTTAACGTTAAGCTGCAAGCGCATGTAATAATGAGTGCTACATGTCCTTCTGATATGTGGAAGTTAAGACGGTCAACTAGTTACAGCGAATTACTCATATATATATATAGTTGAACACTTTATATGAGACGTAAAAGATAATAATCGATAAATGCCGTTATGGTACCAATGAGGCTTATGTACAAATTTATTCATTGTTATAGCATATCTTTACCTCTACCGTCGTTTTCTTGAGCATTTTTTTCTCTCAACCAGTCTAGTTGCACTTGTATTTGTCCACGTAAGTAATCTGTAGATATAATTGAAATGATGAGTACTTTTACTTTCCCGTTTAAATATCTGTACGTATAGTCTACCGGCGAAATCTGGTCCTACTTAATGTGGCCTGGCAATCGAATTTAAGCTATTTTTCATAATACTTTTGTAGACCAATGGAGCTATTGATGTACGATGATCAAACATGTACCGTTGTAACCATTGTGTAAGCTCTATCCATCAGGCGTATATGATATAAACCGTAAAACCTAAAGGCGTTCATCCGATCCGTCATAAGCATATTTGTTTCATACAAGATTATATCCTGTGGTATACCGTTCACGAGCGAATAGATTTCAGTCTGCGAATGTGTGCCTTTTTTTTTACAGAGCCATATATGTTTCTTTATAGATTTGAATATTTGTTTGCTTTCGTCGCGCCGCGTTTATGGCCGAGATACGCATATAATCCGTATACTATAATTTCGTGTCTTTAGCAAGCGCAATTGTTTGTTTTACTACTCGTCATTGACGTTCGTATCGGCAAGTCTTGTGTTCCATTCCTTCATAGACACTATATTGCTCGTTTTCAATAATGGATCTTGTTGACGAGTCTGATTGCTAATGAGTTACACACCGATATGGCTAACTGCAGCACCACCTGTAGAGTAACTCTGTTGCCTATCAGAACAAATAAAGAACAGAGCTCTTATGTGCCTAATCAGATTTTTCGTGTTCAGGCATATTCGAACACGCTACTACTACGCTAGACACGCTTACTCGTGTTTTCGACTCGACTACACTTTTACATTAGTAACAAAATACTCTGTGAGACTGTACGTGAAGTTTTATACTCGACAACAAAAAGCAGAGCGATTCTGCTTACTGGCTTTTTACTCGGGTTCGAATGATTTGTTTCTGCTCGCAAGACTATAGGCCTAGGCCACCCCAACATCTTCAGTTGATCTCAAGATACTAACGTGATCTTATGCAACCTACCGTCTTCTGGTATGTGTGTCAAACACGTAAATAGTTGACACGCGATTGCGATCCAAGCAGAATTTAGAAATTTCAGCCGTTTTATTAACATGCTGTCCTTTCGTCTGCGCTTATCAGCTATAGGGTTGATTCTTACCAGTAACCAGCTTGGTCAATGAGATCTTTCGGCCGTCTTATACTCTAATACAGCGCGGTGCTATTCGGTAAGAGGAATGGTACGATATCGATGCTAACATCCTGTGTCTTTTCACTGAATTCAATTCATTTATACATCCTCTATAAAGTTGCGATCAATCGAGGCGAGAACATTTCTAACTTATAAATCATTACTGTTTTATAGCGACCCATAGAATTAACTCACGCTAGTGCGGATTCTCACTCAGAGTGTGACGTTTGTATTAGTTTGCCTTTGAGAGCATGCATCTGATACGAAGCACACCTAAACTCTAGCCGGCTGGCTCACCACGGCCAAAGGAGGAAACGCTGTATTATGTGCACACACTGAATTTAAATTAATTATTTTACTTAAAATACAATATCGCATTCATCTATAATAAATATAGCCTATTGAATTTGGTAAAGAATTTATGCAGCTTTTCTTGTGCAGCCATCTTGCGGTCCTGTTTAAGCCTCATAGGCGAATTCGAGGAGACGACACAATTAGACATCATTTGGCGCCCCTGTCGGGCAACAAACGGTCCAATTAGTCGTGCACTAGCTCATTTTTACATCTTGAAGATATTTACAGAAGATTAATCGGCTGTTCATTCGTAGTCTTCATCGCAGCTCCCTGGTCTATGGTAAATCTTCTCGAGAGGTATGTGGACAGAGGGATGGAGCTCGAACGAGAACGAGCAGATCCATTGGGGTCGGTGCTAAATACCCCAAAGCACCACGTAGCCTTCAAGAATGCCGCGAAGCCTAGAACGTCAAACCAAAACAAAACGTCATGTCATCACATCGTATACGAACATCAAAAAAGCGCTGACGTCTAACTTTAACATCATTGTATGAAAAATTGGTACCATCTGCACGTAACAGCCACGGAACGCCGCATCAATGATTATGTAGTCAGTGAGATGATTTGCGTAAGCCATTAGGGTACTCTTTGTTAAATGCAGGGCAACTACATATGAACAGATAAGGAGACAACCTACTAGGCTTCTGTCTTAGGTGGTACCTTTTGTGTAATACGGCTAAAAAAGCAAAGAAGTATTGGCCAAGCGAGTTTTGATTATCATTAGAGAAGGGATAACCTAGCCTATCTGAAATGAATACACTAAGTCTTTAAGCTGGTTGGATCCGGGACACACTTCGCACTCAAAAAATAATCATCGGCACATTTCGTATAGGATTTTCGCATGTGAGAAACTTCTACCATTAAACAAAGCTTTCCGACCGTGAACGTTTATATTAAAATCTTTCGAGTTGGAAACGATAGAAAGAAAGCACAAAAATTAAGTTCAATATATTAAACTCTAGGCAATCCATGCAAAAACAACGACTCCCGAAGAAAGGAAGCCGGTAGGAATACTTCTGAGGATTTGCCTGCAGGCTACGTAAACTTTCCGGCCTATTGCATCATAGAATCGTTTCAAGTGAAGTAATACTACGTCACAAGTTACTAAGCCACATTGATCTTTTTAATAATATCGATAATACGATTATCTGATAGGTGTATCGAGTTCGCGGGGGGGGGGGGGAGGTCGGCTGTCCTAACTCTAGCTAATGGTTAGTTAGTTAATATCTCTGAATTGCCTTCATTTTTAATTTCTGCTCACAGTCACGTCTGAACTGCATAAATGATCTGCTCCTAATGTATTTGAAAGTGATTCCGCTCGAAATCTAGCTTTCTAGCAGATCTGGTGCTGTGCTCACAGCCAATGAACGAAATGACCCGAGAAGAGACTACTTAACTTGGTAAACTTCTTAGTGTCCTTTGACTTGCTTTACACCCTATTTATTTTGATAGCATAGCGTAAATATGTCTGTATTAGCGGGTTTTTACTTCGACTGGATGTCAGCGATGCGCTGGTGGCGCTTCTATGTTTCGAATTTTAGGTCCGGTATCGCCGTTAAGCATCCCGTCAACTTCGGGTTACAATATAGATCATAACGTGTCCTGAAGATTAGCAGACAACTGCGGGCGAGGCTAGGGCCAACGGTAACGAGGAAGAATTACTCTCCCACTGTGTCACGTCAATAGAAAACTATTTTGTATATTTAAAAGCTTCTTACAGTCCTAGGTGTAAATGTTATTTGAGGCTGATTTTCTTTCAAGTGTTCAAGATAGTGCTCCATTGGTATTATGGATCGTTTGAAAGCACTGCGGCTGGCCTAACAGTATCGGGAATATGTTACAAGAAAGCACTTCTTTGAAATTTCCTGCGGACTGAAGTATGCGGTGAGGTTCGCCATATTGTCAGCTATTTCGTGGACTATAAAGGACTATTCATGGGCCGGCAATTTTGAATAAGATTTTCAACAGAAAAACTAAGGGACAATGACTGATTGAAGCTCACCATAGGACAAAAGCCAGTTGGTGCCGTTGTTATAACATAGATGAATGCGAAAACTGAATACTAGTCAATAACTCCATCTATTCAAACTACAACCATGTTTCGAATTCTATGTCTGCTACTACAAGGCACAAGTACGCAGACCAGTCTGACAATAACTAACTTGCACAGCGTTCAACTTACCATGACGGAACTTCTTGTTGAAGTAAGCGTATATGAGAGGGTTTACCGCTGAATTAGCGAGACCGAGCCACTGAGCTAAGGGGTACAACGTAAAGACAAAACTTTCGAGTTCATCTCCATGACGAGGATATCCAAACAGGTTAATGTAACCGTTGATGAGGTAGAGGGGTGCCCATGTCAGGAAGAATATGAGCACAACGACGCAGACCATACGTAGCACTTTCACTTTTGATTTGTCAATGAGCATGCGTTGATTGCTCTGTAGCGTCAATCAGACGTAGCACGAAAGAAAGGGGAAAAAAACAGGATTAGTGAATAATTTGTAACTTATCAATTAATATTTAAAAAAAAAAAACCAACTGCCTCGTAGCTGCCAGTTGTAGAATACTTTGGGTATTGTCTTGAAAGTTGTGGAGTATATGCATTCGGCCTTATTAGACAGTCAACTGTCACGTGCCTTTTCAGCTTTGACATATGGTAGCATTTTTTTTCTCTCAGAGGAGATATATCTTCTTTTGAAGGTTTAGCCTTTTAGCGACCTTCTGTCTCAGGTCGTGGCCGTCACTCATTCTGTGTAGAAAGATCTGCGGAGAAGCATTTGCGCAGAACGCACGACTAATGGCGAACATGCTTACCGTACAACTTTACGCTTACCGCTTTACATGAACTATATTTAAACAAACCTACGCGTCATAATTGTGTCAACTGGACCAGTCTTTCTTATTAAAAGCGTATAAATCATCGTGTAGCATGACATAGATTTACAATTGTTTTAGTTTGTATCAATCAGAAATCCTCTACTTATAGTAACAGTGAGGCTTACCTTAGCCCGCGCTATGCCAGAAGTCTCGGTCAGCCGAGGCGTCGTCTCCTCGCCAATCATATGGCGGTTTGAGACCGTGTGAAAGATGAAGCAATACGACAACAAAATAAATAGCAGCGGTAATACATAGCACAGTAGAACGACTAGACAAAAAAACACCTGTTCGACCCATTGTGATGGGAACGTCAACCCGCACATAGGAACCCCATAATGCTCATTAATATACTGGTTTTGGTAGACGATAGTAGGTAACATAGTCGCAATGGCCAGACCCCAGATGATTACAATGTGCCGCTGTACCGCGCAACTACTCATTGGCTGACATCGGAGCGGATCGTGGCAAATAGCCATATACCTAAAAGCAAAGACGAGTACAAAAAGAATGTATATATATATATATATATATATATAGAAGTAGATAAAAAAAAAAAAAAAAAAAAAAGAGGTGAGTGGTTTCCCCTACGAGAAGCAGAAAACTTCACAAAAATCTAAGTTTTGTATCTGCGTATGCCTCGAACGCCACTAAGGTGTAGCATGCTGTTCTATAGATGGTGAAAGTTAAAATAGCTTGATTTTTGCCTAGTAATTTTTATGCTAGTTTACGTTAGTCTAATTTTTAATCCGGTTAATAGATCATTAAAGTTACACGATTAATATAATTCGTCGCATCGTCTGCCTGAGACAACTAGGTTAACTTCAGAAGTATATCCGCTCTAAAAAAAATTGCCTATCAAGAATTACTTCGAATGAACTGGAAATTTGTCCGAAGAAGCTATCCAAGTATTCACAGATCCGAAGCAAAAGTGATACAACGAATCTGAAAATGGTATCAAGTACTGCTCCGTAACATTGTGGGCGAAACTGTCCGTACCTGTAACTTAGTAACTGCGTAACGTATGAAGTAAATTCCCAAAGAGTTTCTCTCCTTAAAGCTGTTCGTTTAGAAGCTGCATGAATGTTTTCAAACAATTACGTGGATTGAGTTGTGGTCGGGAATGGCAAAAAAAACTTAAAGAACTTCAAATGAGATCCCATATCATCAAAACGTGAGTAGTACTAAAAAGGTTACATCGGATCTTCACCGCGTATTACCTGAGAAGATGTGTTCTGAAGAGCCGTTTACGATATAAACTAAGTCAGATCCATTAAAACGGCTCTGATATCCATTTGTAGCCCTTCTGATTTTTTTCGAGCAAGTCGTTTCAGTGTTTCCGAGCAATTCGTATAAATGGGTCTAGAGAGTAGGAAGCTTTATCCCTGCGGTAGGTGCTGTACTCAGATATCGTAGTCAATCAGCGAAGGTGATGCTATGAGCATTCATACCTAAAATATTGATATGTCACTCCTTGGAACTTTAGTGTGTTAATTGCGTCGGCCGAATCCAGTCTCGTAAAAACTTTGTAGAACTGGCTTTAAGTGATACGTTGAGAAAGATGCTTGCGACAGGCCTTCCAGGTTTCCAACCTCATTCAAAGCTAACAAGCTCAAATATGTACGAAGGCAACCTTTCCTTCGTCATACAAGAAAAATATCTGCGCTGTTATACTAATCTTCCGTATGGGTTTCTTCTCGATGTATTTTCCCAAACTTCAATGTGATTTTATTCAATTTACGACTAACTAATAGTAATACTAGTTGCATAAGTTACGATCGATAAACAAATATCTGGAAGCGCGGCTATCTTGTATAAGGGACTATTTTCTCCATTTGCCAATGTATTTATCAAAGCTGGAAGCAAGTACACAGTTGTGATGCCCGCTAAGATTAATTAGGCTAGATTAAGCCGTGTGTGGTGTATCTCGTATATCTTCGTGCTTTCCGTGCAGAAGCATCATGCCAGTCTCTGGTACATGCTTCAAGCTATCAATCAACTAAACACATTGTACTCAGAACTGTCGGGAAGAACTAACAGAGATCCAAAAAATGAAGCCCCTAGCTTCAATTTGGCCCGAAACGTGTGTATCGTTGGAGTACTTTTCTTGCAGATACGTTATTTGGAACCAGTATCTTTAAGCCAGAAGAATTTCAGCCAATAGTGAAGAGTTAATTTATGGTAAACGGTGACGTGGCTTACCGTGTTCTGTTTCGGAAAAAACGTTTGGTTACGAAACGTAATACATACAGGCAGGCCAGACAAGCTAAAAATACTAAATTGGAAATTTGATAAAGACAAACATCTTCTACTCTAAATAGTAATTTCTACGTGAAAACGCTTATTTTCGGTGAATATACTATATATATATA